>NW_011495036.1:3685829-3706688 GCF_000754665.1 Bison bison bison
CGCAGCACATGGGGCTTGGGGTCGGGGGGTTTCACAGTGAACCCTCCCCCCACAAGGTTCTCATCCGCCCCTTGTTTTATCTGAACAGACACACAATATCTTCGGGTCGTATGTGGAGAACCAGTGTATTCTATTGCATTTTAAAAGGGTCCTGGGATCCTGAATTAAGGGAACCCCTTCCAGTTCATGTGGCAATTATTGCTGTAACATTGGTCTCCCCCTTTGCAAGGGACGAGCAATGGCCTTGTGTCAGCTCGTGGCGTCAGTCATGGATCGTGTGACAACGTGCAGCATGCACACACTCGACAAGCAGTAGTGGGTGGTTCTCAGCTGCTCTAGAGGCTCAGCCGAGAGCCAGAGGCTTTCCACAGCAAGTCAGGTCCCCACACGCTTAATCCCAACCGGTGAAAACAAATGGTCCCACAAAAGCTAATTCATCTGCCACACGTCAGACACCCAGGACAGCACAACTAGATTCTCTCTTGCTGTTGGACATCTAAGTCAGACACTTCCAATTAAGGGTAAACCGTTGCTTTCCTGGTGGCTCAGACAATAAAGAATCCTCCTGCAATGCAGGAGACCCAGATTCAATCCCTGGGTTGGGAAGCTCCCCTGGAGAAAAGAAATGGCAACCCACTCCAGTATTCTTGCCTGGAAAAGTCCATGGACAGAGGAGCCTGGCCGGCTACAGTCCATGGGGTCTCAAAGAGTCAGACACGACTGAGCGAATTACACACACTACAGTGGTGACATTTGTGTTGGGTCTTTTGTATCCTTAGGACAACCACAGAGAATAGCTGGGGGCCAGGGGGCTCTGCAAAGGCTGATGGGCTGTGGCGGGCAGCCCACCAGCTCCTCACTCCCTCTCCCCGCTTCCGTGTCCCCGAGAAGCCAGCCCGGCCCGGGGCGCACGGCCAGCACTGGCGTGTGTGCATCTGTGCACGTGTGTGCACGTTTCCTTGTGAAGTATCTCAGACCACCTCGCGAAGTAGATTAAGAGACGTGCAGAACCAGTCTGGTAACATACTTCTTACAGCTTTTTCGCTGTTCACAGGGTTGAGTTTCTTTTCCTCATTCTAATCTCTGCATTTTTTACTAAATGAAATGAGTATTAGGTCCTCAGGTTTCTAGAAGTCTACGGAAGCACACAACGAGCAGGTCAGTCTCAGGACAGAGTCACTGATAGATCCTTAGAGATGAAGGGTCAGTGCCCCCCATTTCTTGTCCTGTTACTGACTTTAAATGTGCAGACAACATAGAGCTTCCTAAAGCAGAGGCGGAAAATGTGGTTCTTGGAAAGAGAGTTATACTTTTGTGTTCAATGAGAGTTTAATATTTGAAAAATTAAAAATTGAATACAAATAAGATATTCAAAAATTCTTAGATAGCCATTATGATCATATTACTTGTTCAAACTGGAAAGCAGAAATTTTTCTGTACCATATGACACAAATTTTATCTTGCCTTAAAAAAATACTGACCTAAATTTAAGTTTGTTCTATACTTGGTTTATTATTCTGGTTATTCTAAAAGAATATATACTTTATCTTATATTAAAATAAGACCTTACAAATATCTTAGAATGGATGATACATATTTTAAAATGTCTCTTAGCTTGAAGTGCTAATCAAATCTTGCAATGTGATTCACCTTGTATTTTTCAAATATTGCTATAAACAAGCAGCAAAATGCTGACTTTCAGTGCCTTTAATAAATTGATAGTTTTTCAGTTCTTCACAGAGAATAATGTGTTTACAATCTGTAGCACTGTTCAAACTTTATAGATTAAAAGTAGGCTTATCAATGCGTGTATATTCCATCTGTGAGACAGAAAAGTGATCTTGTTTCTGTGTTAAATAAAACTCTGACATAGATGAGCTTGTTACCGAGGTTCCTCAGCTGGGAGTTGGGTCCTCTTTTATTACAAATGCTGTTAGAAACACTGTAACGAACTGTCTCATGGACGAAGGAGCCTGGCGGGCTACAGTCCACGGGTTCACAGAGTCAGACACGACTAAGTGCCTAGGCCCACACATGAGCTGAGCTCGTGGGAAAAAAGAAACATGGGAATTCAGCCGCCAAGGTTGGAAGTGACCACCAGGAGGCAGTCCTCTGCCGCCGGCCTGAGACTGCAGGGTGCCGGTCGGCCGCGTTAGGGCGCCAGGAGGCCACCAGGAGGCCTGGGGACTCGGAGTGTCGCCCTTTGTCCGGCTTTCAGAGGGGAGCCCCACCAGCCTCACGGGAGGGCTCTCCTCTCCCCCACCTCGAGTCACTTCTTGTTTTCTCAGAAACACAAAGCTGCGTGTTCTGGCTGCAAGCCCCACGCCTGGCACGTGTGGGGATATTTTCATTGAATGGCATGGCACCTGTCATGTTATAAGTGGTTACTTATCTGTGCAGTTACTTGACATCAGTCTCCCCCCAGAGGCATGACTGCCCTGTCCCCTGTTACGTCCGTGGTCTCTGACCCGTGGCAGCCCCACCCCCGCGTGATGACGGGATGAGTGACAGGAGTGGATGACGTGACGATGATTGGCAGGGCGATAATGGGGGCGGGGAGGGGGCGGCACCGGGGACAACTGCGGTAATTCTGAGGAGACTCGCTGAGGCCGGACTGGGGCGGTGGCCCGGGGGCACCTTGAAGTGACTCAGAGAGGGGAAACCAACTTGCTGGTGGACTGCGCAGGGCGGGGAGGAGCGCCGGCCTCACTCGGGCGGGCATTTGCTGATGTCCGGACCAGAGGGATCATTTAGTCCTCCCACCAGCCCCGAAGGTTGTGTCTGCCACTGCCTCTCCTTCACTGATGGGCAGCTGAGACCCAGAGACCGCAAATGAAGTCTTCCCCAGAGGCGCTGGTCGGCAGCGCCCCCTTGGAAGAGAAAGTGCAGAGGACAGACCGTTGGAGGCGACAGGAATTCCATTTTGAATACATCTCGAGCTTGAGGTAACTGGGCCCTCCAGGTAGAGATGTCCACCTGGCCGATGGGCTGAACCTTGGACAAATCAAGAGAAAAGAAATACAGATTTGGACTGGGGAACGTCTGGGTCACGGTCAATGAGGCGGGGCTGGCCAGGGGCCTTACGGGGAAGAACTCTGAAGACTTCCCGGGAATCCTAAAATCCGTGCCCCCAGGAGCATGGGATGAGGATGTAAGTGCAGCTGTGTGTTCGCTTTCTTTCTGGGGCATTCAGAAGTAGGTGCAATATGATGGATAAAGATGCAACAGTTACTGCTTACTGCTTGCAAGACGGGTTGACCATATCAGTGAAAAGAGAGGCGTGCACCAAAGACATGAGCTTGCATCACCGTTATTTTCTCTTGCAAAGAGAAACCTGGCATCAGTGATCCACCCTGTGATCATGCGATCAAGCCTGTGACTTTTAAAGCAAAATTTAAGGAAGAAAAAAAAAGCACTTTAACACCCAGAAGGATTCTGAACTTTGGGTCCCCTCACCCTCCATGGGCCTTTGGTTAGATTTCAAAGGATCCCTGAAATTGGGTCAGAAAAAAAAGAGCAGCATTACCTCACGTTATGAGTGCCAGCCTCAAACCCTAGCAGAGTTAGAAGTGCGCGTGGCTTCATCACCGAGTACTGTTTTTGTGTAACTTTTCGGTGGTTGCAGACAGCTGGGGAAATTCACATGGTCATGTGGATATTAAAGTAGACGTGAGCTCTGGCTACTCAGGGCACCAGGAAAGAAGCTGGTACCGGGGCCAGTTATTCCCGGCCGTATGACGCTGGGCCGGCGCTCTGCGCACCTCATCTCCCTCGGGCTCTGCCCACGGGCGCTAGGGGGCGACAGTGAGGCGGAGGAAGGAGACAAATCTGCTCCGCCCCGCCTGCTTCCTGTTTCTGTAAGCCGTCGCCCCAGCAACCGCCTTCACCGGCAGCCTGGTTCTGTTTCCCCCGTTCTTCATGCTCTCAGAAACCACTGCCGCGGAGCCCGTGGAGGTTCTGGAGCACAGTGCCTTCTGAGTCTTTGGGGTATACTAACTCACCCCTCTGTTCCCCCAGCCCTAGTGTTCCCCGAATTATTACCTCCTTGTTACCTGAGTCTCCTATGCCTTCTAAGTCATTCAACACTTGCTTAGTGGGTCCCCTGTATTAAATTACTCCTATTAACATAACTGGTATAATTTCTCTTTTTTTTTTTCCTGTCTGTATTGTGATTGATTGATTGCTGTTGTTGTTGTCAATAAGTCATGCCCAACTCTTTTGCGCCCCATGGACTGTAGACTGCCAGACTCCTCTGTCCATACAATTCTCCAGGCCAGAATACTGGAGTGAGTAGCCATCTCCTTCTCCAGGGGATCTTCCCCACCGAGGGGTTGAACCCACATCTCCTGTTTTGGCAGGTGGTTTCTTTACCACTGAGCCACCAGAGAAGCCTGTGATTTATACTGTATCACAATTTAAAAATATATTTTGACAATACATTTCATAATAATCACTTTCCTTTGTAACTGTGTATACTTTGTTTTACAGATCTTCCCTGTAGCTCAGACGGTAAAGAATCTGCCTGCAGTGAGGGAGACCCGGGTTCAATCCCTGGGTCAGAAAGATCCTCTGGAGAAGGGAATGACAATCCACTCCAGTATTCTTGCCTGGACAATCCCATGGACAGAGGGGCCTGGCAGGCCACAGTCCATGGGGTTGCAAAGAGTCCGATACGACTGAGCGACTAACACTATACTTTGCTTTAAGCACTTACAAATACCATTCTGAGGATGGCCACAGGCTTCACCAGCCTGCCTCACCAGGGGCACCTGTGGTGGTATGGTAGAAAAGTAGGAAAGAGGCAAACACAGTAGAACAGCCTAATTAATTGCGGTTTCCTTTTAGGTTTAAAAGCCTCTAGGAAATGAACACATAAAGGTTTTTCTTTTCGTTCTTTTCCTTTCAAATAAAGTTACAGAGGAAAATGAAACTGTGTTATTCCCCCCTTTAAAAGTAGTACATGTGTATTAAAAAAAAAGTGAAAAATAGAAGGAAACAGAAAGCTATCTATACTCTCATTATAACATAAAAACAATCACGGCACTATTTCAGCTCATTTCCTCGGGTCTAGTAGTGAAAGTCGATCAGTCACGTCCAACTCTTTGCAGCCCCATGGACTGAACTCTCCAGGCCGGGATACTTGAGTGGGTAGCCTTTCCCTTCTCCAGGGGATCTTCCCAACCCAGGGACTGAACCCAGGTCTCCCACACTGTAGGCAGATTCTTTACCATCTGAGCCACAAGGGAAGAATACTGGAGTGGGTAGCCTATCCCTTCTCCAGGGGACCTTCCTGACCCAGGAATCGAACCAGGGTCTCCTGCATTACAGGCAGATTCTTTACCAACTGAGCTATCAGGGAAGCCCTATTTTGTTAGGGTCTTTGTTATTTATTTTTTCATAGATGTTATTGGAGTGTGTATGTTGAGAGTGTGCACTCAGCATGGTCCTAAGCGCTTTGCATTCTATTACATACTCATCAAATATACCATTTTTATAGCCAGACAGAATGCCATAAAGTAGATATCCCAAGATCAATTTGGCCATTTCTTATGGTCTAAAACTTTCAACATAAATTAATTTTTAGTGTGGTAAAACACACATAACATAAAATTCCCCATCTTACCCATTTTAGGTATACAACTCAGTAGTATTAAGTACGTTCACCTGTTCACAGTTATGCAACCATCACCACCACCTTCTCCAGAGCCCTTCTCATCTTCCCAGACTGAAACTTTGTATCTATTAAACACTGACCCTCATTCCTGTGGGTTTCCCAGGTGGCGCTAGTGGTAAAGAACCCACCTGCCAATGCAGGAGACGTAAGAGACGGGGGTTTGATCCCTGGGTAGGGAAGATCCCCTGGAGGAGGGCATGGCAACCCACTCCAGTGTTCCTGCCTGGAGAATCCCCAAGGACAGAGGAGCCTGGTGGGCAACTGTCCATGGGGTTGAGAAGAGGTGGACACGACCGAAGAGACTTGGCATGCATGCACTCATTCCTGTGTCCCCTCCATTTGGCAACCACCTTCTACTTTCTCTATAAATTTGACAATTCTAGGTATCTCATGTAAGTGAAATCATATTTGTCCTTTTGCAATGCGCTTATTTCACTTTGCACAATGTTTTCAAGGTTTTATTCACATGGAAGCATGTATCTGAATTTCCTTTTCTTAAAGGCCCAATAATATTCCATTGTATGGATATACCACGTGTATTTATCCACTCACGCATCAGTGAACACTTGAGGTGTCTGACATTACTAGCCAATAAGAAAGCTTTAGCTCAGGCCCCTTGAGAACACTCACCTGTGGCCAATGGGAGGCAGCCACTGAAATTTCACCACCTCTCCCAACTGTGAATCTGTTTCTCCTTAATTTCTCCTGTTCTTCCCTACTTATGAACTTCCCAGGTGGTGCTGGTGGTAAAGAATCCACCTGCCAACGCAGATGTAGGAGATGCAGGTTTGATCCCTGGGTTGGGAAGATCCCCTGGAGGAGGGCGTGGCAACCCACTCCAGTATTCTTGCCTGGAGAATCCCATGGACAGAGGAGCCTGGCGGACTACAGTCTATGGCGTCACGAAGAGTTGGACACGACTGAAACGACTTAGCACGTGTGCACTCCCTACCTACACATCCTTTTGCCTCCTTCCGGAGATAAAGATGCTAGAAGATACGGTGTTATTATAAGTAAGTAAGCAAGTGAGTGAAAGTCGCTCAGTCGTGTCTGACTCTTATCAACCCCATGGACTATAGTCCATGGAATTCTCCAGGCCAAAATACTGCAGTGGGTAGCCTTTCCCTTCTCCAGGGGATCTTCCCAACCCAGGGATTGAACCCAGGTCTCCCACATTGCAGGTGGATTCTTTACCAGCTAAGCTGCAAGGGAAGCCCCAGTTTTATTATATTTTATGCTAAATGGAGGACACATGTTCTAAATAATCATAGAATATTCAAACTGAAAACTTTGAATATCTTTATTCAAAATTCTTAGTTGCTTCACTGTGGGACAATTTCTTCTTTTTCAAAAATTGTACCAAAGGAGAGTCTCTTTACCCAAAAAGAGAAGTTCGTGGGCTTCTGTTGCCTAATCCCCTTCTTGGGAGACACAGTCGTTTCTCCTTATCTGGGCTGTGAAGTTCAAGTCCAGTCATCTGACCAGAACTTCCTTCAGAGTGTCTGAAGGCAAATAACGTTCCCAAAATTCAGGCCACTTGTTCTAGAACAGTAATCATGGTTCCTCCTACTCCAGCTCACAACTTAGAGTTGCAGTTCGTCTTCTGGTTGCAGGGGCTTACCAAGCCTGTGTGTTTCCCCTGCACCAGAGCTACCCAACAGGCTGTGGCTTCTGAGCCACGGAGATACTGGCAGAGATAGAAGCCAGAGTGGGTGAGGCCGGAAGGCAAGAAGGAGGGGCGGCTGGTCTGGGACAAAAGTTAACTCTCAGATCCCTTTGTGAATAGTGACTGGTTCCAGTAGATTTAGGTTACATGTGCCTTGAAGAACTTTGTAACGTGTGCACTGTGAACCAAACACCTGCACCGCACTTTATTTATTTAAGTACAGGCTTCGAGTCATCACGGATGGAACCTGACACACCGCGTGCACCAGGTTACTGCCGCTGTCCCTCCTCTCTGACGGATGAGGAAACTGAGGGGTGGACCGTGGTTACGGGACTGGCCAAGGCGGGCACCACGTTCTTGGCAGAGCGCAGCTCCCCGCAGGGGCAGTGTCGGTCCCAGACCTGATCATTCCTCCTCGGTGCCTCTCCCTGCAGAAAAAAATCAGACGGTGACGCTGACAATAATAATTAGCTTTTCACTGACTTCAGTGCTAATCCTCCTTCAAGTCGCTTTGCCTGTTTATCTTTTATTGTTTAAAATTAGATTCTGGCCTTTAGGCAAGAGTGTCTTTTTTCTGAGCCTTATAATTTCTTTCCTTTCAGGGGCTTTATCGAGTGGCTGACAACAGAGTCTCTGTTTACTTTCTAGGCAACTGCAGTGCTGTCTCTGTTCTAATAAGCCTGCCGTCCCGTCCTGTGTTATTGCAGCGCAAGCACAAACTCCCAAAGCTGCTGAGTCCTTACTGCTTCCCTAACTCAGAGCATCCGATGGAGGAAGAGACGGCAGGCCGGGGCTGGTGTAACGTTCTGATGATGGGAGTGCTGCTGTTCAGACAGGATAAAGAGATCAGCAGTGTAACTACTGAAAAGAGAGAGAGTGTGTAACTTGCACGCTAATCCAAAAATTCAGCCCCAAACTGAGTCCTGTGTTTGTAATTATATAAACAAACATCCATAGTAGAGGGGAAGGGTGAGGGGGGAGGGATGATTAGGCAGTTGGGGGTGGACATGTACGCTCTGCTATATTTAAAATGGATAACCAACAAGCACCTGTTGTACAGCACAAGGAACTCTGCTCAATATTCTATAACAACCTAGTGGGGAAAAGAATTTGAAAAAGAGTAGATACATGTAGGTAAATAACTGAATCACTTTGCTGTGCATTTGAAACTAACACAACATTGTTAATCAGCTGTGCTCCGATACAAAGTTAATTGATTGATTAAATGTGCTCAGGGAACAAGTTTCTCTACTTCTCCCCTCCCCCGAAAAAAACCATTGCATTCTCATACACCATGGTCGTTTTTTTTTTTTTTTTTTTGAATGATGGCAAGAAGATAAGCTTTCATTCAAAATAGCATTTAGGAATAAAGAAATATGCAAGGCCTATATGAAGGCAACTATAACAATATACCAAAGGACATAGACTAAAAAAATGGAGAGAGAGGTACCTTGTTTCTGAATTAGAAGACTCTGTATTGAAAAGATGTTAATACATCCATAAAGTAATTCCAATGATATCCCAGTTTAGGGGACAAGGTTGGCTTAAAGTTAAAAAAGTAGACTCTGAAGCTGATCTGGAAGAATAAATAGTGAAATCAGCCAAGAAACTTTTGGAAAAGATTAACAAAGGTGATTTTTAACCTTTTTTTGTTTCCTGCAACTTCTTTGTTCAAACAAAATTCTACTTCCCTATTCAAACACTTTCAGTGGGTCCTTTACTGCCTCCTGAATAAAGTGCAAGTTCCTTAAGCTATTATATACAAAGAGCGTTCTAACAATATCTGAGGATATTCTGAACAGCAATACAATTCTATCACTTAAATAGAGCAGCTCTTTTGTTTACTGTGTTTCCTTCTGGTCTTTGTCTACGGTTTCACAGAGTCCTATTCATAATACATCAAGAACGCAGAAAGCTTGGCTTTGGGGAACTAGTAAAGCCAAAATTCTGGACTTGGAAGGGGGAGGTTCCAGAAAGAGGGCAAAGCACCCAGTGCTCAAAAATGCTGACCAAAGCTTTCAACCTAACGCCAGCCAATTAAGTGACATGGGACTCACTCTACCTGCAGCTTCTCTCAACCTATGTGTCAACTGTTCATTCCAGAGTCCCTTACCTGCAGGAAGAATAACCCATGTATTTTCGAATAACAGCCAGAGTGTGCAGCAGGTGCCAGCCTGGGGTCTTACCACTTACCCGCTGCCTGCCTGCTGGCCGCATCTGTGCTGTGTCACACAGGAAGCTGTGGAGGTCACAGCAGTGGCCCGAAACTGCAGCCTCGCCAGCAAGAGAACAAGAATTCTATTCAGCTTTCTCCCAAACCTCTGCTTTGGAGGTTTTTCACTTTGTTTTCCTTGTTATTGGCCTCTTTCGTTGGTTTACAGTATCCTGTTAGTTTCGGGTATAGAGCACAGTGACTACGTTATATATAAATGTGCATATATATATATATATCTTCTGTTGAGACTCTTTCCCATTATAGGTTATTACAAGATATTGGATATAGTTTCCTGTGCTATACAGTAGGTCCTTGTTGGTTTTCTATTTTATCTATAATAATGTGTCTCTCTTACCCCCAGCCTCCTCATTTACCCCTCCTCCCCACCTTCCCCCTTTGGTTACCATAAGTTTCTTTTCTGTGTCTGTGAGTCTATTTCTCTTTTGTAAATAAGTTCATTTGTATAGTTCATTGCTCAGTCGTATTTGACTCTTTGCAACACCGTGGTCTGTAGCCCGCCAGGCTCCTCTGTCCATGGGATTCTCCAGGCAAGAACACTGGGGTGGGTTACCATTCCCTTCTCCAGGGGATCTTCCCGACCCAGGGATTGAACCTGGGTCTCCCACCTTGCAGGCAGATTCCTAACCATCTAAGCCACCAGGGAATCCCGGATAGTTTATTTTAGATTCCACATATATGTCTCATCGTATGATGTTTGTCTTTCTCTGCTGGCTTACTTCACTCAGGAGGCTTTGGAGGTGTGAGGGCCCCTGCGCTGTGTGGACTCTGCCGGCCGCCTGTGGGCCCCCACCCTCGCCCTGGCTGTGTTCTCCATCACGCCCCGCTTTTGGATCAGGTCTTCCCACCGGGTCCAGGAAACCAAACTCAGTTCTTTGACCGTCTCACTTCCTGTGTTCTTCCTTCCAGCTCACCTCCACTGTCACCGCCTTGCCCTTGGCCTGACTGCACCAACTCTGAAAGCTCCGTCTCTCTCTTCCCACCCTGTGGCCCCCGCTTCCTACCTTTCAGTGTCAGTCCTGACTTTCTCGCTGCTCCTGACCGTAACATCCAGCCCCGCTTTTGAGTTTTTACTTGAAAAACTGAGGGCCACAGACATCAGAGGACATGGTGAGATATTTCTGTCATGACCATTACTTCTGTGCATGTTTAGCTTGGATCTGTTGGGGTGTGACTCCTCTGTGTGAGTTAGTAAGTCCTTCTACAGTGTGGGTGTCTTGGATGAAGGCACAAGCTCCCTAGATCAAGGGTTCTCAGCAGGTTCCCTTCGCCTCCCAGAGGACATCTGTCGGTGTCTGGAGACACCTCTGGTTGTCGCAGGAGGGAGGAGACTGCTACTGGCACCTAGCGTGTGGTTGCTGTTCAGCCGCTCATTCACGTCCGACTCTGCAGCCCATGGACTGCAGCACTCCAGGCTTCCCTTCCTCTACCATCTCCCAGAGTTTCCTCAAATTCATGTCCATTGAGTCGGTGATGCCAGCCAACCATCTCATCCTCTGTCAGCCCCTTCACCTCCTGCCTTCAATTTTTCCCAGCATCAAGGTCTTTTCTAATGAGTCAGCTCTTCGCATCAGGTGGCCAAAGTATTGGAGTTTCAGCTTCAACATCAGTCCTTCCAAAGAATATTCAGGACTGATTTCCTTTAGGATGGATTGGTTGGATCTCCTTACAGCCAAGAGACTCTCAAGAGTCTTCTCCAACACCACAGTTAAAAAGCATCAATGCTTTGGTGTTCAACTTTCTTTATGGTCCAACTCTCACATCCATACTTGACTACTGGAAAAACCACAGCTTTGACTAGACGGACTTTTGTCGGCAAAGTGATGTCTCTGCTTTTTAATATGCTGCCTAGGTTAGTCATAGATTTTCTTTCAAGGAGCAAGCGTCTTTTAATTTCATGGCTGCAATCACCTTCTGCAGTGATTTTGAAGCCCAAGAAAATAAAGTCTGTCACTGTTTCCATTGTTTCCCCATCTATTTGCCATGAAGTGATGGGGCCAGATGCCATGAACTTCCTTTTTTGAATGTTGAGGTTTAAGCCAACTTTTTCACTCTCCTCTTTCACTTTTGTCAAGGCTCTTTAGTTCCTCTTCACTTTCTGCCATTAGGGTAGTGTCATCTGCATATCTGAAGTTATTGATATTTCTCCCGGCAGTCTTGATTCCAGCTTGTGCTTCACCCAGCCCGGCATTTCGCATGATGTACTCTGCACAGAAGTCAAATCAGCAGGGTGGCAACATGCAGGCAGGGAGGAGAGTGCTGTGGCGCCCAGTGTGTGGAGGCCAGGAATGCTGCTGGTCATCCTCTGACGCACAGGGTAGCACCCAGCAAAGAATCACTTCACCCCAGATGTCAGAGGAGCCACGGTTACAAAACCCTGCCCTGTATTTGTATTAAAGTTCCATCTGGGGAGGGAGATGGGAGGGAGGTTCAAAAGGGAGGGGACATATGTATACTTATGGCTGATTCGTGTTGATGTTTGACAGAAAACAACAAAATTCTGTAAAGCAATTTTCCTTCAATTAAAAATAAACAGATAAAGAAAATTTCCCTCAAAGTCTAATCCCATATTTAATACACATGCCTCAGTGGAAGTGAGGATAATAGGAAGGGACTTCAATGTAATCTGAGTAACTAAAAATCAAACCCACAGGTCAGAAGAGGCATTTGGAAATCCTACAATGGACTTAGGGAGCCACGCCTTTCCATTACCGAAGGCGGGTCGAAGCTGCCCGGTGAGGTGGCGGGTATAAAGGTGCCTCTAATTGACCTGTCGGCTGGTACTCAGAGCTGACGTGGTCAGGAGTGCTATTTGATCTCTAGTTATTCCAGAATTTCCACTCTCGTGCCAAACATGTCTCTTCAGACGGCTGTTCTTCGCTCTTCCTTAAACTTCTCTTGAAGTTCATCTGAAGTCTTCGTGTTTCAGAGGTGAGGTTTTTATGCTCTGTGTTAAGTCTTCTGGAAAGATGTCTGGTTCGTACAAATTGGTGATAAAGGAGGTGCCCATAATCTGGCACCTTTCTGAGGCTATTAGTTGATGGTTTTTCTTTGCACTGTATTTCAGGGGCTAAAATGCAGAAGGGAAAATCCTTATTTTAGGCTGTGGACATGTGTTTTTAGTGTTTCCCAGGTGGCACAGGGTAAAGAATCCAGGAGACACAAGAGATGTGGGTTCGATCCCTGGGAGGGAAGATCCCCTGGAGGAGGAAATGGCAACCCTCTCCAGTATTCTTGCCTGGAGAATCCCATGGACAGAGGAGCCTGGCGGGCTGCAGTCCATAGGGGCGCGAAAGGGCTGGACACGACTGAGCGACTGAGCACATACACAGTGTGTTACAGTCTTTGTTTTCTTTAGAAATATGTATTTTCTTAGGAAGATTATTTTAGGGATGCTGTTTTAGACATTTCTGTACCGTAGGCGAGAAGGTTGCTTACTTCTGATGTTTCTGATTTTCCTGAAGTCGGGTCACCTTCAAGTCAAGCTGTTTAGCAGGAAGGCCTGATTTTAAACCTTTGAATTCATCCTACATGCCGTCAAATTTCCCTATGTGCTGTGGGTACTGTTTAAATTTAGATTATAAACTCCTGTGTTTCCCATACTTCCTTTCTATGCATGACATTTGTCAATAGCATTTGTAGCCTGACTGATTTCTGGATTTTTCAGTGAGCAGGGTAAATGTTTGTTTCATGGTTCTGATTGTTAGGCACTTTTTATCTCTCCTAGATGTTAAACTCATAGGCAAGATTACTGAGGCCAGAGCCAAATAAATCAGTGAGCATCTAGAAGAAATATTGCTTTTATCTGTAATCATTTTATTTTCCTAAATATATATTGAAACATTTCCTTTATTTCTTACCAGAAAGTGTTCTGTTAGCTAGTAAATACAGTTGTTGAAAGTAAAGCACATTTTTTCTGTCTATTCTGATCGAAAGTATTATACATGTACTTTTCCAAGTGCGTGTAGAGAGATTTTTTCCTTTGAATTAGGGTGGACTTAGAAGGGCTTTTCAGCCTTTTCCTATATTATGGAGAAATATGTAATGGATTTCAGTTGTTTTGTCCTCAATATTTTTAGAAAATAATTGGCTGATACTTGCAGTGTGTTGTGTTCATGAAAAACAGAATTGGTTTTGCTAAGAGACGCTTTATCACAGGTGTTTGTGGCCGTTTCCTTGGCCACAATACATGAGGAGTGTTCCCGTGATCACTCTCATCTTGGTCTTAAGGATCAACCTGTTCTGAGGAATGGATTGAAAAAAACTGATACATTTCCCCCCAAGACTGCTATGGACTTATTCCCGGGCACTCTTGGAGATGAATGTAATCCCAGAGTAAAATAAGCTAGAAATTACTTTACATGTGGGTAGCGTTTACCCTGCCGCAGCATTTGTGGGCTGTCTGGAGCCCCGTGGAAGGGCTCCAGGCGCAGGTCCTGAGACCAGCATCGCCCAGGCTGAGCCGGAGGCAGCTCTCCTGCATGCCCTGCAATTTCTGCTCCACCCGCCCTTCTCCTGCCCCAGCTCTGTGTCCACAGTCTCTGCACCAGGCCTGTGCTTCTCGTGGTCTGTCCTCTCCTGGACACTGCGGTTTTCTCATCCCCATCTTAGCTCGGAATCAGGCCAAATGCTGAAAGTCCGGAGAAACCCCCCAGCCCACCCCCTCCATCCCTTAGTCAGCCGTCTTGCCCACGCCCCCTCTGTTTTTCCTCCCTCTCCTTTTGACTCTCCCACTTTTCAGTCTCCAAACTGGCTCAAGTCGCTTCCATCCTTAAAAACAGATGGGCAAGTGAACATGTCTCTCCCCACCCAATCCCTCTTCTTGCTTCTGTCTTCCTCCCGGGCTGTCATGTGTCATGTACTATATGAGCAGAAACCACTGAAAATGCTGGAATGTAGAATTTCAACAAGAGAATACAAGAGCCAGTGTTTATCGAGTTGCAAATTAAAGGCTTTCCGGACCCTGTTGTCATCACTTCATCTGCCTTGCTTAACACTGGTATTCACACCAGCCTTCTGAATAGTGGTTTCCAGAAGGCACCTCTGTTATGCGTTTCTCTACCCACCCATCGTCTGTGTTGACTAAGTGTTCTTGTATTAGGACGATGATGATCTGGCTGTTCTGGGTCTAAGTCGCAGCATGCAAGCTTGTCAATCTTGGTCGAGCTTGCAGGATCTAGTTCCCTGACCAGGGATCAGACCTGGCCCCCTACGTCGGCAGTGTGGAGCCCTACCCACTGGACCACCGGGGAAGTCCCGGTGTTGGCTTGTTCTTGTCACTCCTCGTATTCATGAAATGTGGGGATCCCCAGATTCCTTCCTTCAGACTAGTTTCTGTTATATGCATGCCACCATTTTTCTCATCACCTTAAACCAGTTTATACTTCTGGTGCCAAAGCGCCTGTTGGACACCTCCAATAAGGCTTTCTGCCCCTGCTTCTAGTTCAGTCCAACCAAAACTCGAACTCATCACCTTGCTTAGAAAATCCAAAGGGATTTTAAACATACATATTAAATAAAAAAGAAGTCTGGTGAATTGCTGGGTGCTAGGTAGCCATGCAGAAAAAAACATTCCTAAAGTCATGCCACTTTTAGAAGAGAGTTTCTATTCTCCGTGGCTACAAAAATATAAAATACATAAGATAAATAAGAGTTGATGAGAAGCTATCGAAGTCCCTCGTTTTCCTGGGAGAATCACCTGTGCATCTGTCGTTTATGAACTGCCCTCTGTCCCCCGAGGTGAGCACATGCACCCATCCCTGAAGGGCCCACTCAGTCCTGGGCGACAGTGAGGACCACACAGGCAGCCATGAGGCTGAAGGATGTGGTCGTAGGACACTGGCCCAGAGTGGGTGCTTAATAAGCAGGAGCTGTTTGTGTGCTAGAAACAAGCTCCCTCGCTTTCCAGTCACTTGCCTCCAATACTTGTGTCCACCGGAGGCTGTCAGGATCTTGGCTCGAGGGTCAAGTCCACTGTGGCCTGAGCTGGGCCAGCTGACTGGGAGGTGAATGGCATGCAGGCTCTGACTCCCTCACCTGATGCTTCTACCAGTGCCCTGGTCTTACCAGGAGAGCCGGCTACACCCTTGACCTTGATCTGGCTACATTATTTTGTCAGTACCCATGGAGCGGGAGATGGGGCTACTGGTCCAGACTGAGCCCAGGGAGGCGGCCTGTCTGCTGACTGTCTGTCCCAGTGAGCATCCCTGGCTGGCTCGGGCAGGGAGCACCTCTGTGTCAGACAGTGTACTGGACACTGAGGGCTTGGACTTGGGTTAAAAGCCGGGCTCCACTCTTCCAACGATCATCTGTGTGGACACGCGACACAACCTTTGTGGGCCTCAGCGTGTGTACAGGCAGACCTCTTTTCATTGTGCTTTACTTTACTGCACTTCAAAGATACTGTGGTTTTTTTGTTTGTTTGTTTGTTTAACAAATAGAAGGTTTATGGCAACCCTGTATTTAAGAAATATGTTTCATTAGGTTATCGCTGCCATACATAGTGATTCCTCTGGTGGACTTGGGCAAAGTAAATTAAAACCCTTCTAAAAAGTATTCACTATGCTTCATGCCATTAAGAACATTTGTAATGCATTGGAAGAGCTCAGAATATCAACACTGACAGAAGTCTGGAAGAAGTTAATTCCAGCCTTCATGGGTGACTTTGAGAGGTCAAGACTTCAGTGGAGGAAGTAACTTCAGATGTGGTGGAAACAACAGGAGAACTAGAATTAGAAGTGGAGCCTGAAGGTGTGCCTGAATTGCTGCAATCTCATGACTAAATGACATTCGCTGACTCATCGGACATGAGTTTGAGCAAACTTTGGGAGATGGTGAAGGACAGGGAAGCTCTGCGTGCTGCCGTCCATGGGGCTGCAAAGAGTCAGACATGGCTTAGCAACTGAACAATAAAACATGTGGACAAGCAATGCTAATGGTTTCTTGAGATGTAATCTACTCCTGTGAAGATTTGTTGACATGTCAACAAAGGATTTGGAATATTCCATAAACTTAGTTGCTAAATGATAAAGAGAGTTTGAGAGGAGGGACTCCAATTTTGAAAGAAGTGCTACTGTCCACAAAAATGCTATCAAACAGCATTGCATGCTACAGAGAACTCCTTTGTGAAAGGCAGGATCAATCACTGTGGCAAACTTCATTGTCATCTTATTTTAAGAAATTGCCACAGCAGTTCTTAGCCTTCAGCAACCTCAACACAGAGGCAAGACCGTCCTCCAGTGAAAAGATTATGACTTGCCAAAGTTTCAGATGATGGTTGGGGCTTCCCTAGTGGCTCAGTGGTAAAGAATCTGTCTGTGATGCAGGAGACTAGGGTTCAACCCCTCTAGGTAGGGAAGATCCCCTGGAGGAGGGCATGGCCCACTCTAGTATTCTTGCCTGGAGAATCCCATGGACGCAGGGGCCTGACAGGCTACAGTCCATGGGTCACAAAGAGTCAGACATGCCTGAGGGACTGAGCACACACACACATGATGATTAGCATTTCTTTAGCAATAAAGTATTTTTAAATGAAGGGCCTCTTGAAGATAAGAGAGGGGAGTGAAAAAGCTGGCTTAAAACTCAACATTCAAAAAACTAAGATCATGGCATCCAGCCCTGTCACTTCATGGCAAATAGATGGGGACACAATGGAAACAGTGACAGATTTTATTTTCTTGGGCTCTAAAATCACTGCAGATGGTGACTGCGGCCATGAAATTAAAAGATGTTAAAAAAAAAAAATAAATAAATAAATAAATAAAGATGTTTATTCCTTGGAAGAAAAGCTATGACAAACCTAGACAGCTTATTAAAAAAATAGAGACATCACTTTGCTGACAGAAGTCCATATAGTCAAAATTATGGTTTTTCCAGTAGTCGTGTATGGACGTGAGGGTTGGATCACAAAGAAAGCTGAGCACTGAAGAACTGATGCTTCTGAACTGTGGTGTTGGAGAAGACTCTTGAGAGTCCCTTGGACTGCAAGGAGATCCAACCAGAACATCTTAAAGGAAGCCAGTCCTGAATATTCATTGGAAGGACTGATGTTGAAGCTGAAGCTCCAATACTTTGGCCACCTGATGGGAAGAGCTAACTTATTGGAAAAGTCCCTGATGCTGGGAAAGATTGAAGGCAGGAGGAAAAGGGGATGACGGAGGAGGAGGTGGTTGGATGGTATCACCGATTCAATGGACATGAGTTTGAGCAAACTCCAGGAGATAGTGAAGGACAGGGAAGCCTGGCGTGCTGCAGTCCATGGGGTCGCAAAGAGTCAGACATCACTGAGTGACTGAACAATAATGACAACTTTAAAATTAAGCTGTATACATTATTTTTTAGACATAATGCTCTTGCATGCTTAATAGACTACTGCTGCTGCTGCTAAGTCGTGTCAGTCGTGTCCGACTCTGTGCGACCCCATAGACCGCAGCCCACCAGGCTCCGCCGTCCCTGGGATTCTTCAGGCAAGAACACTGGAGTGGGTTGCCATTTCCTTCTCCAATGCATGAAAGTGAAAAGTGAAAGTGAAGTTGCTCAGTCATGTCTGACTCTTCTCGGGTCCCCATGGACTGTAGCCTACCAGGCTCCTCCACCCATGGGATTTTCCAGGCAAGAGTACTGGAGTGGGGTGCCATTGCCTTCTCTGAATAGACTACAGTGTAGTGCAAACATCTTTTTTTATCCGCTAGGATGCAAAAACTTCATGTGACTCTCTTTATTATGACACTCACTGTATTGCAGTGGTCTGGAACCAAGCCCACAGTATTTCTAAGGCATGCATGTGTAAAATGCTTTGTAAACTGAAAGACGTGGTGCACATCTGGGTAATCGCTTCATGAACCAGCTTTACTACATGGAATGTTCTTTTATTTTAGTCAAAGGGATCCATGGGAAGTTATAACATACATGTAAGCTCACTGTTTGTAGAAGTAATATAGAAATGTTTACTCTCCTGAAACCAATGACTGGTGATTCATGTTTATGAAAAACAGCTGTGATGGCTATGATTTGGAAAAATGGTTTTGTGCGAGCTATCTGAAGAGCAGGACGGCCAAGGACCACCCTGCTCTCCCCTCCCGGCCCTTTGCCTTGTCCTGCAAACCTGGAAGCGTTTGTCTTGGTTGCTGTAGCTTTCAGAACCAAACCACAGAAGCAGGCAATGCTGGTGAACCTAGCAACGGCCCAACACCATGGAGACCAGTAAACGAGTTAGGGTGTGGCCCCAAAGTGGTTGAATGTTGTGGCGTTTGCTGGTGAGCTATGAAGGCTGATGTTCCCAGAACAAAATTAGATCATTCTACTTACCTGTTTGTCCTTATTAGGCATCCCTTAAGAAGTTAAGTTCCTGCACGTAATCTTGAATGTTGGAGAACTGCTTTTGAGATCTGGGACATTACACTTTTGGGGGGAGGGCTCCAAGCAGCATAAGCATGGTGGCTTTTAGGAATGCCCGGGACAACCGGAGCTTTCACAAAACCTGAGGCCCCTCTCAGGACAGAGTCCCTGGGTGCCTGTAGGTGAGTGGCTGCCCGCAGCTTGGAAGGAGTGAAAGTAGCCAGCCTGCTGGAAGTGGGGATCTTGACCGAAAGAAGGGAAAACGGAGCCTGTGTCACTGACCTCACAGCTCTGCATATAAAGACCCTGGGCCCACACTGGAGCAGTCAGGATGCATGGCCTCCCTCTTCCTGACCCCTCCCCAGTCCCCCCTCCCCATTTTGCGGCTCAGATCTTTCAAAGGTGCCCTGGGTTTCTTCTGCCAGCCTCCCTGAGGATGGAAACTGGGGGCTTCTTGTCTGATTTTCTTCTTACCTGACACTCTTAGGTGACTCTGGTTTTGTCTTCCCCAATCTAAAGGATTTAGGTTACTCTGCCTAGTGGAGGAGGGAATGGTAACCCACTGCAGTATTCTCACCAGGAACATCCCATGGACAGAGGAGCCTGGCGGGCTGCAGTACGTAGGGTCGCAGAGTCGGCCATGGCTGAGCTGTGGCCCTAGTGACCTAACACACACCCCTGGTGACCTAATGCTGTGAGCACAAGGGTAAAAATGTAGTGCACGTCCGTGGTTTCTCTTCTACAAAATGTCACTTTCTTTGACTTCTGTGTGGACTTTCCCAGCACCAAGTATGTAGGCGACACTCAGTAGTCATCCTCACAAGTGTCCATGGTGAGTTTAAAACACAAGAGCGGGGTGGGTACTGCTGAGAGAGGGCCCCAGGGGGGCCCCTTTTCATATTTGCTTATATCAAAATAAAGGCAACTAGACCCTCGACACTGTGTTCTGGGGCCCCGGCGTCTAAATAACAGAGAAGTGTGAATTCTGCAGCACTTAAAATGCAGACTGACATTTGCCCTACAGCTGGGACCGGTCTGAGCTGTCCCCCCAGGGTGGCTGGCTGGGACACATGTCAGAATGTCCTGGCCTCTCATCTACAAGGATGTTGGTACAGCTGCTGTGGCTACTGGGTGGAGTCAGAAATCTCTTGTGCCTTTACTATTATTATCTTACTGTTGGTGTTGTTAGTTTGTTCCTGGGACTAAAATTAATCAGCCAGTTGCTTCTTCTGAGACAGTGTCCTGCCACCTGGGGCTTCTGCAGCTGGGCCCTCCCATAGCTTCTGTGGGGGCTGTGGGCTTGTTGTCTTCTCTGGGGCTACTCACCATCTTTCCCGGTTCTCAGCCATGTTAACCTGTTGTTGCCCAGCTTTCCTCCTGCTGCAGAGCAAGGCAGGTAGGCCCGGGTGCCTTGTGGGGGGTTTCTGGAGGCAGGGGGAAGGTAGGAGGCCAAGAGGCAGCCAGGCGGCTCCACCGACTGTGCTCAGGGGGGCCTCCCCTTCACCCTGGGCACTTTCATTATAACTGGCAGGTTTCAGATGAAACTCGAGACACAGGGGCTAAGTAACTTGCTCACAGTCCTACAGCCAGTGACAGGGCCAAGAACTGAGCCAGAGGGTTTAACTCCAGGGCCCACTTCCCTATGCGGTTTTCATAAAGCTGACAACTAGCAACTGGAAGGCCACCCGGGAGGTGGTGGGGAGGGGGTGCCCGTGTCTACAAGCATTGCCCTGAGACCTGCAAGACAAATGAAGCCTTCTCCCTGGCCCTGGCTCAGGGAGATGTGGTCACAGGGTTCCAGGTGGCAAGTAGCTCTAGAATCTGCTGATCTACATCAGAATATTCCAACTGATCAGATCAGATCAGTCGCTCAGTCGTGTCCGACTCTTTGCGACCCCATGAATCGCAGCATGCCAGGCCTCCCTGTCCATCACCAACTCCCGGAGTTCA
>NW_011495036.1:3706793-3708203 GCF_000754665.1 Bison bison bison
ATCCCAGGGCTGATCTCCTTCAGAATGGACTGGTTGGATCTCCTTGCAGTCCAAGGGACTCTCAAGAGTCTTCTCCAACACCACAGTTCAAAAGCATCAATTCTTCAGAGCTCAGCCTTCTTCACAGTCCAACTCTCACATCCATACATGACCACTGGAAAAACCATAGCCTTGACTAGACGAACCTTTGTTGGCAAAGTAACGTCTCTGCTTTTGAATATGCTATCTAGGTTGGTCATAACTTTCCTTCCAAGGAGTAAGCGTCTTTTAATTTCATGGCTACAGTCACCATCTGCAGTGATTTTGGAGCCCAGAAAAATAAAGTCTGACACTGTTTCCACTGTTTCTCCATCTATTTCCCATGAAGTGATGGGACCGGATGCCATGATGTTCGTTTTCTGAATGTTGAGCTAAGCCAACTTTTTCACTCTCCACTTTCACTTCCAACTGAAGGCTCCCAGAAGGCGATTTTATTAACAGGTTATCCTTCTCATCTGTGGAGCTGTTACTCAAATTATCTTTGCTTTCCACCAGAGATTCCCCAAATCCCATAGGTATTTACATAAAATAACTTAAAATTTTCTCCAACGTGTTTAATCAAGAACTGTTAACACATTAACGGATTTTAAAAGCGTTATAGTAAGAAGACAAGGTATTAAAGGTACGCATTTCAGTCTTTCTGAAAGTTATTCTTGCGAACCTGACAGTCCTGTGCATTAAAGCTTAGCGGCCGTGTTCACTTTCATCAAAGCTGACACCTGCTGTTTCTCCCGCGGTGGCCACTCTGGGTCTTTACTCGGCCTTGCTTTTCTGCTGCCCCTACTCCCTCCTAGGTTAGAACCCCCGGGCCCCCCAGAACCTCCTCTGTCCACCCCGCCCCGTCCTCCACACACATACATACACCCTTCCTTCCAGAGCCCCCTCCCTTGAAGCCAGAGTGGGAAGGTGAGCGCACACAGTCCGCCGCGCTGACACTTTACTGAGAGCTAGGTTAGGGTGGCGGAGATCGGGAGACGGGGCGACGGTAGCATTTAAGTGCGCATTGGTGGTCTCAAGACGCTTGCTGGAGCCGCCTTTGCAGACACCTCGGCCCAGCCTTCCTGTTGGAAGTTTTCATTTTGAGGTGGGGAGGTGGTCTTTCTGAGAAGGGCTTCCGAACACGTGCCCTCAGGGCGAGGTCAACAGAGGCCGGGGCCGCCTCGATGCGGCGTAGGAGCAGGGGGCGCCGCGGGCGCGGGGCATGGCCGGGACAGGCTGGCATTCCCATAAAAATCTGCGTCCTTCCTTCCCGTCGCTCCCGCCCCGGCCTGGCGAGGTCGGGACACGTTTCCATGATTTGCTTGTAGGACTTTTAAAGAACGAGTCACGCGTGTTCTGGGGCTGGAGGAGGCGCGTGCGGAGCCGCGGGGG
>NW_011495036.1:3708303-3708561 GCF_000754665.1 Bison bison bison
CAATATTCTTCTGCCGCGGCTTGTTGAGCGGGAGCCGGGCGGGGGGGCGCACTCGGCCACCGGATGCTTGTTCTCACCCCGGCGGGCAGCGCATTCTGCTAGCCCTAGAAGGCGGCCCTTTCTCCGGGGGACGCGTTAACGGGGTACCCCGGCCAGCAGACGCTGCGGAGCTCGGGCGAGGCTGTCGTGTCCGTAGAAGCTCAACTTGGCTTGAATTTGGGGCCGCAGCCCAGCACCGACGGCGCGGGGGCGGCGGGC
>NW_011495036.1:3709228-3711484 GCF_000754665.1 Bison bison bison
AGCCAGACGTCCACTGAGGATCTCTGCTGGCTGTGTGAGAAGGTGGTCTTCAGCCGGCAGGATGACCAACCCTGCGGCCGCGCAGAACCAGGAGATAGACTGCCTGAGCCCAGAAGCTCAGAGACTGGTAAGAGGACAACACATCTCCGAAACGTTTGGTTCTGACTGCGAATGTGTGGACCTTGTGGATGTGCTGGGACCGGCCGAGGGCGGGCGCCACCTTCCACCGCAGCCATCTGTGCCTGGTGAGGTGTGGGTGGGCCCCGCCTGGCCGGGGACCCCCTTAAGCGAAAGTCCGTCCCCACGCGAGGATGTGCGGCGGGGCGGGGGTAGGGAGTTCTCGGTTCAGTTCGCGGTTTCGTTTGTGCTGCCCGCCTTGCACCCCGAAAACACGTTTCCCCGGACGGCGTTCCTCGCCACCGCGGAAAAGAACTCGGTCTAGTCCGCTCAGGCCGCATTGTCGGGCTCTGCCCAGTTGGGTGTTTCGTCCGCGGATCCAGCCGAAATCTGAGACCTGCGCGTGGTCTATAGAGTTTCACTCACAACTGCTGGTTTGGTGTTTTACAAAACAGAGCACCTGGGCACTGGTGCCCAGGGGCGGTGCCTTCAGCCTGAGGCTGGCACCCCCAGCGGCTGGGTGGTTTGCAGTGTTTATCCTTCTCTGGGCCTTAGAGCCTTCTCTAGTCCCCGAGATTCCAGTTCCCAAATCCTCCTTGGCTGGTCTCCTGGGGTCTCTCCGTCTGGGGGGGACCTTTCATCTGTGGGATTTTGCAGTTATTCAGCTCAACACCCAGTATTGGGACTATGGATGTGAGGCATTAAGAGTCCAGCAGGGGATGAAGTGGGGAAGGTTTGTAATTACCTATTTTCGTGTGGCTTGTGGCTGATCATGAATGGGAATATTTAAAAGTGAAAGGGTGCAATTTGGAAAAGACATACATTATTAAGTTAATACTGTAGAGAGAGAGAGACCCTAGATTTTCACTTTATTGGGCCTTTGTGGAACCTTAATCGAAGTGTAAGCCCCCAATAATCACTCCTTCACCAGGCAGGCATTAACCCCCTACTGAGTGTTTCTGGAAGGTTCAAGATGAATAAGACTGCTCTGCCCTCAGCTTCCTGGTCAACCCCAGAAAGAAGTGTAGAAATAGATTCTGATGAACACACACTTGAAAATCACATTCCTTCCTGAGGACTGTCAGGTGGGTATTATTTTTAATGTCCACATTTGGTGTGCTCCTCTGGCCTTAGGTTCCAGCCTTGAACCAGATCCTTGGAGCTGGTTCCTACCCCTTCGCCTAATTGGGAACCTGCAGAGAGAGCCTTGCGTCAGCATCAGGGAAGGGCCCTTGGAAGAAAGAAGGATGGGAATGCTCTGAGAAAGGCCGGTGCTTCCAGGAGCCGCCTAGGCAAGCCATAGATGGCAAGAACAGACTGATGTTAGTCCTGGGCAAGATTCGAGCTCAGAGGAATGAACTGCTGGGCACGGAGAAGAACAGAGTGACTGTGGGGAGCAGGATTTGAGGCAGGAGTAGAAACAGCACCTCTTGTTCAACGGCACTCGATGCGGCGTCTCTTTAAGCCTTAACTTACCTCGGGATCGGGTCTGGTGGAGATGTGTGCCTCACAGACATGCTGCTGGGAGCCAGAGCCAGGAGAGACTGGAACAGCTGCTCGTTGAGAAGGTGCCCACCCCCTCCTGCCCACGATTCCAGGATCTAGTATAGTCAGAAAACTAAGGCTGTTTCTCTTTTTTGTAAGTTGTGAGCAGAATTCATTTGGCAGTGACGGGAGGCTATTTGTGTCCCCTCCCAAGTCTCATCGTATTGTGGGGTCCTGTGCCAAGTTCTCCAGGTCCCATTTATTTGGCTGATGGGAGGTTATTTTCAGTCTTTATTCTTCTTAGTGTGAATGCGCATACATTTCTCTGCAGCCCCGTTAAGGTACTTGATTAAGGACTGTTACTCTGAGTCGTTAGAGAACATACAGTGTATGCCTCTTATTACCCTTCTAAAACCCCAAAATGCTGAATTCTGAAACATCCTTGGTCCCAGGGGTTTTCAGTAATCAGTTGTGAACTTGTTAGAGTTTTTGTTTGTTTGGGAGAGGGCTTGTTAAGGAGGGGTTTGTTTGTTTTTAGTAAAAAAACAGCAAAAAAAAATTTTTTTTTTAAGCAGAACATGGGGAACAGAAGTAAAACACAGTCCTTGTTTTATGACGTTAGTGGTTGAAAGGAAACAAGTGAGGTGGGGTGGG
>NW_011495036.1:3711584-3724665 GCF_000754665.1 Bison bison bison
TGGGGTGTTGGGTGGGCCATGTCCGAAGGACTTACCCAGCGGCCACCCTGGGTATTAGTATTCCAGCCAGAGAAGGGTGGGCATTTCAGACTTGTTTGTGCCGGCTTGTGTTCAGCACTAAGTGACCCTGTGTCCCAGGAACAGTGGTCCCCAGTGGAGGAGGAGGAGGGCCGGGGCCCCATGGGTGTGAGGCCAGGGCTGGGATTGGCAGGAGGACATGGATTTGTCTAGCTCCACCTCAAAGCAAAAAGCAGGATCCGAGCAGGAAGTCCAGGCTCCTTGCAGGACTGGACGGTGTGGAAACCGTGTTTCCTTAACTTGGGCAGCTTCCCCGTGTGCACGCTGGTTGTGTCAGCTGGCTTTTTCCCACGAACTGAGCAGCAAAGGGTCCTCACAAACACCCAGCCCCATCCTGAGAGAGGCTGTCGGGGGAACGTGGACCCCCCAAGTCTCCTCGCATCGTAGGTGCCTGTGCCCGGGTCCACTGGCCCTGGCGAGTAGAAACACGCAGCGCTCGGGTGCCTGGCCCTGCTAGGCTCAGCCTGAGACTGGGTGTTGGAACCCTGGTTTGTGTTAGGTGCGTCATTGCCCCAAGCTCTTAAGATATAAAAGCAGTAAGTTAGGTCTTTTCTCTTAGTAGTAAAAGTGTCCCACTAGGGCAAAGATGGAGACTCAATTTCCCCTTTTCTTTAAGAATTAGTTTCTGTTCAGCCTGAACTTATGTCAACGGAGCGGAAGCCTCATTTGCACCCTTTTTTTTTTCTTCAGATCCTGCAGTCTACACTGCCGCTTACACTGAGCACAGGAAATTGCGTTATTTATAGCGGCTCAAGTGTTTTCAGACAAAGTTGATCCAAGTATTACCTGATTAACAGTGAGGTTCTTATCTAGTTTCTACAGAATTACAAGGTCGCATGTTGGTGTGATATGTTTGCTCCTCAAAAGGCAATGTTCAGGAGGAAATTCTTATCCTTGAAAAATCAGGCTGTGTGACTCAGCAAAGGAAATGTTTATGACTGGTTGATTACTCATATGCCAGTGTTTCCAGAATATCTGATCATACTTAAAAGTTTTGACCTCGGAGCCCCATTGGCCATAGGGTTCAGGTTACTAACCTGTTAGAGCAGGAAGGCTGCTATATCTCACTGTATGTTAGACATGGGTCAGAGAGAGAGGAATTTTTGTTACTTCACTGCTTTTACTCTGGGGCACCCCAGTTTTAGTGCACGCACACTCACATGTGTGTGTGTGTGTGTGTGTGTGTGTTTTAAAGCAGGTTATTTCCATATTTTCATGGATTGGATTTACCAGAACTTTTACGGTTCAGACTATCTAGAAAAAGTAAATGAACTTCTAATTTAAACAAAGCACTCTCTTGACTACATCCAAGATTCAGTGATTCAGAATTCCTGTGCATTTAATGGTGGACCACTACTTAAATCCCCTTTCTGAGACTGATGTTTTTGTTTAGGGAAGGGCCAGAGTTTCAAGTGGTTTTCTCCTTCAGGCTATAAGCTGACACCTTTAAAACCTGTGTAAATACTTTGGTTTGGACTCTGAAGGAGAGCTACTTTGTAGTTTAAATTACTATAAAGATTTACTTTTCCTTTTAACTAAAATGTTTCATTTATGTGTTTGTGTCCTAGAGCTTACCAGAGCAACATGGTTTCTGATCCTCAGGTCTGTTTTATCTCTGGCCGGTGGGGGTGGAATTCTCGCTGCGGGGAGAGAAACAGGAGTGGGCTTTTGGTGTGGGTGGGCTATCTCCCCAGCACACTTACTCCTGGTGGGTGTTTCAGCATGCTCGTCTTCTCCCTTGTCTTGTAAGCTTCCTCTGAGCTGAGTTCACGCTGCTGGGACAGAGACAGTGTGTAGGTAGACACAGTTGGTAGCGTTTCCCAAAGCCCTGCTGTGTCAGCGATCTTCAGGGTTTCCTGTAGAAGTCTTCCCTAGCCCTGGCGTATCTCAGGGGCAGTTAGGTTATCTCCACTTACACATAAAGAGAAGATGAGCTCAGAAGGTTCAGGGGACTTTCCCAAGACTGCACAGCCACAGGCCGCGGGGCCCGTTGGGCCCCAGGCAGGATGGCTCAGAGCTGATGATGGTCGCTGCCACCTCTGTCCAGCCTGCTCAGGCAAGGTCTGGCGAGGCGGCTGGAGAGCATTCTTGCTGTTGTCAGCCTGTCTTCTGAGCCCTGGGCCGTCAGCCCCAGGCTCGGGCCGAAGGACGTCTTTCTGCTAAGGCAGCTTCTCAGGACACACGTCTTTGCAACTGAAGTCTTGATTTGATTAACATTTCCTTTCTATTTCTGGTAGTTTTTCAGACAAAAGAACACTCAATGGGCTATTTTTTCTAAATAAGGACATGAATAGAAACCACATAGCTGCCAGAATTTTTATTTTTCTGTAGTTCATACCGTACCCACGTTTTAGCTGTCACTTGGGTCAGCCCGCAGCGGGAACTGCTGGGTACCAGCCTCATTCCCATGTGTTGTAAAGCTCCTCCCCACCATCCCAACAGACGAGCCTGCTGAGGATGTTTGAGGGCTCCTGGCCCTTTCCTGGCTGGTTCCAGGAGGATCACCTGGGCAGAGGAAAGGGTGTCAGTAGCTGTGTGCTGCCTGCGTGGGAAAGCATGGGGCTACTGGAGCATCAAGTCTTTTTTTTGAGAAGGAACAATGTCAGTGTTTTGTGTCATCTCAAAGGGGTCGGGGGTGGGGGGCTTCCCAGATGGCTCATTGGTAAAGAATCCGCCTGCAGTGCAGGAGAGACTGGTTCGATCTCTGGGTCGGGAAGATCTCCTGGAGAAGGACATGGCAACCCACTCTAGTATTCTTGCTTGGAGAATCCCATGGACAGAGGAGCCTGGGCTGGAGTCCATGGAGGGTCACAAAGAGTCAAATACAGCTTAGTGACTGAACAGCGAGAAAAGTATGCGGTTTACAAGGAAGAACCTGAGCGGAGCAGGTGAAGCGAAGGCCACGGAGACCAGATGGATTGCCCGGAGGGAACCTGTCATGGGGAGCGCTGCTCACGTGAGGCCAGGCTGCTCCCACCTGTCACTTGTCAGTCACACATGAGGTTATTTGCAACTATTGCTTGCTTGTAGCTCCAATATGCTGAGACCCTGAAGGAAGTGTGAACATCCCTCATCTCAGAAAAACATTTAAGATGTATTAACAGCAAGAGGAGAACTTTTTGCACGGAAAATACTGTGCCCTGTTTTTTTTTTTTAGTTTTTATTCATTCAGTTTTATTTTTGGCTGTGCCGGGCCTTCATTGTTGCACACAGCCTTTCTCTAGTTGCAGCGAGCGGCGGCTGCTCTCTGTTGTGGTGCACAGGCTTCTCATTTCGGTGGCTTCTCTCGTTGCAGAGCACGGGCTCTAGGTGCTCGTGCCTCGGTCATGCGGCCTCTGGGCTCAGCAGGTGCGGTTTTCAGACTCTGGAACACAGGCTCGGTGGTTGTGGCACCGGGCTTAGTTTCTCCGTGGCATTTGGGATCTTCCTAGACCAGGGATCGAACCCATGTCTCCTGCACTGGAGGGCGGATTCTTTACCACTGAGCCACCAGGGAAGCCCTAAGTATGCGCTGTTTTTGTTCATCAGCTTGAGTGCGGGTCACTGCTAAGCTGAAGATCGTTTTGTGAAGTTTCAATAGGTAATTGCTATTAGTCTGCTCTCTGTTAAGTAACATGAACACTTTTGTTCGTGATTAAAATGTTTGTTCTTTTGGTGTGTTTCTCTGAGAAGAAAAGTCAGGAGATTTCCAGTAGCAAAACGGGGAAAGAGAACTCTGTGGACAGTCTCAGTGTAACAGATAATTCACCCCTTTGTAGACCAAACATTTCAGAGGCAAAGCAAGCTCCGAGAGACCACGTCACTAGGTTTCCAAAGTGACGTGATTTGTCTAAGTTGTCATAATGGGCGAGTGGCAGAGCCAGCACTCACAGCTTGGTCTTGAGACCCCTCTCAGGACAGTCTCAGTCTTTGGAAACCCTGGACCCTGCTGAGAACACCACCACCAGGAGAGGTGGTTTCTACGCCTGGTCCCCCGAGACCAGAGGATGCGGCGCCAGAACTCGACCTCTGGGCACAGACACGGGTGGCCTTGTGAGGTCAAGGCTTCTTTGAAGGCTGCTGTTTTATTATAAAATTCCTTGATCATTTTATAGTCCATAACTCATCTGATTTGGTTTTGATGGAAACATAGTGTTTTAAATAACCAATTAAACTTTAGCCTGATTAGTCCTTAACTGTATGTCCTCCATATCATCAAGTGAAGTTGATAACTTGTTTATTTTGCGGCTTCAGCACTGGCCCCCAGACCTGTGCCCTGAACCTGTGGTCAGGCTGTTTCAACAAGCGTGGACATGCAATAGAGGGGTTCAGCGTCCCCATTGCACCCCAGAGTTTTAAAAAAGTGGTTCCCAGTCATGTCAGACCCAATGTCCCTTTTTATAACAAGTTTTTAATATCCTTGTTACTAAACCAGAAATGAAATTCCTAGGTGGTAGAAGCTACCTTCACACATAATTTCAAGTCAATATAATGTTTGCACCATAACATTAAAAAGAAATCAAATGAAAGTAAAGTGCAGGAACAGAATGTGAATATTGTGAATAACTCTTGGGAAGGTTCTGAACAAAGCCGTGTATAATCTTTCCTGATTTCCATGCAGATTGCATTCCTGGAATATTCGATGTATGTTGAAACTACCCATAACATTTTGAATTTACATGTGAGTCGAGATCAGTTTGTAGGTCTGAAAGTTATGAATGTGGTTTTTAGATCTGGTGGGAAAATTCCTCATTGTACAGGCCTGCCCGAGGACAGGATGGTTGGCATGCCATGCCCTGCCCCCAAATGCCATCAGTCTCTGCTCCAATCACTGTGACTTCCCAACACCTGCCCCCTCCCCCCAGCATTTCCTAAATGCCCTCTGAGAGCTGGCACATGCTCCCTGACAGCGTCATCCCAAAGTGCCTTCTCCTCCCTGGCGATCATACAGTTGTGGCTGGAAAGGCAGGCCCCTTCGTGGAGGGACTTACCATGATTGAGGGGGTTGGAAAGATGAAATTTTGAGACTGGAGTCCAATCCCCGTGGCAGCTGAGGGGTGCAGGGAGGGCAGTGGACACACATACAGAGACCCCGGTGCCCACTGATTCTGGGCTGCCAGCCGGATGTTCCCTCTCCTGTTCCTGCCTGTGCGGGAGAACACATGGCCCCATCTACTTGGTTACTTTGACTAGCACGCTATTTTTAGAATCTACTGCATATGAGGAGTTGGGGGTCTATGTAGAAAACAAAAGTTGGTGGCTATTGTCAGTTCCTGTAGCCAAGTCAACTCAGCAAAATAATAAAGATCAGAGTGTACATAAATAAAATAGAGATTAAAAAATCAGAAAAGATCAATGAAACCAAGACCTAGTGTTTTGAAAGGATGAGGAAAATCAGCAAACCTCTAGGCAGGCTCCCCAAGGAAGAAAAGGGAGAGGACCTAAATCGAAGAAGAAATGAAAGAGTAGAAATAACAACTGAGACCCCAGAAATACAAAGAATCATGGTTATAAATACTATGGATGGCCGTGTGCCAATAAATTGGACAACCTAGGAGAAATGGGCATGTTTCTAGAAACACAGCCTGCCAAAACTCAGTCAGGATGAAACAACTAATTTGAACAGACTGATCACTAGAAGTTAAATAGAATCTGAAATTTAGGGAGGAAAAAAAAAAAGAACCTCCCTGCACACAGAAGTCTGGGACTAGACAACTTCACTCGGGAATTCTACCAAACATACAAGGAAGAACTTATATGTATCCTTCTTAAACCATTCCAAAAACTGAAGAAGGGGGCACACTCCCAGACTCATCCTGTGAAGCCACCAACACCCCGATGCCAAAACCAGACACAGACACTACAAAAAAACGAAAGGTACAGGCCAGTGTTGCTGTGAATGTAGATGCAAAATATTAGCAAAGCACATACAACCCTGCATAGAAAGGGTCATGCACACAGTCCCGCGGGATTCATTCCAGGGTCACAAGGACGGTTCCACATCAGCAAATCGATCAACGTGAAATACCGCATCAACAAAAGGAAAGATGGAGACCACGTGATCACTTCAGTAGACGTGGAAAAAGCATTTGACAAAATTCAGCCTTTGTTTATGGTAAAAACTCTCACCAGAATGGTTATAGAGGGAACATATCTCAATGTAATAAAAGCCATTTATGATAAACCCACATTCAACATAATACTCAGTGGTAAAAAGCTGAAAGCCTTCCTGCTAAATTCAGGAATAAGACACAGTTGCCCCTCTCATTACTTCTATTCAGCATAATATTGGAAGTTCTAGTCATAGCAATCAGACGAGAAAAAAAATACAGAACTTACCTGGTGGTTCAATGGTTAAGAATCTGCCTTCCAATGCACAGGACATGGATTTGATCCCTGATCGGGGAACAAAGGTCCTACATACCACTCAGCAGCTAAGCCCACGCATCACAACTGGAGAGCCCGTGCACTCTGGAGCCTGTGCGCTGCAACTAGAGAGCACAAAGAACGCACAGGCCAGCGAGGACCCAGCACAACCAAACTAAAAGTAGATGAATAAGAAATACAAGGCATCTAAACTGGAAGAGAAGAGGCAAGCTGCTACTGTTTGTACATAAAATGATGCCCTATACAGAGAACCGTGAAGTCGCCACGTAAAGCCTATTAGCACTAATACATGAATTCAGCAAGACAGCAGGATACAGGGTTAGAAACCTGAACCTGTTGCATTTCTTTAATAAGAAAATATCAGGAAAATAACCTTTAAAAAAAAATCCTGTTTAAAATCACATCAAAAAAAAAAAACAAAAAACCTAGGACGAAACTTAACCATGGTGGTAAAAGAGCTGTATGCTAAAAATTATTAAATGTTGATTAAGGAAATTGAGGAAATCAACGGGATCACTAAGTGTCAGACACAAGTGAGCAACTGAACTGACTGAACTGAAGGAAATTGAAGATAATTCAAAGAAATGGAAAGATATCCCATGCTTTTGCTGACAAAGGTCCATATAGTCAAAGCTATGGTTTTTCCAGTAGTCACGTAGGGATGTGAGAGTTGAACCATAAAGAAGGCTGAGTGCTGAAAAATTGATGCTTTCCAACTGTGGTGTTGGAGAAGACTCTTGAGAGTCCCTTGGATGGCAAGGAGATCAGTCCTGAATATTCATTGGAAGGACTGATGCTGAAGCTGAAGCTCTAGTACTTTGGCCACCTGGTGCGAAGAGCTGACCCACTGGAAAAGACCCTGATGCTGGGAAAGACTGAAGGCAAAAGGAGAAGGGGACGGCAGAGGATGAGATGGTTGGATGGCATCACCGACTCGATGGACATGAGTTTGAGCAAGCTCCGGGAGACAGTGAAGACCTGCAGTCCATGGGATTGCACGGAGTCGGGCGCGTCTTAGCAGCTGAACAACGACGTAGATCACCAGAACGGAGAGCCCAGAAATAAACCCACAAACCTCTGGTCCAACTTCAGCAAAGGAGGCGAGAATGTAAAACAGCAAAGCGGTGTCTACAGGTGGTGTTGTGAAACTGGACCACTGCATGTAAATTAGTGAAATTAGCACACTCCCTCACACCATATAAAGCATAAACTCAAAATAGTCTAAAGACCTAAGTAAAAGACATGACGCCATAAAACCCCTAGAAGAGAACATAGGCAGAACATTCTCTGACACAAGTTACAGCAATATTTCCTTAGATCAGTCTCCCAAAGCAAAAGAAATAAAAGCAACAATAAAATGGGACCTAATTAAATTCAAAAACTTTTGTATAGCAAACAAGACCATAACAAAAGGAAAAGACTGGGAGAAAATATTTGCAAAGGATCTGACCAGCAAACAGTTAATATCCAAAATGTACACACAGCTTCTACATACAACTCAATCTCAATAAAACAAACAACCCCATCAAAACATAGACAAGACCTAAATAGACATTCTCCAAAGGAGACATACAGATGGCCAGCAGGCAGATGGAAAGATGTTCAGCATTACTAATTATTGGAGAAATGCAAATTAAAAGCCCAGTCGGGTATCACCTCCCACCAGTCAGAATGGCCATCATTAAAATGTCTACAAATAATAAATGCTGAATAGGGTGTGGAGAAAAGGTAACCCTCCTACACTGTTGGTAGGAAGGTAAATTGATGCAGCCACTGTGGAAAGCCATGTGGAGGTGCCTTTAAAAGCTGAAAATAGAGTTGCCATGTGAGCCAGCAATCCCACTCCTAGACATATCCACTTATGTGTGGAATCTAAAGAATACAAAAGAATTTGTACGCAAAATAGAAACGGACTCACAGACCTCAAGACGAACTTCTGTTACCAAAGGGAAAGGCAGGGAGGCAGGACAAATGAGGAGCTAGGGACTAACAGATCCAAAGCACCGTGTATAAGGTAGACACACACCAAGGCCATACTCCACAGCACAGGGAATTGTATTCAATATCTTGTAGTAACCTGTTAATATAATAGCATAGAGTGTGAAAAATAGCTGAATCACTTTGCTGTATGCCGGAAACTGACACAATCAATTCTACAAAATTTTTTTTTTTTTAAAGGCAGGTCAGGGAAGGGCTTCTGTGTTAGAGCCTCATGGTGTCCCTGCACAGAGTGCAGCGTTGTAAGTCCCTTCAGCCTGGGGCCCTGTGTGTGCTCCGGTGAGTCTGCGAACTTGGTCATCTGTTCTTTCCTCATTCCAGGGACCAGTCACATGTGGATGGAGGGAGGGCCCCTGCTTCTTTCTAAACAAAACCGGTTCTTTATCCCACTTCAGGCTTCAACCCCTTGGTACTCCTCTTACATTAAAGTGTGCGTGCGCTTTAGTCCTTTAACTTTTCCCAAGAGGTGATAAATACCGTGGTAACATGTCCCGTGGCTGGAAGAAAACTCTCCCATCACAGAGCTTTGGGGTCACTGATCCACATGTCAGCCAAGAGCATAAGTCTCCTGGGCTCTGCGGGGCGGGGTGGGAGCTGCTTCCAGCAGCGACACCCCTTTCCAGGCCCCGGGGCTTCTCTGCGGAGAGGGAGGACATGACAAAGCTGCCAAGCTCATTTCCCAAGAGTCACACCAGAGTTATGGCTCATAAATCCCTGCCCCTTTCCATGTAGAATTCTGGAGCCCCAGGAGAATGTAAGAACAGAGAAGGAGCTTTTTCTGTGACATGGGATAAGGGATGTGGGGATATAGAATTCCACACTTTGCTTGAATCCCAGCAAAGCTTTGGAGCTCGGAAGAAAGTGTGCAGAGTCAGGACTCTGGACTTCATGTGGGGCTTTTCAGAAAAATATTGAGTCTGCCTCCAGGCACCTCTGTCCTCTCCAAGCAGGCAGGACTTGGGTTCCACCAGCGTTTACCACATTTCTGTTTTTTAAAGATGTGGGGTTGAATTGGTAGCAGCCACAAAAGGATACAAAGAGTATTAGAGCTCTTAGAGCCCCCCAGACGCCACTGAAATTGGGGTGCAGGGTACTGGGGTGGTGTGTGGTCACTCCACCCTTGGGCAGAGTCTCCCCTTCCTGCTTACGAAACCCCCACCACAGACAGGAGGTGGGGGGAGGAAGGAAGCTGTGCCGGGGCCGGGCTAAGAGGCAGGGCACACCTCACCACTTTCTCCTCCTGCCCTGGTGAATCACTTCTGCTTTAGTTTTGCTCAGTCCCCAGGCCAGGCTGGGCTATCCCTGAGTTCCCTGAAGAGAGGAGCAGCTGAGGTCCTTGGAGCAGTTTTATTACAGCTGGGATTCCTGGTGCTCCGAGCAGGGGGCCTGTCGGGGTCCCTGATAGAACAGGGGTGCGTCTGACTGTTTATCCACTGACTCTGGTGTTTCATCCTGGTAGAACCCACTTTTGCTCTGTGGTCTGATCTAGAACCAGAGCCCATCGAGCCCTTGGCATAGAGACCCGTCACGAAAGTAACTCCTGCTTTTGCTGGTGACATCTTCACATAGCTCGCCAGCCTTTCTCTGGCCCTGTCTGGGTCTGCGCCTGCGTCAAGGGCATTTCAGACAGAGAAGCACTGAAACCACTGGGTGTCATTTCTGGGGCTCCAAAGAGCTCAGGTACCATAGACCTTTCTGTTTCAGTGCAGAAAGAATTCAGTGAGAGAAAAAGTTATAGGTAAGAAGTGATTTGTTATTTGGTAGAAACCAATGCAATACTGTAAAGTTACTAACCTTCAATTAAAAAAAAAAAGAAGTGATTTATTAGAATAGGATGCTTGTGAGGCTTACGAGCGGGCAGGCAAGGTGGTACCACATGACTTAATGAAAACTTACTGGGCTACAGTTTTATAATCAAACAAAAAGTGGGAAAAGGAGACCATCTTTGTCTTTTTTGAGCAGATGTCGCGCCTCCCTTATCAGCTTCTCCTCCAGGTTGAGCAGAGGAGTTTTCTGGTCCTACTTGGTCAAACCAGGTTCACAAATTATTGTTTTTTAATGTGTGTGCAGAGAGCATGTCCTGCGTGCATGTGTGCTAAGTCACTTCAGTCGTGTCCGACTGTGGGACCCTATGGACTGTAGCCCTCCAGGCTCCTCAGTCCATGGGCTTCTCCAGGCAAAAATACTGGAGTGTGTTGCCATGCCCTCCTCCAGGGGATCTTCCCAACCAGGGATCAAACCCAGGTTTCCCACATTGCAGGCAGATTCTATACCATCTGAGCCACCAGGGAAGCCCAAGAATACTGGAGTGGGTAGCCTATCCCTTCTCCAGGGGATCTTCCCAACCCAGGGGTTGAAACCACATCTCTTGCTTCTCCTGCACTGGCAGGCGTGTTCTTTACCACCTGTGAAGCCTGAGCATACCCTAGGGATCATCAGCTTGCTGAGCTCACTGGGCAGGATGTGGGTCTCATGCCAACATTGTTTCATTGTTTGGGCACATGTCTCAGGCTTCTGCTGGGTGATTTTGTTGTTAGGCAAGCCTGCTTGGTTTTGCAGTTAAGCAAACCTGCTTTTCTGAGTAATCATTAACTTACAAGGGTCTCCCATAGTTTTTCTACTTACAGTCCCCTAGTGAAATTAACTGCTTAATCACCTACTTTGTCCCTTTAATCTGACCGTATCAGCAATACTTTGGCTGTCTGTCTCTCCAGCCAGCCCGTGTGCCCTTGTGGCTGGGCTGCTGGCCGAACCTCTGTCCCAGACCATGGGTGGCACTGCAGGGCTGGCACCCCAGGCTCTGACTGGGTGGGCCCGTCTGTTTTTAATTAACCCTTTGTTCAGAAGTCCCCGGAACTCAGACTTGTGCTGCTCTGTGTATTTTTTAGCGTCTCTCAGACCATACTGGTCACCTCAGGGTCAGAGTGTTATCTTGTTTATCGCCAATAAAATGTTGAAAGTGGAACTTTGGAATCAGGGGTTCAGCTTTTGAGGATTATTTTGAGGCCACTGGGGCGATAAAAGAAACTTTCTCACCCCAACCATCTCCATTGTCAAAGGCTGCCTTGCTTTAAAGCCCAGCATCTGTAAGGCTCTGTTTGTGGGGTTCCAGGTCAAGTGGGACCTGGGGATGGGGGAGCTGTGTCTCCTGGGAGGGGCTGGGCCTCTGGCTCTCGTTCCCCCCCAGCCCTGGACTGTCCTGAGAAAGCCGGGGAGCCTGGATCTCATCAGAGGAAGCCTGGCCGGGTCAGCTCCCCCCCCCCACCTCCTTGGTCCTGGAGTCTCGGCGGGACAGGGAGGGGGGCCCAGCTGGGGGGTGGGGGCAACACTGCAGGGGTGTTTAGTGGCAGAACCAAGGCCACCTTCTCACAGCAGGGAGCTTGGTTTTGGTTTCAAGGCTCCTTCACTTCCTTCCTTCCTTCTCTCTCTCCCTCTCAGCCTCTGCTCCCTTCCCCCACCCTTTCCTTCCTTCCTTCAAAAATGTTTGCTCTTTGTTATGAAAAACGTCAAACATACCCAAGCGGAGATGGAATAACAGAAAGCAGAGGTCGTCGCCCTGGAGGAGCAGCCAGCACCCGGGGCATGTTGCAGCCCAGACGGGCGTGGCCCGAGGCTCTGACTCAGCGGTCTTGGGTGGAGCTGGGCATTCTGCATCTTTAACAAGCTCCGGGGGGCGGGGGCTGCTCCTGCTGCTGCTGTTGCTGGGGAGCAAGACCCTTCCCCCATCCCACCACCAGCCCCCGCAGCTGTCAGCTTGCGTGAGGCCCTGAATGTCTCCTTTGTATCTCGACAGAGATGATCTTGGGCAAAGGAAGGAGGGTCTGGGGTCCGGAGCCCCTTCCAGGGATAGTGGACTGACGGAGGAGCCGCAGGACTGGTGGGGCCTGACGGCCAAGCTCTGGAGGGAGCGGGGGAGGTGGACCTCAGCCCTGCGGTGCCCTGGCATCACAGCCGGCAGGCCTGGGGCTCAGTGACCAGGGGGAGACCCGCGGACCTTGACCTCCAGTGAGTACGAAAGGACTACCACTGGCAGCTGGGGAGGCAGGTGGGAGAGGAAGCCTGTGCAGACTCGTGCTTTTCTATGTGTGTGTGTGTTTAAATTTTTATTTTGTATTGGAATATAGCTGATGGCTTCCCTAGTGGCCCAGACGGTAAAGCGTTTGCCCGCAACGTGGGAGACCTGGGTTCGATCGCTGAGTCAGGAAGATCCCCTGGAGAGGGAAATAGCAACCCATTCCAGTATGCTTGCTTGGAAAATCCCATGGATGGAGGAGCCTCACAGGCTACGGTCCGTGGGGTCTCAAAGAGCCGGACACGACTGAGCGACCTCACGTCATAGCCGACGAGCAATGTTCTGGTAGTCCCAGGTGGCCAGGCCGGGACGCGGCCGCGCAGGTACACGTGTCCCTCCCCCTCCACACTCCCCTCCCGTCCAGGCTGCCTCCACACTGAGCAGAGCTCCTCGTGCGCACGGTGGGTCCTCGTGGGCCGTCCGTTTGCATTATCGCAGTGTGTGCGTGCGCTTGGTTCCAAGGCCCTGCGAAGGTCGTAGCTTGTGCTCTGAATTCTGTGGGTCTGTCAGCCCCTCTCCATCCTTCCCCTTGGTCATCATCTCCTGTGAGGCTGGGAGCTGGGTGGG
>NW_011495036.1:3724990-3731544 GCF_000754665.1 Bison bison bison
CCCGCTCCCCACCCTCATCCAGAGCGGTGTTTCTAAAGCAGAAGTCAGACCCCACTGTGTTCCTCCTCCTTCAAACCTGTCAGTGCTTCCGCATTCCTTCCTGAGATAAGGTTCCAGACACCAGGGCTGCAGCTGTGGGGGATGCCTGAGACCTTGGGGACCACCCCCCGCCCCGCCCGGGCCCTATCCTGGCACCTCGCCACCGGCCCCCTCGCCCCAGCTTTCTCTTTGCTCCTCAGGGTGGGCTCAGGGCTCCTGATCCCCGAGTGGGTTGTGTTCTCCTCCAGAGCAGCCCAGCACGTTTTTTTTTCTCACCCAATGTAGCACTCGTCACTTGTCCACAGCCCCCCATTGCTTTGTGTGCACCTGTGAGACTGGGCCCCAGCCTTCCCTGGCTGGCTCAGCAGTGCTGCATGACCTGGGCTGGTGGTGGCGAGGGTCCTGCAGCCCGTCCCCTACAGGCACGGGGCAGAAAGTGAAAGTGCATTAGGAAACTTAAACAGTCCAACGTGGCTGTGACCCCCGGCATGTGAGTTGGTATTTTACAAAGTGTCAGTCTGAAGTGGATTTGTCCTGCACCATGGAGGCTCTGGCTGGGGGCACATCAACCCTCAGAACTGCTACCCAATGGTCGCCAGCTAGAGGGCAGGGCTGGGCCCCCCTGGAAATGCTGGGTGAGTGACCTCATGCCTGCAGGTCACCAGGGTGGACCATCGCTATTTGGTACTTTTTAGTTCCCTGGACAACTTGATCTTACCGAAGATTTCCTCTGCTGCTGTCTTGAAGGATGGGTATTCGGGATGCTCTGTGTCCGTTTTGTGTTCTTGGCAACATGAGTGTTTCAGGATGCACTGTGTTATCGGGGATCTGAGTGGTTTTCTTTCCGGCATCTCAGGCCGTGCCGGGGTTGTTCTGCTGGTACTAGTTTTGTGCTGGTGAAGTTAGCTGTGCGTAGATTCTGTGCCACTTGAAACGTTGGCTTGTGTATCTGTCAGCTTCTAGCCAGAGTCCCAGAGGCAAGCATGGTTGTTTCTACTTCCTGTGTCGTGAGAGCCTGTTCTCCACGTATGAGTCATGTCAGAATCCATGAGATGAAGGGACTTCGTATGGTGGTGACTGCAAGCATTTGAAACTGTGCTGAATCCTCTCCTTCCCTCCCGCCTTCTGATCTAAGGTGAAGCGTGGCCGTGTTGATGTGTCCGCAAGGTTGATTAGCTTGTATCCTAGCAGGGAGTTTGTCCTAGGACTTGGTTCATCCATGTGGTCCCTTTAGCAACACAGGCCCAGGTCCCTCAGATCATGGACGGGACAGACAGGCTGGATGGACGTAAGGACCAGAGAGGGGGCGGGCCCTTTCCTGGGGGGAGGGTGACCCGCCAGAGTAGCCGGGGTCTGATGATGGGCCATGATTGGGGACACCTGCCAGTCTGATGGGGAGGTCACCCCAGGAGGTGGGGGCTACCTGCTCAGACAGGTCCCTTTGAGGATCATTGCTCCTGTCCCGAGCAGGGCAGGACAGACAGGCCAGGGAGGAGCTGGGCGACCAAGGGCTCAGGCTCCCTTGGATCACAAAGGCTCCCACGCTGTGTGAGCAGGAGTCATCCAGCCCTCACCCACTTGGGCCAGTTCTCCACTGCTGTGTAACCAGTGCCCACAAACATGGCAGCTTGGAACAGCACACGTTTATCAGCTCACAGATTCCGAGGGTCAGGAGTCTGGCCGCAGCCTCCCAGGTCCTCTGCTCAGGGTATCAAACAGGCTGCAGTCAGGGTGTTGGCTGGGCTCAGTCCTTTCTGGAGCGCAGGGTCCTGAGCCCAGCTCCCATGGGTGTTGGTGGTGGTCTCGTCCTGCTGGTGTGGGACCGGGGTGCCGCATTCCCATCCACTGGGGCCACGCTCAGCTCTCAGAGGCCCCCACACTCCTTGTCGCATGGCCCCTCACGGGCAGGAGACTCTGATCTCTAGACCCACCTTTCCAGGCCTCCCCTGGTGAGGTCAGGCCCACCCAGAACTCAGGTCAGCAGTTGAGGGGACCTTGCTCACCGGGGCAATTGTGTCTGCAGCGTGGTGTAACCCAGCCCCAGGGTGACACCCGTTGGACAGCGCTCTGCCCACACTCAGGGGCAAGGCGTGTGTGCAGTGTGTACACCGGTGACAGGCATCTCAGGGACCACCTGGAGTCCTGCCCGCCGCTCACCTCTCTCGCTGTCCCCTGCCAGCAGCCCCTCCTTCTCCAGCCCCTGGGCTCTTTCTTACATCCTCACTCCTCATCCCCCTTCTCTTCCTCCTTGGCTTTCTTTCTCCTTTTCCCAACCGCCCTCCTCCCAAGCTGATGGACTCTGACTGCCTGGTTCCCCACTGGCGTGGACCCTGAGCCAACAGATCTGGAGCCCACGGCTCCCCAGGCAGGGCTCTGAGGCCACTGCACTCAGCGTGAGTGCAGATCTCTTGCTAGCCCGTCCACGGGGCTGTCGGGACTCCGAGTGGCCACGGGCCAGTCTGTTGGACCTCCCCCCATCCTTCCCCCCACCGCACGACACCCCAGCTCTCCAGTTTGGCTCATCACACAGTATAACATGGTTTAGAAAGCTGAGAATGGCAACGAGGTATCAAAGTTCTGATGGAGCTTGATTCTTGACACCATTAATTTGAAGGACTTGGGCTTAGGTTGGTTGATCAAGAAACCACATGAACAAAGCAGGTTATAGAATAAATTCCTTGTAAAGACATTAGCCAGCCAAACTGCGGCAGGCCAACTAAGGCCAGTTTTCAACTTAGATTAGAATTTAGAAAGAAGATGAGTTTGTAGCGCTATGCAATATAATTTGGAGAAGGAAATGGCAGTCCACTCCAGTATTCTTGCCTGGAGACTCCCATGGACAGAGGAGCCTGGCAGCCTGCAGTCCATGGGGTTGCAAAGAGTCGGACAGAACTGAGTGACTAACACACACACACATGCAGAATAATTATAGGGTGGAAGTGAGGGGCGTCGTAGACATCAGGACCCACCATCCTGATGGGAGTCTGGGGTACAGGGTGCCCCGCCCTCAAAATTGGACAAGAGGACTCAGGCCGCCTCACAGCTAGCCAGACACAGTGACCACACCAGAAGCATGCTGGCCGTCTCAGTGGCCTCATTTTAGGATGATCTAATGAACAGCGAAAGCTGGGTCAGAACTGTTGGAAGCATTACAAGTGAATTCCCATAAAAATTTAAGTGGAAAGGAAAACGGATTTGTTTTAACAGCAGGAAACCTGGATCCTGGCACCTCTGCACCATTTAGCTCACTGGGCCGGTTTATCACCTGCAGCAGTGCATAAGCTCGAGGTTTGTAGAACAGGAAACAGGGTTCAAGCGCCAGGTCCCACGGCATTGGTTAGTCTTGGTCAAGCATTTTAGAAAGCTTTTAAATAGAATACTGCGTGCGAAATCAGCTGCAAGTTGACTAGTAGTTAAATGGACTCGGGTTTTGTTTTAATGTAACCTTTCTAAACAGCTGGAGCCACTCAGCTCTGGTCTGAGATGCTTTGAGAGAAGGTGGGGCTTGCCCAGGCTCCAGTGCTGAGCCTGGAGGCAGCAGGGAACAGCGAGGGGTGACCAGACTGGAGTTCTGGGAAGCAGGGGCAGAGTCCCAGCCCCGTGACCTTGGATGGGTCTGGTGGCCTCTCCAGGTCTCTGCTCCCTGCTCTGTACAGGGAGCACTTGAACCGGTGACCCCAGGGTCTTGTCCAGCTCTGATGCTCTGTTCCTGCATTAATCTGTCATCCCTCCAGAGGAATGCAGACCGCCCAGTCCTGCCACTTGACGGGCTGTGTGACCTTGGGCCCATTGCCCTCTGTGCCCTAGGTCTCTTACTTGTTAACTGGGTGTGATAACATGATCGTTGCAACAAGGCTGCTATGATGAGCCCACAGCTTAATGTGTGTGAAGCCCTCAGAACAGCGCCCGCTTGGCCTTTAGCAGAGTGAGCAATCCTGACTACTGAAAGTATTGTGATTCCTGGGCCCTCTTTAACACGTACGGTCTGTGTTACTGTGTGTTTGGTAACCTCCGAACCAGAGCACCATGGTTGACTGGAGCCTGGAAAGGAGCCGCTGGTCCGTCTGCTAACACAGTCTCCGGGTCTGTTGCAGGCGGAGGCCAGGTTGGCGGCGAAGCGTGCGGCCCGCGCGGAGGCCCGAGAGATCAGGATGAAGGAGCTGGAGCGGCAGCAGAAGGAGGTAAGGCTGGGCTGGTCAGCGGGCCCCCAGGAGGGTCCCTTCCAGGCCCTGTCCCTCCTGTGATTCTGGTCCCAGTCAGGCCAGGCGCGGCGTCCTGGACACTCGACCCGTCCGATCCTCACAGCGCGCTTGCCCGCGTGGATCACACTGGACCAGCCTCCCGGCCTAAAGGAACCAGGAGATGCTGCTTCCAACTGTGGAGCCACAGTTCCCATCCTCTGAATTAAAACGTGAAAGAACAGATTATTATTTTTTGAGGCTACCCAAACAGTCCCGTTTAAAAATACTTCCCCTGCGGTTTTTACACTTTGTAATAGGTTTCATGAGACCTGAAACCCCGTTAAGTGATACAGGGAACAGAATAAACGCCGGATGAAATGGCCAGGGGGGGAAATGGCCCTCCTGGGAAGTGGACAGCGTGGTGTTTACACACCCGTTAATGCTGTTTGCTGCTTTCTTTCACCACCTCGAGCTGGAGCCAGAAGCCACGTGGGCGGCATGAGGGCTCTCTCACTCGCAGCTTGAGGGGTGGGCTTTCCCCTGACCTTAAAGCTCACGTGGTGGGTGAAGGCGTCCCTCTCCAGAGGCTCCGCCTTCTCCTGTGGGCCTCGGCCTCTGGGGTTCTCGGGAGCAGCTACGCCAGGCCCCCCCGGAGGGCTCTCTCTGTTGGGAAGATTTGAACGTTGTGTTGGAGAGGGGGCCAGATGCCTTCTCACGGCGGATTTTCGTACAGAGTCTGGTCTGGTTCACGTAGTCACATTTTCTAAGTTGAACCAGTGTTTTAAAACTCGTCAGGCTTCAGATAAAACTGGATTTCCAGCCTCTTGTGAAACTGCAGTTTCTGCCAGGTTCCCAACGTCACATTCCCCATGGGGGTGAGTCCCTCACGCTCACTCTCGCCCCTTCCCACTGCCTGCAGGGTCAGCCGCTCTGAGTGAACTCAGGGGAGGGGCGTGGACAGGTCTGAACTTGAGGAGGAAACCTCTTGCGTGTGGCTGCGAAAGCAGGTTGGAGGTCACTAGAAACTCAAGCCCGGGGGCTTAGTTAGGGGAGTCATACCTCGGTCCCAGTGGTGGAAAGCTGAAAGCCGCCAAGGAGGGCGTGATGTCCTTGAGAGAAAGGCCACCCCCCAGGCCAGCATGGATGCTGGGAAGTGAGCCCGCAGTAGGGCAGCAGCCACGTTTCTTGGGCATCACTTGTCCTGTGTTTACATGCAGACAAAGACTAAACAAATATTTGAAGGTAGATCAACCACGCCCTCCCTCCTTATTGGAAATACAAATACGATTGTAAGTAAGTTCTAGCTTTTATGATATTTTGCCTCTAGAATTAATTTAGTATTTTAATTTGGGGGCTTTTCTTTTGATTTACTTGGAGAAGCATGGGTCTGACATTTTCTCAGTGCCTCTCCCACCTAGAATCACATTTACCGTTTTAAAAAATGGAAATAGAGCCTCCTGAATTCTCAAGTTAGTTATTTGAACTCTGCAGTTGAGCTGAAACTGCTTAATGCTGGGGTTACCTGCAGCCCCTCCCCTGCCATGAGGCTGGTTAAGGGCGAGGGTGGGAGCCTGACTCATATTCTGTAAACAACTCTGGGGACTGGACCTGGCCCAGAGTAGTTGTTAAAGTGCATTCCAAGAGGCGTTTTCAGGAGACGCTTCAGGGAGGAGTACTTGCACCGGGAGGTGGAGAGGAGGCGTAGACCTCGTTGTCTGTGGGCCTTTGTCACCCGTCTGTCTGAGACACGTCACCTGGGCTTTAGGAATCACCCTGACACCAAGAGCCGGCACTAGACGGACATAAAGCGTACGCATTGGAGGCCACCTCGGTTTTTAGGTTAGGGATTTTATTTATTTGTTTTAGATTTAATTTTATTCTTTGTTATTTATCGGCCGCTCCGCAGTTTATGAGACTTCAGTTCCCCAACCAGGGACGAACTCAGGCCCCGCCAGTGAGAGTGCTGAGTCCCAGCCACCGGACCCCCAGGCAGTTCCCCGAGTCAGAGATTTTAAGTGACGGATTGATTGTCCGGACTGCCTGGTGCTGATGTCTGTTCAGAATGTTGCTGTTCACGCAGTAACTCCTTGCACACCCTGAGTGCAGGACACCGGGAGCCCCTTCCCTGTGCTTTGGGAACCCACGGCAGGGACGTTCAGGCGTTAGTGCCGCGGCTTCATCAGTTCCTGGGGCGGGGGCTGCGTTCCCCAGCCTCCAGCAGGAGTGGTGGCTCGTTCCTTCGTCTGCTTCCCCTGCTTCTCCTCCAGCCCCCAGTCTTTTTATATTAAGGCCTTAAAAGGGCTGTAAGAAGAATTTTCCACAGTGTTTTGTTGC
>NW_011495036.1:3731644-3741503 GCF_000754665.1 Bison bison bison
ATCCTGGTTTCTCCACCTTTGACTGAGTATCCACACTGCACCCTCCTCTGCTGGTAGTAAGTGTTTTTGGCGGCCTGTGGCTGTCCCCTCTACCTGAACCACTGGGCTCGGGAAAGATGACCTTGAACCTGAAAGGAGGACTCCCTTTGGTTTCCGTGGTGGAAATAATTTTACCATTTGTCTCACAAAGTAAGAGAAAGTTACTCTCACCAAGAACACAAAGGGAAAATTTCTACCAAATCAAGGTGAAAGTGAGTTAAATAGTATGTGTGTACATATCTATCCTCCAGATTATAATATATTCTATCCTTAATTATGGGCAGAACTGAATTAAATATATATTAGGCTGTCCAGAAAGTTCGTCCCAGTTTTCCTGGGCGCTCCCAAACGAACTTTTTTGGCTAGCCCCTGCTGAATCATATGAGCAGCATGTTATTCACAAAGTTCTTTGGCAGAAGTTCTTGTTTTAGAAAATAAAGGTTAAGAGGAATTAAGCTAAGTAAGAAATTATGTGAAGTGCCTCCTTTAAAAGCAAAGCACCCCTTTCTCTTTTGAGTCAAGGGAAGTCCCCTTCCGTTCCACGTTAATTCTGCAAAGTGATCTCTTGCTGAACTCCTGCACTGTCGTTGCAATACCTCGAGCTGCAGAACTGCAGCTGCTACCCAAAGATGGGAAACTGCGTCCGGGCCATTCGATCTCGGTATCATTAAATGGGCATTGGGTGTCAGCAGGGGAGTGACCTTGTGGAGTCTTCCCCCACCCCACCCCCGCCAGCACAGCGCTCCCAGGACAGAGGAGCCCGAGGACTTGAGCAACCTGGCCCAGCTGCTGTGTGGCATGGCCTGCCCTGTCTGGTGACTACTAAGGACCTCAGGCTTTGCAGAGAAATTTGATTAAAACCTGGGAAATCTGATTTAAAAATGCCACAGTTTGCCTCCCTCGGTCAGACACACAAGTGCTGTTGGTTAATAGATGCCATTAGAATTTCAAAAAAAATTTTTTAATTTTATTGAGGTATAGTTGATTAATAACATTGTATTAAACCTCTGCTGTATGGCAAGGTGATTCTGTTTTACCTATATATTCTTTTTTGTCTTTTTTCCCCATAGTGATTTATCATAGGATCTGATTATAGCTCCCTGTGGTACACAGTAGGGCCTTGTTTATCCATTCTTTATGTAGCAGTTTGTACGGAAACTCTGTATTCTTACAGTAGAGACACATACGTGGTCACGCGGTGAAACGGCATTGTTGTGACTCACAGGGAAGGTCTTGCACGAAAGCGGTGCGCTGACCAGGGGGTTCTTAGCATTCAGTCCCCGCAGGGACGCTTTCAGACATGGGAACGGGTTTCCAGGGTGGGTGGGTCTGAGCGTGAGGACCCAGAGGAAAGCTCACCTTCACTGCCTGGAAGGTACCTTAGGTAAACGTCACCTTTTTAAATGAGCCCTGTGTGGGTCTCCTCTGTGGGACCCTTCTCCCTGCCGTGAGCTCAGGGACAGGCCAAGGAGACTGCGACGGTGTCTTCTCTGCTGAACGCACGCCTTTCTCAGGGTCAGACCACATGCCTGGCGACCACGCCCCACACTGTGAATTATCTGGGTGCAGAAAGACACCGAGTGGGGGGCCTTGCATGTGTCAGGGAGGAAGCAGAGGAACTAACTCTTGTCAGCACAGCGAGTGTGGACACCGAGTGAAGAAGCTGCTGGTGGAGAAAGGCAGGGCGGGCAAGGAGGCTGTGGGCAGAGAGCTGGATGGCGGAGGCTGGAGCGCGGACGGGGGCCCTGGCTCGGCCCAAGGTTTGTATTCAACCTGTGAGCCTATGAGCGCTCACTCACACCAAGGACAGCTTTGCGCGCATAAATCCAGTGTCCTTGGGGCAGGAGAGCATTGCCACGGACCGTTTCTGTCTAGTTCCTCAACTAAGGGATTTGGAAGGTTTAAGATAAAACACGTGGATATGTATTAATAGTCAAAGCGGACTGGGGTGGGGCAGGGGGTCGGCAGGGACCTCCCGGAGCCCCCTGGAATGTGGCGGTGCTGGGCTTGGGTGCCCTCACCGTTGGGAACAGGGTCTATCCGGGTTTTACTGACAGATGAGGAAAGCAGGCCTTAATTAGACAGAAGCCGAGAAGGTGGCCGAGCCAAGATTCAAACCTAGAACCGAAAAAGCTGCAGAGCCTGTAATCCTCACCCTCTGCCTCCAAAGCAGGCGTGTCATCACCGGTGGCAACAAAGGGCCTCACCAGTGTGTTGACCTCGGGATTAACACCAGCAGGGCGCATGCTGGCACTCATGCAGCATGGGAGTGCAAACACCCACGTAATCCTCAGCGGTTCACAAGCGGAAGCACACCTTGAAAAACCAGTTTTTTTCCCTTGGTGCTGATTCGGGGCACGTCATGGGAATGCAGAACAGACCGTGGTGTCCGCCCGTGTGCTAGAGAGACACGAACAGTAGCTGTTGGTCTGGCTGATTCTTAGCGTGACCCAAGTCCAGGGCTGCGGGGTGTGCACAGGTGTGCCCATCTGGAGAGAGGAGGCAGACGGCTTTCAGGTTTGGGGCCGTGCTTTTAGTAGCGAGGATGGCATGCAGGCATACTCCTGGGTCTCCCCTTCGCATATCACGTCTCTGGGCCTGCCTATAATTAGATCCAGCCCCACAGTCTGTGTTACACAATCTGTCAGCACTGGCATTTTAAGTTGTTGATGAAGTGGAAATGAATATGCTTTGGAAGACCGGTGTTTAACCTGTAGCATTGGTATTTCAGTATAAAAATTGAGAAACACGATCCCTCCTTCCGTGTGGTGGCGAGCCACCACACCACTGCTTCTGAGCAGGGCAAAGGCCTTCCTTGACACGGAGGTGGGCTTGGCAGCAGGCGAACGGAGCCTGTGAATGCCTGGAGAGCAGTGAGGTCCCTGGAGGCTCATGAGAGCAGGAAGCTGACGACACCACTGGAAGGTGTTGGAGGCGGGTGGTGGATGAAGCCACGCTGGTGCCTGGGCCCCTCCAAGGCCAGCATGGAGAGTGCACACAGAGCAGAGGTGAGCCGAGTGTCCCCCCTCTGGTGCTGGAGGAGCTGGGTCTGTCAGCAAGGCCTAGCAGACCCTGCGGACACGGGGGCTGGGAGCAGGCTGGTGATCCATCCTGGTGGTGCAGGCAGCCCCAGCCTTGCAGCTGAATGGTTCAGAGGTTCTCTTCACCCCTGCGGATGCTGAGAACCGACTGCGTGGCTGTGCTTTGGGGCTATCTCAGAGAACTATGAGCTCCTTCTTAATGGATTTATTAGGGAGAATATGCAGATGTTCTTTGGGAAATCTGAGTGAAACTTCAACTCTGTCTGAGAGCCTAAACTAATGGGAAAAAAATTCTGGTGTGATGATCAGGTGATCTGATGATCAGGGCGTGTCTCTTGTTGTTACTGACCTGATCAGCATTTCTGTTGGAGACTAACATCTAATGCAGTACAGGTGCTGCGTATATTGACATCTGCTCACCTCTGTAGGACTGGAAGCGTGGGGTCTGAAGACTTACAGCTGTAGCAATGCCTTGGGCCATGCTCGGCAGTTTTGTTGGGTGAATAAAGAATGAATGAGTGATGGAATAGGCATCTCAGTCTTACCTAGGGATTACTACAAAATTAGGAGAAACCTCTAGAGCAAGCTAGTATGTCCCAGTATGATAATAAGCGTTTCAAAATGTGTTTCAATTATATCCTCGCGATCAGTCTGTTTGGTGGAAGTTTTCCTGATTTGTATCTGCATGAATCCGAACATGAAAGAATGTTTCCTAACTCTTTGTGAATCTGACCAGCTGACTTTCCAATTAAATTTCTGTACTTCTTTGCTACACTTTGGTCATGTGAAAAGAAATTTTATATTGAGGATGAAGTTCTTTTTCCCATTAGTGGTATTAGTTAACACAAACTTTTGCATTAGACTAATAACAGGATTCTCATAGACTTGTGTGGACGTGCCTATATTTCATCAACGTAACTAAAATAGAATGTAAGATCTGTTATGAAATTACTGATTATTTCGATGAGACTACAAGAGAGTTTTTTTCATTCCCGTTTTACCGGTTTTTGCTTTGTTTCAATATGGCTTTTATTCATATTTCTAGGTCCTTATAGAACGTTTCTTTCTGATTTTTCTACTTCTGTAATTGGATTTTGTGTTTCTTTCCCAATTTCTTTTGTCCTTCTCTGAAGATCTATCAGGTTCAAAAGGTAGGCTCTTCCATATTTATTTTCTGATTTGCATGTACTCTTTTTCCCTTGCCAAGGACCTGGTCGCCTTTCAGAAATAACGCCTTTGATTGAGAACTCATTAAAGTTCTTACTGCTTCTTTTACTGTCATATTCGTGACTTGGTTTGAGCACGAATGCTTAGGTGTTCACATCAGCCCCCACGGAAAGCAGCCGTCAGCACACATGTCTGTGTACTGAATGCTTTTTCTATCTCCATTTTTCTCAAGAAATTGGAAAATTGTTTCTTTAAGAAAAAAATTAAGACAAAATAAATCACACTTTAGAGTCTGAAAAACTGTTTAGAATCAGACATTTGAAAAGAAAGAGTATCCTTGCATGTAATTTTATTATTAATAGTAAGTGCTGAAATTTTCAGTACATGTTACTATACGTTGAGATTATTACATACTGAATTAAAACTGAGTAAAAAAAGAAAATGATGGTATAACAATAAAACCCAGTAGCTTAAAACACACCTGCCTTCCATCCCTAATATTCAGAGTGCTACCATGCATCTCTGTTTCCTAAGGGTATTTTGTAAAGGCAGTGAGGTTTAGAAATAAATGCGCTGAGCTGTCCCGCTACAGAAAATAAAAACAACCAAGTCAGTGACTCCTGATCCAGCAATAATGAAGGAAGGCGCGAATGGTTCCCTGAGAATTTATAGAAAAGTGTTTATAGGGAGTCTTTCCCATAAATGAATTGAAATAATTTCTCGTTTACAAACATATTTAGTTTATAAAGAAGAGTTATGGTTGTCTTTGAGAGCAGCTAAGAAAATCAACAAGGTGACCTAATCTCATGGGTTAGAACATGCAAGCCCTTTAAACACAGAACATCAGTGTGTTTACATTTCCAGAGGCTCCGGCTCCTGGGGCTGCTGTCTGGTTAGACCCCAACCCGGAGCCACTTCTGATTTCTTTAGAATCATAACCTTCTCTGGAGAGTCTGAATTGCCTCAAGTAGCAATTTCCCAAATTTCCATTAGGTATTCAATGAAAATGCCCGTTCACCAGGATTTAGAGTTCTAAGAAGCGTACACCAGACAAACAAAATGAGTAACATCTCCATTTCCTTCTGCACTTGACTCCTCAGCCTTCACTAGCCCTCCGGGAGCCACCTGGCACTTTGTAAGAATATTAAATGCAGTGTTAATTTTGAAAAAAAAAAATTGTTTCTGGATTCCTTTACCAGCTGCAGTTCCACATTGCCTTCCCCCCCTGCCCCTCTCACTCTGCATAAATATTATCCCCCAAAGTGTCAAGAAACCAGTTAAGAAGGTGCCAAGATCTATTAGAACTTTGTTAGTTTTTGCAGAGTCCACTTGGAACTGTATACTGAGGCTAGAGTTCGAAACCACACATAGAGAATCCAGGTCAGAATTTCACAGGCGAAAGGCAAGGCTGGGAACCGTCACGGTAACTGACGGAATAGGACACAGTCAACTAAAACCTAGACAGGGACTCCTCTCTGGTCGTTTCTACTTGACTCATTCCCATCTGGTGCTGGATCAAGAATATCTCCTCCTCACTCCCAGGGATACGCCGTTAGAATCTTGTCAGAACGGTCATGTGTCACACAGTACAGGCGTCCCAGCTGGCCCTTAGTGGTAAAGAACCCACCTGCCGATGCAGGAGATGCAAGAGACCTGGGTTTGAGCCCTGGGTCGGGAAGATCCCCCGGAGGAGGTCACAGCAACCCACTCCAGTGTTCTTGCCTGGAGAATCCCATGGACAGAGGAGCCTGGAGGGCTAGTCGGACATGACTGAGGCGACAGCACAGCACGCACACCCAGCACACACAGCTAAAGGGAGCTCAGGGAGCCTCCACGGAAAAGCAGATGTCCATTATTATCATAAAAACATGACCCGGGACGAAGGGGGAGGAGGCAGTAAGGTTTGGTGGCAGCCCGTGGGCTGTCTCCATCACAGTTTCTCTTGTGTTGCATCAAAGCTGTTTCTGAAAGTCAAGCACGTGTGCGCCCGTCTGGCTCTCGCTTCCCTCTGCATGGCTCACCGGCTCCTCACAGCCTGCGTGTGCGGTGTCTGCACTTCCTAGAGTTTGCTGTGCCGCCCCTGCTACTAACACCAGGACGACTCCTTAACTGTGCTTTTCCAGGGGCGTCCTCTCCCCACGATGGCTTGGAAACGTAGCTAGAGTTACCGCAGCTGTTTATAAGGCCACCTGTGAACTCAACGGAAGATTTTAAATACTGGTTCTTATTTTTGTCCTAAAAAGTGCGACAGGTAGAATGCAGTATTTGATACGGGTATAGAATTGGTCAAAAAGGAAAAGACAGAAATAGAAAAACGGATAATGCAGACCTCTTTTGGAATTTACTTTTTTGTCAGATTCTATAGGCTCGTTCCTTTTTAAAAGCCACATTTTCTATCTTTGTAGTCAAGGCATGAGATAAAGGAGGGTTGATGGCATCGAACTTTTTATACCTGGAGCTTGACAGTGAAAGCAGGGCTAGCATGATTTGAACGCAAAATAGCTTTAAGCTGTTGCGTTTAACTTACGCTGTTGTTGAAACATGACTGTGGGAAGTATTTCCCTTCTCAATTTATAGTCTAAGGGAAGGAACTTACAGAAAAGTGTTTGGCTCATGTGCTTTAGCTGCTCAGGTTCTATATTGGTTGAATTTTTAAAGCACTGATAAGTTCTCTCCTAATTTTCTTCGTCACGTTTTCTACTTACCACCATTCCTAAGAGAAAGGGGCGAGACCATTGAAGGGCCATATGTTTTAAATCTGGCCGACTTTCAAAATAAACAGAAACTAAACCAAATATAAAGCCAAGTATAACAGCAGCAGCCTGTTTGGGTCATTGTAAAACCATTTCAAGTGCTGTCGTGCACTTCTCACATGCGGTATTTTCCCTCTGATTTTAAGTTTTTCGTGTGTGAAAGGAAAATCATCTCTGTGTTATACAATACGAAGGTTTAGATGGTGGTTTCTTGGTTTTCTTATTGGAAATCAAGGGAAAAGTGAGGAGAAAAGCAAAGCCCCTTTATTTGGGACTCCACCGGGGCTCCCACCTAAATTGGGAATTGCTATATTTTGGCGACAATAATAGCCATCCTGAATCTGCTTTTGTAATTCTCACTTGGGCAGCTGCAGTTTAGATAGGCAAGGTGAAAGCATGGAGATATTGGCTTTTTTTCCCTGTATCAAGACCTCTTCTACAACAGGCTGCTTGGCCATCTTGCCATTAGCAGCATATGATAAAGACGTCCACAGCCCAGAAATTCTCGAGGGCCTAAATTTAGCATAGATATCAGATGGCTGGAGCAAGTGTATCAGAAATCTAGGGCTCAGGACATGGTTTCTGCCCCTTTCCTCTGGTTTTCTCATCCTTGTTGTAGCAACAGAGAAATGGCTCTCCGGTTTGGCTTCTCTTAAACAGGGGTGGAAAAGAGCCGGACACGACTGAGCCACTGAGCACACGCACACGTGCGCGCACACACACACACACACACAGTGTTTTATGGCTGCAGTACATTTTCTCCGAGGGCACAGCCAGCTTGACAGAAGGGCTCGTCGTGCTGCCGGGCTGTTGAAATTCCTGATCTCTACGGAGGTCTCCCCCTCGCCCCAGCAATGCTTTGTCCTGGCCTGTCTTCCCAGGTGGGGAGGGTCATCTTCCTGGGCTCACAGGTGGTGTGGGGGTCTGCAGCCCCCCGCAGAGCCCCGCCTGTTCTAACTCGCGTTGCCTCGGCATGTTCCCTTGACCCTGGGGCTTAGAAATGCATGTCGGAACAGTGTCCTACTCAGAGCACGTGTCACTTCTTGCCTCATCTTCTTTCCCTTCTGTCTACAGAAATATTATGGGCTGGATACAAAATGGGGCGACATCGAGCAATGGATGGTAGGCCTCAAATATGATTTTTCAAAGCTTGAAACGGTCTGTGATTTCATTCTCCCACACTGTAATTGCATAGCTAGATCCTGGCTGCCCCCTAATTTAATACTGAGAGGCTGCCTTCCGGGGATGTTTGCATCTGGTCTGCTTGTTTACAGCCCCTGTGAAGGCTGCTTAGAAAAGGTCCGGCCAGGCGTCTGGTGAGGCGGCTGGCTCCTGGAGCCCCCCAGGCTAGCATGGGGATACTCATGCCGGACCAGGGCCCCCCAGTGTGAGAACCTTCCTGTGACCGGCCGGCCTAGCCAGCAGCTCTAGCCGGAAGCCAGAGGAAGCATTGTGCTGTGTGGTCTCCATTCCCAATTGCAGTCAGCTGCCCGGCCACTCTCCTTCCGAACTTTATCCTTCACTGCTGGGCCCTGCTCACCTCGTGCACTGTCCCTGAGAAACCATGGTTCTTGGGGGAGAAAATTCCTTTATCTTCTCACCCTGTTTCCTGGCACAACTTATCTGTTCTTCGTTGCCGGGGACCAGCCCCGGCTGATCCAGGGTATTCGAAGGAGAGACGACGTAGGCGAAGATCAGGAAACAATTGCTTAATTAAACGTTAATTAAGGATATAAAGAGTAATAGAATGAGGATAGCTCAGTGAGGAAATTCAGTGGAGAAAAGAGGCTGAAATAAGGATAGCTCAGTGAGGAAATTCAGTGTAGAAAAGAGGCTGAATAATTCAGCCAGAAGGTAAGAGAAAGAACGACATGGTGAGACCAAGTTTCGGTGAACAAGGCCCGCACTTTATTTTCCAAAGTAGTTTTTATACCTTAAGTTATGCATAGAGGATAATGGGGGAAGGGGTAGAGTCATGCAGCAAGCCAGGCTTTCTTCCTGCAGACTTATCATATGCAAAAGCTTAGGTGATTTGCATCATCTTCTGGCCCGGAGGCCTGTTAACATTTTAAGACCCTTTCTTCAGAAAACTTATTTTTCTCTAAAGGTGATTGGCCAGGAGCCACCCTCCAAAAGCATTAGATAAAGTTGCATTCCTACAGAGCAAAGGTGTGGTGGGCTATAACAAGAAAAAGAATTAACTCAAGGGTCCTAGGTTACAAACATTAAAGCTACTACTTACACCAATTATATTAATCAATACACTGCCAGGGACACAGCAGGTAAGGGATATGGAGACTTAGCAGCAAGCATTGGCCCAAGAAGTGAAAATCCCTTCACCAATACAATTTCTAATCAATCTTTTAACTACTCAAAAGAATCTGTGTTTAGACAGTTTAGAACGTCTCCTGCCTCTCACGGTTGGGAGGCTCTGAACAATCACATGTGGCCGGAAAAACCTATTCAGGCAGGCTAGAGGATTTCCAAAGGAGTTTGTAGGTTGAAACACTGTCACACCCAGGAATTATTAACTGGAGCTGTAAGCTAACTCTTTTTTCAGAGAGGTAGTGGGGGACAGCCCCCCATAAAGTCAGAGGTGTAGGTGAAAGGTCAAAGCAGAAAGTAGGCAGACTCTGGTTTTGGGGGTAGATGGGGGACTCCTGAGGCTCGATCCCGCCTTTGCGTATGCCGAGCCTCCTTCCTCATGACCTTTGTCATGGGCGGAGTTCCTCACTGGCTCCCAGCAGTGATAGAATTCCAGTTGAGCTATTCCAGATCCTGAAAGATGATGCTGTGGAAAGTGCTGCACTCAATATGCAATATGCACTCAATATGCAATATGCCGGCTCCCGGCATTTC
>NW_011495036.1:3741634-3762229 GCF_000754665.1 Bison bison bison
CGGAGATGTTGCCCCACAGTGGGAGGCTCTGGAAGGGGGGTGGGCTCTGAGAGCCGTCCAGTGGTCATCAGTTCACCCCCGAGTGCCCCCCACCTCTCCTTGTCCTTGTCACCTTGCTTGCTGGCCTCACAGACATCATCGCATCCTTCCAGCCTTTGAGAACCAAGCTAGTATGCAGCTGTCCCATTAAATGTCCCTTATACATAAAATGATCCAAGGAAATAGAAAATTACCTACATCTTAGAGATCTGTGTATAATATAAAAGAAAACAGCTGTTGAAATACAAAGAACACACAATTCCTCTATTTAAACAATTAACTTCAACCTCTGTTATGTGTAACCATCATTTTAACGCTTATATGGCATAGGTATGAATTTAACAAATCTTAAGACACAGTTAAAAGAGGTGTCAGTGTTTTATATGCCACTGAGAAAGAAAATGCTAATTATAATTGTGAGCAACTTTGATTATAAGGTATGCCTCGACTTCAGAGAAGTCCAGATGCAAAATGAAACATCTTAGGATGCAGTGAATGTAGTAGATAGGGTGGCATCCACGTTGGATCTCTTGCAGAAACGGTTTCTTCTCTGATTCCTGAACAGAAGTGAGTAGGTTTTGAATGTCAAAAGTAGGTTGATTTAAATGCACCAGATTCGATTAGGAAAAAAAAAAAAAAAGAGCCTGCTTTTCACCGAACACATGCTTGTTTTTAAAGCCAGAATGAAACATCCCAATGATTTGTGTGCTTAAGTTCCAGCCTCCACCCCCACCTGCTTTAGAAGAAAACATTTTCTCCCAGTGGTTTAATTGAGGCCTTTAAGCAAAGTAAATATTTGTTTGACATTTATATCAGAAATACTGTATTGAGACGTGGTTGGACGGTCTTAGGGCTTCTCCTGTCTGCCTCTAACCTTTCTGTGCTGTCTCCTCATTGCTTTGGTAGGAAGACAGTGAACGCTACTCTCACAGATCCAGAAGAAACACGTCGGTTAGTACTGTCTTCCTCTGTTACCTCGGCGTTTCGGCTGAAGTCTGCTTGGCTATTCTAGTGGCTGAAATAACATTAATTATCTCTCTATCCGCCCACCTATCTATAAGTATATATATCTGTCTACAGATCTGTGTCTATATCTATATCTAAGAAATTAACACTGATACGATTACTGATACAAAGACTGTGAACTCAGCTTTTAGTACTTTGACTTGACTTTGGTGAGAGGAAACTTTGAGAATTTCCTCAGTATTTATGAATGTTTTAACGAGTATTAATATGTTCATTACAGTTTTAGTGCTTTCTTTGCTGTTGAATACTCATGAATAATTTGCAGTCGTGTGCATGAAGCTATATATTTGTACATAACCAGCGAAGTGAACAACACCACTTTAATGAAGTTAATGTAAAACCATGTTATCCAGAAACAGTCCTGTGATACTTTGCACAAACAGAGCCCTTTTGGGGAGCACACAGGTTCATGGGCACTGAGATTCTCAGAGGGGCCTGACCTGCCCCCGGCCGTGTGTCAGGTCAGCCGCTCTCCTCTGAGAGCTGGGCGTCTCATGTCTGTTACCATATCTCCTCACGGTTGTTTCCATCTTTCTTTCACTAGGCCTCTGATGAAGATGAGCGCATGTCAGTGGGTAGCCGCGGAAGCCTGAGGGTCAGTAACCAGGATGGTTGGGTTTGCATGGTACAGTCTGTGTCCGTGGTCCGTGCCCTCCCACCCCTGCGTTCAAAGTCCTCGTTCATTGTCAAGATGCTTATTTAACATCTGTCCAACGTTGGGATGTTTCTTTGTGATGCAGAGAGTTGATTGATGCATTGTGTCTTTCTCCCCAACGTGGAAGTCATCGTTTTTTCATGTTGGGTCCACGTCACCAAACTGCCCCATTTAGATCGGGTCGTCTCGTTGCTAGTATGATGAGAGGAGCATGAAGACACATTCTGTCCTTACAGAAGTGCAGGCTCCCATCCAGTTGGAATCTCAGTGAAGTAACTACAAGTTAAAGTAGCTGTTAGGCAGTGATGTTTTGCATGGCTCCTTGAAAGCTGCTGTGGGCTGCCTGGTAAAAAGTTGGAGCACGTTGAATCTATCCAGCCCGGGGCCTTCGGCAGCCTTCCCTTTCATCAACTGTAATGAAATCTCTGCATCACCGACAGCTTGATGGTTGATAAACAGAAGTACACATCCTTCCTTAAACATTCCAAAAATCTTAATTATACTTGAAAACATGGTGTGCTTTGGGAAGTTACGTAGAGAATATGTGTTTGGCTTATTGGTTCTTCAACTCAATGAGTTAAACTCAGCATGTCATTGTCATTTGTTGATGTTCAGTTGCTCATTCGTGCCCGACTCTTTGCGACCCCATAGGCTGCAGCACGCCAGGCTTCCCTGTCCTTCACCATCTCCTAGAATTTGCTCTGACACGGAGTCAGTGTCATTTGCCACTGGGTTAAAGCTGCATCTCCCTGGTAATAATTCAGTCTCAACACAGCCTCTCATTTTACTGAAGGGCTGTATGGAGCAGAAGGCTCACTTTTAATCACTGTGACGACTAAGTTGTGATATCACTCCTAGCCTTCTTATATTCCCACTAAATGTGCATTTAATTCGGCTGTTTATAACAGAAAACTACAAAGGTGATCACAGTTCGCCTTTCTTATCCCCAAGTTCTGCATGATCCAACCAACCAGAGATTAAAAATAGTCAAGGAGAAAAATTTCCAGAGAGTTATAAAAAAGCAAAGCTTGAATTTGCCGCAACGGCAACTATTTACATAGCATTTGACATTGTATTTACAACTATTCACATAGCAAAGAGTCAGACATGACTTTGTGACTTTGCGTCTGAACGACAGCAACACAGCATCTACATTGTGTTGGGTGTTGTAGGGACTCTAGAGATGACTGAATGTATACAGGAGGGTGTGCATGGGTTATGTGCAAAAGCCAGGCAATTTTGAACTAGGAACTGGAGCATGTGCAGATGCTGGTGTCTGTGGGGGTCCTGGAACTGACCACCGCCCCCCGACAGATGCTAAATTGTTGCTCTGGTGTTAGCAGTGGTCATTGTCCTTAAAGTGCCAAAAGCAGATACATGGTGACCTTGCCAGAAAGTTACAGTTTAAAAGTGAAGTCAAAGAGCTTCCTTTCTATTTGAAACTTTCTCCTTAGCCACCTACTTGTAAATTCCTCATCTGTCCTGTGACATGATTCATCCAAGAGGAAGTAAGATTCATGTAACGCAAACAGTATCAGTGTAGAACTCAGTTTATAGACTCTGTAGTCAAGGGACAGAAATCACAGCTGTTGAGCAGACCCAGGAGGAGATCAGGTCCTTAAAACCAAGTGAAGAGGATACTTTTTCAAGGAGGAGGAGGGTGAGCATGTGAGCACAGGACTCACATGACTGTTAGCCTCCACACCATGAGGAGGTCCACAAGGGAGCTTTTGATGGAAATAAAGCAAAACCTGATTATTTGGGGGCTCAAATCTCTCTATCAAAACAGCGTTTTCCATCTATGATACTCCTTGAACTTGTATTCAAGATTTTTTATGTACTTGCATTTTTCTGGGAAAATAATCAGTTCACTTTAAGATTCTCAGAGGGTTTCCTGGCCCCCTTAAAACTATTGTACTATTCGTTACTGTTTGGCTGTTTACAGCATTTATTTCATTTTTAAGGATTTTAACCAGAAATGAGCTAAGCTTTTATACTGGATACCTGTCTCTGCCAAGATATCAAGTGTGTTTGTTTTAGGATATAAAATTTTAGAGGACCTCCACAGTTAGGACACTGAATAAGAGAGGGGAGAAAGTGGAAAGTTGGTGGTGGGTGGTGTTTGTCGTTAGCCAGGGGGTATGTTCCCTGACGCTTTCCCGTAATGCTCTTGATCTAAAGGAATAGCTTAAAGATTTTAAAGATAAAAACCACAGACCTTGAGAACCTGGATCCTGGGAATAAGAGTGAAACTTTCTTATTTTTATCAATATAGAAAAAGCCCAGAGCAATTGAGGAGGCTGCTCAGGGCCAGGGCTTTGTGACAGCATCACCCCTCAAGCCCCTCCGGGGCCCAGAAGCTCTGGTCTCTCCAGGTTGGTGGGCGAGCAAGGCTCCCCACTGCCCCCTGAGGGCAGCTCGTCTCAGTCCATCTCTGGGTAGGACCAATGTCTGCTGTTTTACATATTTTAATATTTGAAAATCTTTATAGTTTGCAAAGTTCAAAAACCATATCTTTTATCTCCTGACTTTCTCAAAACACAGGCCGTCTTCATTCCATTCACAGTGATGATAAGCCCTTAAAAATGGAAGAAATTTTTTTTTCTAGTGTTTATATGGACATCCTCAGAAAATCTGGATTTAGATATCAGAAGTCTAAGTTTTCTTTATTTAAAAATTGATAGTGATGCATCTATTGACGCTCTGTCTAATGTAAATGGCGGGCACTAGGTAGGGGAGGAAGCAGGATTGGTCAAACTGCTTCAGATTTCATGAATCACAGCAACATCTGCCCTGGAGGTTTTATTTAACGTTAATGCATTTTATGGTAGTTGCCATGCTACTGTAACTGCGTTTGGAAATGCACATGAGATCCTAGAAGTCATGAAGAAAATTAATTTTAAGATTTTCAAGATTGCTTGCTTTGTTTTATGTTTCTGTTATATTGTGCTTAGCTTTTACCTGATTGTGGGCAACTGTCTTCTGTTGTTTTTCTCTTCCATCCTTCCTCCGACAGTCGCAGCCTGACTTGGAGTACGGGGGCCCCTACGCCTGGGTGAGATGTGCTCTGATCCGAATAGTGTGGCCTGGCAGATAATAACCTGTGGTGTGTCCACTAATATTGTGGGTGCTTGTCTAAAAAGCCAAGTTCATCTTTGTGCGAAGAGACACACGTGCCCCCCTCCAGTCCTTTCCTGGAGACTGAGGCCAGAGGGCAGGCGTGCCCGCAGCTGTGCTTCCGAGAGCCTCCTTGCAGCTCTGCCCCTCCTCCGGTGTCTAGAGTCCAGGTGTGGACGCTTGACCGTCTCCCTCACCGGGCAGCCTGTGAGCACCGCTGTTTGCCAGGCTCTGGGGTAACAGCCGTGGGCACCAGATGGAAGAGACGGGGTCTTCTTGCAGGAAACCCCAAATCAGATCAAGAATTCCCAAGCCTCTACATTTCCTGTAACAGATTAAATTTAAAGTCATTTTATCTAATGAAAAATTTTTTATTTCCTAATCTGTACCCTTTCAAATTAAATGTCCCAGATGGCTCTTTGGCCAGAGAGTGCTCTTTGAGAAAGACCCCAAATCCAGTAACAAAACAAAGCCTTTAAATTCAGCATTTCCCTTCTGACATCTGTCTAGAAGAGTTGCTGCAGCTTATGCTTTCTGTAAACCTATACATTTAAATTACACTCAAGGTAGAAAAATGTAATCTCACCAGCATTAATCACACTCAGCATTAAAGTGACTCAGCACTGAAATTATATTGGATTATACACTTCTCTGCTTGAAGGATTTTTTTCCCAAAAGGATTTTGTGCTTCATTCATCCCATTGTGCTGAAAAATTATTTAGCAAACTACCATTTTTAAAACACATGTTTACCCTTAAGGTGATAACAGGGCACAGCACAGCTCATCTGCACAGACATTTGTCCCCAGAGCCTCCCCGTGGAGCGGCTCTTCTCCACTTCAAAGACAACTGAGTGCATCGAGTGCCCTTCAGAGCTTTTATTTTGCCTTTCATTATTTGTTTCCCATCTCTGATGCCCTTGAAGGTGCTCTATCTTCTGACTTGGTAGAAACAAATGGTCAAGTATCGGCCTGGAATGCAGGCGACCCTGGTTCAATCCTTAGGTTGGGAAGATCCCCTGGAGAAGGGACTGGCTACCCACTCCAATATTCTTTGCCTGGGAAATCCCATGGACAGAGGAGCCTGGCGGGCTACCGTCCATGGGATCACAAAGAGTCAGACATGAATAACCAACTAAACACACATATACATTAATTTAAAAAAAACTATTTAATAACAGTTGCCTTTTGCATGGTCATGTGTGGAATTGGTTGATACTTTGACAGCACTGCATGTTATTAGATGACTAATTAGAAGTTCCATTAGACTCATTGGTTTTGATGGGGCATGTATTTTTGTATCTTGCTCGTCCTTTTCCAGAAAATGCAGATTGGTAAATGTCTCTTTACTCTGTTCTCTCTTAAGAGCAGTGCTTCCCAATGTTACTGTATGAAGGATTCACCCGAACTTGTTAAGATGCATATTCCCAGGCCTCTGGGGATTCCGATGTCTAAGGGGCGACCAGGATGCAGGGGGTCTGTGCAGTGAAGAGAGCTGAAAAAAATTTCTGTAGAGCAAAGCTAGGTGAACATATACCTCCTGTGGACTTTTTGTTCTAATGTCATGACAGTTAATTTTCAACTCTCCTTATTATCCTCTTATGCCACTAAAAATGGTCCCACCAACCTGAATTCAACACAGAAAAACTACCCAAGCGGAGAAAGGTGGTGTGTTCGCTAAGAAGGTCAGAGAGATTCTCTCTAGAGATGTTGTCAGTGAGATCTCTGTGTGGAGGATATGTTGTAGGAATACATTCTCTGCGACAGAATTTCATTACAACAGAGAAGTGTGGATATTCATTCCGCAAAGCTTTCCAAAGAAGGGTTTTTCCCGCATGTTCATGGAAGGCCAGAGTAGACAGGGACAACTGGAGGAGTGCCTTTGCCCTCTCAGCCCCCACCCGCCCTCTGCTTCTTGCTGCAGGCTAGACTGGAGACAGAGAAGAGGAAAGGAAAAATTCATCTAAAGCAGTATGTATGTTACAAGCAATAATGGACAGCCAGAGGGTTTATATATGCAGTGTGTTTTCTTCCTTATTTATTAGCAAAGTAAAAGTCACCTAAAATTGATTGATGCTAGCCTTCAATATTATATTAATTTTTTTCCAGAAACTAGTTTCTAAACAGATATCAAAGGAATAAGATTGAGATCTGAAATGTAAAGTCCTTGACATTTAAGATTATTTCCAATAATCTCATCAGGCAAGAGAAAAAAAGGAGGCTGAATAAAATGTCTGCCAACCTCCAAAGATTTTTTATTATCAAATTTATTTCAGAAATGTTTTAATGTACTCATAGTTTTAAATTTTACTTTTGAAGGATTTCTACATACTCCTTCTCATTCAGAAACCTCATATTGACTTGCTTTTGAGTTGTAACACAAGTAAATACATACTTTTATAGTCAAGGTTTCCTGACCCTGGCTTTATAATGTCTGGAAATCCGTGTATTTATCGTCCATCAACATCACAGCTGCAGAGTATGTCTGCCTACCCCCACCCTTCCAACAAGGAAACATATCCTGGTCCTTCCTCTGTGCTGGGCGCGTCCCCATCTGGGCAGCACATCCTTCACAGTCAGCCCCGATCTAATCACTCGTTTTAATCAGATTTAATCCCCACAAGGGCCTTGTAAAGTATTTATGACTCTGCACGTTTTCACAGCCACAGCGGTGGAAGTTCCAGTGGATGAAGTAACTTGCTTTAGGCCACATGACGGAGCTTCTGCTTGGAGTCTGGACTCACGTGTGACCCCGGGCATGTCCTTCCACTTTTAGCCGCTATGCCTCCTTTTTCCAACTCGAGAGCTGGCTGTGTCCCTGACACCTGACAGTTCTCATCCTGAAGCAGCAGAAATTTCCTTATAGGTGAATGAGAGCAGGTGTAGAAGCCCAAGCAAACTTTAACAAGGACTTGGGAGGAAAAGGGAGACAGACACACTCTTAATCATTCTCTCTTTTTTTTCCTGGAGAACAAATTATGAAATACGTCCTCAGATTTCACTTTGAAAAAGTAGGAAAACTGGATGAATGAAAGCCTAATATTATAGATTAGATTTTCTATGGTGAACGTTTGCATTTAATTACGAATTGAGTAGACCGCTGTCTTTGAATCTTCTGAACACAGCTTCATAATGAGCTGTGGTTTTAAGGGTGTCATGGCGAACCAAGAGCTGAAAACTAGTTGACTCAGATGGAGGCATTAGCCTGCTTGGCTGGCATTCAGGCTTCTCGAAGGCTGGGATTCGCGCAGTACCACCACAAAACTGGAACGCAAGTGCGACTCACTCCACGAAGACGTGGCACTGCTTCCATCCTTGAGTGAGTGCCTTGTAGACTCCAGTGATACTAAGAGGACAGCTTTGACTCCCGGACAGGGCTGGCTTCTCCTGAGCTACAGCTCAGAAGCATGGAGCCAGTGGGGCGCCTGCTGGGACACGTGCTCTGCTGGGCATGTCCATCCACTCCACTCCAAGAGCTGAGTCTGCGCCTGGCTAATTCTTCTTGCCAACCTGTCCCTGTCTCTTCGTTTGTGTACTGATACCAGCTTCTCTCCTTTTTTTCCTTGACACAGACAAATGGGTATGATGGAGACTTATATGGATCACAGTCCCTGAGTAGAAGATCTGGCAGGGTTCGTATAGTAAATGTACATGACGCACAACTCAAACAGGTTGCTGCAAAGCCTTTTTAAAAAGTCTGCTAGATTTAGCTTCTTTGGTTCTTTTCTGTGTTATATAGTCCTCTTGTGTGTGTGTGCATGACAGAATGAAAGCTAATGTTTTTCAACTGGCTAATGGTCTTTGTCTTCTAACATTCTAAATGTTAGTTTAAGAGATCAATACTGAAAGGAATCTCTTAGGTACTAAAAGGTTGAATTAAATATTAGCTCTCTCTTTATTTTATTGCCCTGGGTATATGTATATGATGTGCATATGACTATATCCAGCTCTCAAATACACTTAAATTCGACATTTTCACAGTTCTCCACATTGATCCTTTGTAATTTCAAAGACACATGTACTAGAGCCTGTGTTTTGCTAAACATTGCTGCTTGCAGTGTTCACAGCTTTGGGGTGGGAAGCGGGACAGAAGCAGAGAAGGGCTGTACATGAGGAGAGAGGCCTTGGGATTGGTCAAGGAGGCCATTGGGAATTCAGGTGCTTGAACTGGGCACATTTGAATTTAGTTTTCCTGATCTGCTGCACATCTCTTATACATTAAATTATCTAAAATCTTCCTGTTCTTCTTGACTTCATTTATTTTCTTGTTCAGTTCAGTTCAGTCACACAGTCGTGTCCAACTCTTTGTGACCCCATGGACCACAGCACACTAGGCCTCCCTGTCCATCACCAACTCCCAGAGTTTACTCAAATTCATGTCCATTGAGTCAGTGATGCCATCCAACCATCTCATCCTCTGTCATCCCCTTCTTCTCCTGCCTTCAATCTTTCCCAGCATCAGGGTCTTTTCAAATGAGTCAGCTCTTCGCATCAGGTGGCCAAAGTATTGGAGGTTCAGCTTTAACGTCAGTCCTTCCAATGAACGCTCAGGACTGGTCTCCTTTAGGGTGGACTGGGTGGATCTCCTTGCAGTCCAAGGGGCTTTTGGGGCTTCCCAGGTGACACTAGTGGTAAAGAACCCACCTGCCAATACAGGAGGCTAAGAGACTCCTGTTCAATCCCTGGGTCAGGAAGACCCCCTGGAGGAGGGCATGGCAACGCACTTCAGTATTCTTGCCTGGAGAATCCTATATACAGAGGAGCCTGGTGGGCTACGGTCCATAGGGTCACAAAGAGTTGGACACGAAAAGTGAATTAACAGCAAGAAATTTTACTAGTTGTGTAAAATAGTGTTTTTAAAATTTATCTTAGTTATATTTTATTAAGAAATATTATATGTACTTTTAAAAATATTTTCAAGTTCCAAAGGAGAAACTCAACACTCTCTTAGCTTTCTGAAACTAGCCGATCAGGTTTTACTGCCTTATCCCTATAAGGATTGCATCCACTTCTGTTTCATCTAGTTTTTCTCATTCCAAGCTAAAAGATCCTCCCACTTTAAAGGCCCTGTCTTCCCCTTTATGTTGCTTTTTGCACTGACAGCTTTTGGACTTTGTCGAGCTCTGTTTTCCTTTTCAGTAATAATACAGCACTCAGGAGACAGAAGCAGTTGCAGCCATTCTGTTCTCTTGGGATGCTGACAACTTTGCTTCCTGTGCTCAGCATCCCTACAGGCTGTCTACTGCTGACATCACAGGACGGGGACTCTGATGGCCCCTGACTGCTTGTCGGGGCTAAAATGACTAGTTAGTAACTTACCACCCTAGATGCGTTATTCCACTATGTTGATCACAAAGATTCATAGTTTAGAGTGGAAGTTACTTAAGAAGTCCCTTAGTCCAACTTCTACCCAGGATTACAGTCTTCTCTAGAACGTCCCAAACGTGTAGTTGGCAGCGTTTGTGACTGTACAGGTGGCATCAAGCTCGGTATTGCATATATCCACATATTTTAATCTTTGATTTTTATATTGAAACAATAAAAGTGTGCCTTGTGCTTTCATGATTAAGTAATGCCTCTAGAAATTAGATAGAAAAGAACTTGACTATCAAACTGTTCACTGAAGAGCAAAATTGAATATAAAATCGGTTTCATAAACAATCAGGAAATAGAATGACCCAAGTACCGAATAGCCTACATCTAAGCGGCATCTTGGGCTCCCAGGTGGCACTAGTGGTAAAGAACCCACCTGCCATGCAGGAGATGTGAGAAACCTGGGTTCAGTCCCTGGGTCGGGAAGATCCCCTGGAGGAGGGCACGGCAACCCACTCCAGTATTCTTGCCTGGAGAATCCCATGGACAGAGGAGCCTGGCGGGCTACAGTCTGTGGGGTCACCAAGAGTCTGACATGCCAGAAGCAACCAAGCCTGCGTGCATTGTAACGGCCACACACACCACCTCCCCAGTCACAATCTTGGTGGGATCCTCTCTTTATAAGGTGTGTGTTGAGACCCCACAGGGCGACGGCAGGGCCCAGCCTTCTGTGGATGGTTCTCAGCTGCAAGAGGGTGCCGCTTCCCTCAGGCTCCACTCGCCTCCCTCCAAAGCCTCCCTGGAGCTTTAGAGCTGAGCTGTAGCCCTCGGATGTGCTGAGCTGAGCAAAGGGTGAAAACTGTGCAATAAGTGGAATTTCAGTTACCGACAAAGAGGTGCATTGGTTTGGCCAAAAAGTTCGTACGTCTGACAGAAAAACCCAAGTGAACTTTTTGGCCAACCCAGTAACACGGGAAGTCTAGACTAAGAGGTTATAGACAGTCCACCATGAGATTTAGTTAGTAGTTACAAATAATAATAAACAGGTACGCTGAAATATAAAGAGTGAAACCCTAATGATAATAGTTAAATCACGTGATGCCACCGAGACATAAACAAAGCTTTGCTTTGTAAAACAAAGCTCAGGCCCCTAATGGTTAAAGGGTTCTGCTGTCGTGGAGCATGTCAGTTCTCTCGCTGCCCGTCAGTCCGGGAGTACTAACACTGGTCTGGCTGTGTGATTGCATAGTCGCCTCTTAACCGAGACTGGTGGTGCTTTGCAGGAGTGAGAAAGGGCTCATCACTTACACTGTCTTCTTTGCCGCTCAGAATTCCAGCTACAGCGGTGACGGCCGATTCTCCACTCTGTCATCATCCAGAGAGGACACCTTGGTTGGTTTCCCCTTAAATCTTTCCTGTCCTCGCTGCAGAAACTGTAGGTTTTGTAGCATGTGCTCTTGTATGTGTAAATTCAGCTCTCTTTCTCTTTTAATGTCTGTTCTATGAAGTTTCATTTGGATAACTGTTAAGGTCCATTTAGGAGCAGTAATTAACATGATATATTTAATTCAGATTTACCCCACTATCTTGCCTTTGATTTCAGATTAGAAAGTTGGAATACACATTGTGATGTCAGGCAAGGTACAGTGAAAGAAAATAGGTGGATATTTAGTAGTTAGAATTAATCAAAGGGGAAAGAGAGAAGAAGCCTTGAAATTCTTTCCTTGAGGGTTCTTGAAAGCAGACTGACCTTGCAGGGTAAATGCACACATGGAGTAATTTTACAGGAACAGACTAGACTTGAGATGAAAATCCAATCCAAATGTCTACACAGGAGCATTCCTTCCCATACTTCAAGGACACAATCAACCTTGATAGGCACATATTTCTCAATTATTGAAGAGCCCTAATGAGCAAGGCTCGTTTATCCTAGGTAAGGCTTGTGTTCACTCAGCAAACACTAGGGAACTAGTTTAAGTGGGGCAGTCACAGCGACAAGCAGGCGAGTTAGGTCCTCTGGAAGCATTTACTTCTAGAACAGAGGACAGATCCCTGTATGTGATACACTGGAGCAGAAACTAATTTTGCCAGGAAGTGTCATAATACAAGGATGTCAACTGACTCTTAAAGAATACATGGGGAGGGGAAATAAATAGAAACTAACTTGGCAGAGCCACAGCATTCTAACCATGGTCCTCACCCTGTCCTCAGCCCCCTTCCGCTTTGTGTTCCTGCTGTGAGGGAGGCAGGGGCTCCAGCTCCTCCATCACCCCATCAGCTTGCCCACTTCCCAGCCCCCCACTGCTGCCCCCCAGCCCCCTCTAATGATGAATATCCATCCTTTCCTTCCCCGAGGAGGTGAATTCCGACTGAGTACAGGATCAGCTGTCAATACCCAAGGACTGGTGGGGTTTGACACCATGAATTTTTTGTGTATTGGGGGCATTTCTTAATTCAGTGGGAGATTTTGCTGCCAAAAAGAGCACTTTGTCATTCAGAAAACTTAACTTCCTCCACACTTTCCAAGCTTAAATACTTTCTGTAAAATAGAAGACAATGAGAGAAATCTAATACTCAGATGTGATTTGGTCATCAAAGTTCAGCATTTATCTGACTCCTTTAAACTCAGTTGAAATAACCCACATCCAAAGTACTAAGGGCGAAAGTAGAGCTGTCCAAAAGTAAATTAATTAAATAAAAGGTTACTCATATAAGGGGCTTCCCTGGCGGCTCAGATGGTAAAGAATCTGCCTGCAGTGGGGGGAAACCCAGGTTCAAACCCTGGGTCAGGAAGATCTTCTAGAGAAGGAAATGGAAACCCACTCCAGTATGCTTGCCTAGAGAATTTCATGGACAAAGGAGCCTGGTGGGCTAAAGTCCATGAGATCACAAAGAGTTGGACACGACTGAGCGACTAACACACTCATATAAAAAGTAGAGCTGGCCCATTCAAAACCCGAAACATCAGAACTTTCCGAAGGACGTGTGTCCCTACCATGCAGCTGCCTGAGATCACGTTTTACTCAGCATCCTCGGAGGCTTGCTGGTAATTCCTGTGCTCCGCAGCTGCCATAGCTGTTCCTGCAAACACACTGGCTGGGTTGCTTTGATTTCACTCTAACGATGGGAAGGAATCTGCGGCGCACAGTACTGTCTTCAGTCCTGTAGTGCTGTCTTCCTTTCTGAAGACCCTCTTTTGCCTTAGACTTGCTGGAAGCAAGCCCTGGACGTGGCCATGCAGTGTCAGGTGGAGGCCTTGGGCTCTTTCTGTGACCCAGAGGGGCTGACAGGGTGGCTTCCACGAAGGGCACTCTCTCAACCTCTGGAACAGGTTTTCAGATTCATGTTAAATGTTAAAAACCTTCTACCTGCCCATCCCAGGATTCCACTCGCTTGTCCTTCAGGTCATTCTAGGGTAGTTTCTTCAAGGCACACAGATGACAGGCTCCAGTTATGGGATCCTCAAGGCCCAGTGGAATATCCTAGGGACCATCAGACTGTTTCAACAGCATCACTTCATCCCCTTCAAGCACTGCCCTGGGTTTGTACCGTCAGGAAAATACTGCTGATGTGGGGATCAGAAACCGCTGGCACCCTCGTCAAGGATCCTTCCTTTTGGATAGAACGCTTTGGATAGAAACTATTCATCTATCTAGTAATATTCCCCAGAAATGCTGTATAGACTGCTGGCCTCAGAACTGTACCACTGAGTCAGTCATGTCTTCTGTGAGTCCTGAGCACGTGGAGCATGTCCATACCTAACCAAGGACTCCAAGCTGCAGATCGTCACCAACTGGCTGCATAGAACGGAGATTACTGTCTCTGTAAACTCCTGACTTTGAGTTTTTCCCACCAAATGTTAAATATTAGAGTTTGCATTAAAAAGACCTTCAGAGCCCCTAGGGCCTAGCTGTTGGCTCAGAGCGATGAGCTCTGCCTTTACCTGGGCATAGACTCTGAAGTCCTGACTTGGTCCCGTGGCACAGCTCTGTCACCTCACTGAACTGTCTCTGTGTTCTCCCCTCTCTCTCGCTTGCATGTCCTTTCCTGATGTTGCGGAAGCCGGTTTTCTGTGCCTTGATGATGCCTTTGAGATGGAATGAAGCTGTAAGCTTTTTCCCCACCTCCAGCCCGTTTTCTCTGATTCCAGGGACTTTCCTGCTCAGACCTTGGGCTTCGCCATCGTGGCCTGGCTCCCAAACCCCTGTCTGCCCAGAATGGAAACCGGGTCTGTTCTGCTTTTTACCTCACTCTTCCCTCTTCTCCCTTCTGTTGACTTTAATTCTGAGTGAATGGACACGGACGCTTCAACCTCTTCGTGTGACATCCGAGGAGCCAAGCTTAATAGTGTGTTTCCACTGGCCTAACTGCTGAAGACTTTTCTCAAACCATTTAAAACATTATCAAAAATAATTTAAGACCTTACTTTTTTTTTTAAAGAAGCTTAGGAAAAAGGAGGATCTACTGAATGTATGTTTTCAAGAGCTCTAGTCCAAAAAATTGGTCTCTTGGGTCTCTCCTCCTTTTCCCGCAATTGTTCCCCATTTAGGGTTTCCTTTGTTTTTTTAAAAAAAACATTTTTCTCTTGTAAATGTGTCCAGGAAGCAATTTGGAAGGTTTCTGTGCATAATTGGACTCCTCTGTCCCGGATAGTGGGGAGAGCAGCCTTATTTCTCTGGCTGGCTCCCGGCCGTGTTTCCTGTTTGTACAAGGCCGGCCGAGATGCTCGGCGTTTTCAGCCCCAGGTACAGGAGGCCGGTGCTCTGGGAGGAAGTCGGAGTCAGGGCCCTAGGAATGGATCACGTCACGGAGGTTGAGCTGCCCTGTCCTCGCATTGCCGTGTTCCCTGAGTGATTGCTCCCCGGTCCTGCACATCCCCTAACCCACAGCTGGCCCCGAGCCTCGGGCTCTCCTGGTCCTCTCTGCCTGCAAACGGGTCAGCATGCTCTTCTGAGCCGAGGCTCAGGCCACACCAGCACACCGCCTGTGTGTCCCAGCGCACCCCGCGGACTTTATCTGCTGCGGGTGTGGGCTCCCCTGTGACAAGGACGTGCCCCCACCCCAGCCCCGGAGCAGCTGAGAGCTTCCCAGCTCCTTCTGTATCTTGGAGACCGTCACTCGGATCCTCCAACACAAAGAAGCAGGTTCCTCCCGCCACACCGCTCCTCCTCTGGGGACGTCTGTGTATCAAACGCCCCGACGTGCTTTCTTCCCCTGGGACTCTGGGTTGCGGGGTTGGGGCTCTTGTGGGTGCCGTTGACCTTGTCACCATTCTGTCTCCTTCCCCGACCCTTTCTTCCAGGAATGCCTGAAAAGAAGTGACGAGAAAATAGCCATAGTTTCAAAGGTTCTGCGGGAAGTTTACTATTTTTAAAGCCAGAAATCCTCTCCTATTTATTTTCCTTGTAAATGTGGATTTCCCTCTGTCAGATTTACTGAAAGCAGGGTACCTCCTGGGACTCTCTTCCTTCTGACGGTTGTACAGTCGCTTGGCTGTGATGATCACTGGAAGCATCGTGACGACCTTGTCACTATTATCTGTTGCTGTTTTTTCAAGGGTTTAAAAACCTGCCATTTGCTTTCATCCTCCAGCCCTCCTACCTGTACAGCGCTGCCCGGCCGGCGGGGAGTAACCTGGTGCGTGTTTCCCCAACCCCGGCCCTTCTGCCGCCCCCTTGGCCTCTCCCAGACCCCACCCAGTCCCGCTTAAGCGCCCCCGCCCCGCTAACTCTGCGCCCCTGCGCCCTCACCGCGCATGCGCACCCCTCTCGCGCCGAGCGCCTGCTCCGAGTGCCTCAGACTGACCTGTTTGCCTCCCTTCCGAGGGTGACTCACCCCTTTACTCGGAGCTTTACACGGAGCCCCCACTGTCCAGATCTGGGATTTATTTCTCTTAACAGGTGGCAATAGCTGGGGAAGACACGTGTCTGCATAGGATGGTTAGGCATGAAAAAATCATTAGCAACGTTTACTTAATCAGTGGGCAAAAACAAAGCTCTTTATTCCTTTGGTAGCCTTAACAGATATGAATCCATTATTCTGCATTACTTTGGGAAATTTTCAGTTTTAAATACAAGGTATTAATACCCTGCAGGAAACTTAAGTATTAAAGTAGCTATATTCTTCTTACTAATAACTTTCTGAATCACCATCCGATTGCACATTTATGAATTAGATATATAACTGGCCCAGCAAACCCACTGTGTCTTCCGGGGAAAATGGGGGAAATTAAAGTGCCATTTATCCTATTGTAAACTCCTGTTTGCCCTCAGTGATTAATTACATAGGATTTTCAAGTTGATGAAATGTTCTGTCCTTTAGTTAGCACTTCTTAAAGAATGATAAAATGTTGAGCTCTAATCACCATGCTGTTTTTATTCCAAAGTCATTTCATATTGGAGTAACTTTCTGAGGGTCAAGTATGAGGATGCCTTGACAAAATTCAGCATATTTGAACTATCTGCTCATTTTAAGTCTGTATTAACAACTTTTTAATTAGCAAGGAATATTTTTTAGAATCCGATTTAAAGGATCTATTGGAAATTCTATTGCATACCGGTTGACAGCACCTGAAACTCCCCTCTCCCAGATTTCCGCATGGCCCTGTTTTGCTGTACTGTCCTTGCCTGTGGAGGCGGTTTTGAGCCTTTGCTGCAGCTCTGCCGTCGTGATGTTTTCAGGACTTGTTCCCAGCATGTCACTCTCCTCTAGCTTACGCTTCAGTGTCTCCCGGGTGCCGATGGAGAGGAGGCACCCCGTCCTCACAGTGTGTTTCTGTCACAGGCGTCTGTGTCCGACGAGAGCAGTCTCGGTGGGGCTCGGCGGGGCAACACCTGCAGTTCTCAGGCTGTAAGGCACTTTCTGTGTTTCCCAAGCTTTCTGCCGAATGACTCAGGGGTGACTCACTCTGCACAGCTCCAGCCCTGGGAGATAACTAACCAGAATTGTAGGGAGGAAGCACTATCTCATCCCAGTTTTCCATGCTAGTGAGGGTCATGGATAACATGAGTCACGTAGCCTTTAGTGGCTGGTTTCACGTCCTCAGTCAGTCATTTCAGTCACTCAGTCACGTCCGACTCTTGGTGACCCCACCCCATGGACTGTAGCACACCAGGCTTCCCTGTCCATCACCAACGTCTGGCGTCCTCACTCATCAATTTATGTTAATGTCCTCATTCATCAATGTGTGTTGACGTCAAGGGGAGAAAGACTGACCTTCATTGAGTTGCATCTGCTCTTTCCCTGCAACAAAGCTGGAGTGATCTTACAATAATAAAAAACGGCAAAAGGGAATTCAGCAGGCCACAAAATATTCTCACCTCTCGATAGTCAAGGAAGATGAACAAATTTAAGGACTCGGAATATTACACATATGGAATCTCCTTATTTTATTGTCCTTTCACCTCTTCAAAGGATTTGAAGTGATGGGCTTTCTCGATAAAGGTGTGGAGAGTGGAGTGGAGTCGCTCAGTCGTGTCCGACTCTTTGCGACCCCATGGACTGCAGCCTACCAGGCTCCTCTGGCCATGGGATTTTCCAGGCAATAGTACTGGAGTGGGTTGCCATTTCCCTCTCCAGGGGGATCTTCCCGACCCAGGGATCAAACCCGGGTCTCCCACATTGTAGACAGATGCTTTACCATCTGAGCTACCAGCTTAAAGGTGGAGTAGTTGTATAAGAAATACTTGTTGCATGGAAAAGATGAGTGAATGATTGAAGGATAAAGGTAGACAAAATGGAAAAATGAGACCAGTCCATGGAAGTGAGGAAGCTGGTGGCCTGTCCTGAGACCGGTTGAAACTGAGCATGAGCCCCAACTCAGCCCTCCCCAGGGGCAAAAGTTTCTGCCTCCCGGGTCTCCTCCACAAATACTGGAAAGATGTGTTCAAGCCTCACGTGAAATATGATGGCATAGGAAATACTTGAAAGTACTCTTATAATTTTGCTTTGGGAAATAATTGACTACTTAATTAGGGGCTTCCCTGGTAGCTCAGACGGTAAAGAATCTGCCTGCAAAGCAGGAGACTCAGGTTCGATCCCTGGGTTGGAAAGATCCCCAGGAGAAAGAAATGGTAACCCACTCCAGTATTCTTGCCTGGAGAATTCCATGGACAGAGGAGCCTGACAGGCTACAGTCCATGGGATCACAAAAGAGTTCGACACAACTGAGTGACTAACACTTTCACTACTTAATTGATTGGCTAAACAATCCAACTTTATAATTTATTATATTTCTCCAATCATCTTGCATATTCAGGAATTCCTGTGAAGAAACCAGCATAACTTACAGTTTTCTTCAGAATGTAATTTTTATAAATATTAAATCTAATAGAGATAGCATGGGTTTTTAAAATTTTTTATCGGAGTATAGAAATCCCGTGGACCGAGGAGCCTGGCAGGCTACAGTCCATGGAGTTGCAAAGAGTTGGACATGACTAAGCGACTAAGCAACAACATAGTTGATTTACAATGTTGGGATAGTTTCAGGGGTATAGCAAAAGGATTCTAATACACACACACACACACTTGTACACTCTTTTGTAGATTCTTTTCCCATACAGTTTGTTACAGAGTATTGAGTAGAGTTCCCTGTGCTCTACAGGAGGTCCGTATCAGTTTTCTGTCTTATATTTAGTCCTGTGTGTGTGTCAGTCCCATGCAGCAGGAGTTTTTGCTGACATCTAATTAAACACTTGCATTGAACACTTTTATACTGCATAACATTTTGAGGCAGTGGAGTACACTATACTAAGTCTTTCCCCCAGTTCTTAAATATTTTTGTAGGCCCTTAAAAAGCTCACAAACTACACATGCTGGATAAAATAGCTCTGGCCTATCTGACAGATAAAATGCAACTAAATGCTTTTCTTTCATCTGTAAGAGACAGCAGCATCCTAACTCTTTAAGAGAAGGAAACTTCTGAAACACCAAAGCAGAACTCCTAACTGTCTGGCGGGATGTTCGTCTCATAGGTTCTCTTTGATGTTACTTCTGTAGATGGACTTTCCCCGTAGCTGATTCCTGGCCTTCAGAGTGCAGCGATCAGCATTGCCGATTGCTCTTGTGTACGGCAGTTCTTTCATGCTTTCAGCCTCCTGGAGGAACCACCAGGGAGGGATGGCTTTAGGGAGTTGAGGTGAAAGATCTGGCAGCAGAAAGCCTAAAATAGGGCTCCTGTGGCTGGTATCATGCCAGGCAGAAGAAACAGAATAAAAGGACGTTTTTCCGCACCTAACACTGCATTCCTACGAAGAGGGAGCACAGCACGTGTTTACTAGATTAAATGGGACAAATTGAACCCTGGGACACAATCCCTCAGGAGAGAGTTCTGTGCCGGCCCGCTGCAGGCCAGCGGGCTGAGCAGGAGGGAAGGTTCACTGACCTCTTGTTCTCTGCCAGCTCCGCTCATAGAGTCACAATAGCCCTCCAGGGGGGTACGGAGTTCCCCATGCCCAGGAATGCAGTTTCCCAGGTTCTCCCTCCACATAGGAGCTGTGGCTGCTGATAAATCCACGTACAAAGATCTGAGGACACTGCGCCTCTGGGGTCCCTTCGGTCCTGACCCGTGGTGCTCTGACCTCAGAGTCCAGGCTGACCCCAAGCCCGCACAAGCCAGCCCCGAGCCCCCTTTGAAAGACATGTCCCCATCTTCCTTCTCCCAGAAAGTTTGCCTCAGACACAGGATGTGTTTACAGCTAAACAACTTACTATGTGCATAAGGCGCTTCAGTCATGTCCGACTCTTTGCAACCTTATGGACCATAGTCTGCCCAGCTCCTCTGTCCATGGGATTCTCCAGGCAAGAATTCTAGAACGGGTTGCCATGCCCTCCTCCAGGGGATCTTCCCGAACCAGGGATCGAATTCACATCTCTTGTGTCTCCTGCATTGGCAGGCGGGATCTTTACCACTGGCGCCAGCTGGGAAACCCCACTTATTCATAAATGACTTATCACAGTTACAGTTAAATGATTCTTTTTTTAATGACTAGTTCTTAACAGTAGAACAGTTTTTTATATTTTAATTGGAGGCTAATTACTTTATAATATTATAGTGGCTTTTGCCACACATTGACATGAATCAGCCATGGGTGTACATCTGTTCCCCATATTGAACCCCCCTGCCACCTCCCTCCCCATCCCATACCTTGAAACCTTTCTATTTTGTACCTTCCTTAGCATTCGTAAGCTGCTTGTATGTTGTAGGGAGGACTCCTGGCCCTGTGTGCACCTGAAGCCCTGCAGCTGTCCAAGGGCCCAGCAGAGGGTTGTGCTACTCTCAGTCCATCCCAGCTCTCAAAGCTGCAGCTTGCCTGCCACCTCTGTGGGCACTAGGCCTTTCAGGGCCTGGCACTTCCCTGGTGCCTCCAGCACTGCACTTTGCTCCCAAGGTCTTCAACTTCATTTCCTCAAGAGCCAGCTCAGGGCTAGAAAAACCATTTCCAGCTTT
>NW_011495036.1:3763252-3763560 GCF_000754665.1 Bison bison bison
GGCCCTTGGTCTTAAACAGGGTTAAAACCCTGCCTCTCCTTCCACCCACTGCCTACCCTGCCTTGTTTAAGAGGCAGGTAAGATCTTGTTGTAGGGCTAGAACAAATGTGAATACAGATCAAAGTTAAGAGGGCAGAGCCTCCGGATAAATGATTTGCTGGTGTTTTCCTGTACCAGAAGAGAGAAAGTTTAACAGATCAAAGTTAAGAGGGCAGAGCCTCCGGATAAACGATTTGCTGGTGTTTTCCTGTACCAGAAGAGAGAAAGTTTAGGGAAGATGGATATGTGGTAATGGATACAGGCTTTCC
>NW_011495036.1:3763823-3766549 GCF_000754665.1 Bison bison bison
GTTACAGGCTTCCCTGGTGTCTCAGTGGTCAAGAATTCGCCTGCAATGCAGGAGGCGCAGGAGACTCGAGTTCGATCCCTGGGCCAGGAAGATCCACTGGAGAAGGAAATGGCAACCTACTCCAGTCTTCTTGCCTGGAAAATCCCATGGACAGAGCAGCTTGGCGGGCTACAGTCTATGGGGTCCCAAAGCATCGGACACCACTGAGCAACTAAAGAGCAGCAACGTAGACACACACACAGGCAGCCAGACAGAAGGTCCTGTAGCACTTGAACAAGCCACGGCTAGTCTTGTATTGGCCCTGGGTCTTGTTTTGTATCCACTCGCAGAGATAGTAGAGAAGCAGACTTCTCCGTTGCCCCAAAGCCAGGCCTCTGTCCCCGCCTTTCCTGTTCCCATGCCAGGAGGCAGCTCACAGTCCCCGTCCCCCACCAGCCTCTTCCATGTCATCCAGGGTTCTCTGCACAGAAACCGGACGTCCCCCCAACCCCCGGCCAAGCAGGTGCTGTGTGTGACCTGCACCCAACCGAGCAGGAACCCCACGTTCCTTGATAGGATGATTAAGTTGTGTGTTCTGAGTGGCCGCGGGTTGGGAGCTGGGACAACACTGCCTTCTTGCAGGGGGCCGCCGCTGGCCGCACTAACCTCTCCTTCCTCCCTGAGCTGCTCCCGCTGGCCTCGCCACTAACCGGGGCGTCTGTCATGTGGCCCCCCTCCTCCTCGCTGACCTGTTCCTCTGTTTCTGTCTCTGTGTCCCGCGGCCAGCTGGGTGGGCAGGCTTCGGAGCTCAGCGGCCACTTCAAGTCCAGCTCCCGCGCCTCCTCCAGAGCCAGCTCTGCGCGGGCCAGCCCAGTGGTGAGTGGGTCTCTCTCTCTCTGGCCCCTGTCCCCTCCCTTCCTTCCCTGCCTCCTGCCCTCAGACCCTGATCTTCTGACCCCCAAGAAGACCCCCCCACCCCAGCCTCCAGACGCCTGAACCCAGGAGCAAGCCAGAAGGCGTTCCATGACTTAGTCCAGGTCTCAGTTTAAAACATAGGATTGGGGAAGACGCTTCCAAATTTAGAAAAGGACGGCTCAGTGAGATCGGAATTGCCCTGCTCAGGCTTCTGAAGGACCGTCTCGGAAGCCACTGACAGGCCTTCCTGGGAAGGGGAGCTTTGTGTGGTGGGGAAGAAAGGCAGCCGGGTGCATGGATGTGTTGTTTTTTACGATTTAAAAATGGGAAGGATTCACTCTTTTATTTTTTTGTATTTGTCCCAGTTAACTTTTTTTTTAACTTTTATTAGAGTACAGTTGGTTTACAATGTGGTGTCTGTTTCTGCTGCACAGCAAAGTGAACCAGTTACGCGTATACATGTATCTGCTGTTTGTTAGATTTTTCCCGTAAGGTCATTACGCAGTGTCGAGTGGAGTCCCTGTGCTCCACAGTTACGCGTATACATGTATCTGCTCTTTGTTAGATTCTTCCCATAAGGTCATTACGCGGTGTCGAGTGGAGTCCCTGTGCTCCACAGGAGGTCCTTGTCAGTTATCTGTGTCATGGGTAGTGGTGTGTATATGCCAGGCCCAAACTCGCAGTTTATCCCTCTGCCCAGCTTTCCCCGCCAGTAACCAAAGGCTTGAATTCCACATCTGTGAGTCTGCTTCTGCTTTGTACATAAGGTCGTTTGTACCACTTTTTTAGATTGGAGGATTCACCTTTAACTTCTGTTTGGAACGTTGTCCATTCTTGGACCTGACAGTTTTTAGGGTGGAGTGAGTGCCCGCACCCAGGCCCTGCTCCATCCCCCTCGACACCCTGATCCTCTGCTCAGAGCCTGGAAGGCCGACCTCAGAGCTACTCTGCTGTCCGTCACTGTGCACGAGGTGACCCCAGGGCCCCTCGGAGAACAGGGGCTCTGCCGTCTAGTCCCCGTCACTCAAGTCTCGTTGTTGTATGTCTCCCCCGGTCTTGGGAATTTTAGACAGCGTCACCGCATCTGATGGTTTGTAGGAGGCCACTGTGTTGTTCTTTTGACCACAGGTGACTGGCAGGCCACTTTTGTCCGGGGGACATGTAGGGTGGGGGCTGACACGGTGACCAGGGGAAGGGCGTTCAGTGGGCAGGGGCCGGGGCTGCCACACCAAGGGCCAGGGCCCCTCCCGACAGACCCTGGGCGGAAGAGGCGCAGATTGGCAAAGCTGGCCTCTTTCCTCACCCCTGCATCCTAGAGGAGCTTGACTGAGGCTCTTAACACTCACACAACCCTGCTGTTCGCTGTCTAAAGTTTAGGAAGTCTTCCTGGTCATCAAGAAGAGCCGTGGGGGTGAGTCACTCCTTGCCCAGGTGCGCCTGTGGGCGTTGCTGCTTTGTTTTTAAACCAGATGCCGCCTTTGAAAGCCAGGAGGTTTCTCACCCTGTGCAGCTTGTCTGCAGCTCCTGGGGGAGCAGCAAGGGATCGCTTTTGCAGACGGAGCCTGTGTTGCTGAGTCGGGGACCTCCGTACCCCCACGCCTGCCTGGCTCTGCCAAGGCCAAGGCCAAGGCCAGAGGCGTCCCTCACTGGGCTGTACGGGTACTTTCCTGATAGGAATGCTTGCTCCACCATTTGCATATCGAGGGTGCAGAAGCAGAAGGCAGATAAGGAAGCTGAGTGTTAGAACAGAAGAGCCTGTTTCTCTGTGGAAATGAAGGCCGCCCCCTCTGTGAGCCCCCCATCCCCCCATCCTGACCGTCATGTCCTGACCG
>NW_011495036.1:3766649-3770958 GCF_000754665.1 Bison bison bison
GGGGTGACGGACACCCCACAAAGCCCCCTGCTTACTCCTGCACCCAGGACCCGTCAGGCCAGGACAGGAAGACTTTGAGCTGCTCAGTGCGCGTGAGCACAGTGCTCAGACCTGGAGGGCGCTTCTCCTGATGTGACAGGCGTGAGCGAGGGGCAGCGCTTGTGAACTTGGGCTCCACGGGCAGCAGCCCGCACGTGCGGGGGCAGGCCCGCCTGCACCTTTGGGCCCACAGTCAAGTTTCAGACACACGCGGTCCGGAAACCTTCGACTGGCAGGAGTCGCGTTTTGCACGATGACTCTAGTGTGGAGACACTCATCGTCAGGTGTAATACTCTCTTGTGCTCACCTTTTGGGAAAAATGAAAGTTCACAGTTGTCAGAAGAGGCTGAGGTCTGATTCCGCACCAGTGCCCTGCCCAGCACGGCTCAGGGGGACAGGCAGCTGTGAACAGTGCTGGTCTGGCCATTTTGGGTTTATTCGGGCTTCAGGATGAAGCCACAGAGTAGCAGCTCAGTCAAGCTCCCCAGACCCAAGGCCGACAATGAAAGTCGCTCAGTCGTGTCCAACTATTTGTGATCCTGTGGACTACACAGTCCATGGAATTCTCCAGGCCAGAACACTGGAGTGGGTAGCCTTTCCCTTCTCTGGGGGATCTTCCTAATGCAGAGATCGAACCCAGTTCTCTGGCACTGCAGGCTGATTCTTTTCCAGCTGAGCCACCAGGGAATCCCAAGAATACTGGAGTGGGTAGCCTTTCCCTTCTCCAGGGGAGCTTCCCCAACCAGGAATCGAACCCAGGTCTCCTGCATTGCAGGCGGATTCTTTACCAACTGAGCTATCAGGGAAGCCCCAAGAGATGGAAACCAGAAACAAGTTCCTCTGTCATCTGCTTCCTAAACCTGAGAACAGTTTACTCAGAATATGGGTTTAGTGGACGCAAGAGAGGTGAACGTTCACCTGGCTGGTGCCCCTGGGGCCTGATAACAAGAGTTGGATGTCTCTTTGTAACTGGGAGGCTGGCCATGCCTGCCCCACTGCCTCTTGGTCCCTTGAGAGCCCTGGGTTTGCAAGACTCCCAGGGACTTGACTGAGCTGAACCTTGAGTTCACTGCACACAGGTCATCGGTCCAGTCTCCACTCTCCCCTGAGTCATCTGCTCACTTATAAAGGTCACTGACTCAGGTTGGCACAGTCAGTAAGCAAAGGCCAACATCTGGGCCCTCACGATGCGGGGGGACCTCAGAGCTGAGGACGCCTTTGTATGAGGCCCTCAGGCAGCAGAGACACTCTGGCTGTGCGGGGCGGTTCCCCAGGGCATGTGGTTACAGTGGCTCTTGGCCATGGGAAAGCCAGAACATGGGCAGCACCCTTGGCCTCTGCAGAGAGTCTGTAGGATGCAGCTGAGCTAGCCCTTGGCTCTGTGCTTCCAGAGCTCAGTCTCTTCCTTGGAATTGGCTCGTTTCTATTTTCTGAGTTCTGGGCGGTCCCAGCACTGGAAAGGGGTGGGTGTTTGTATTTTGGGCTTGGGAGACTGGCAGAGTATAAGTGGGTGTAGTTGGCCGCGTTGACTGGAAAGAGGCCAGGAAACTTGTGCTCAGACTCCTCTGGCGCTCCTGCCTGGCAGGGAGGAGCTGCGGGGCAGGCGGGGCCCCAGGGAGAGGACCCTAGGGGTGACCGACTGTCCCCACCTGGCCTCTCGGAGGGACGCAGGGCAGGAAGGGAGGAGGGATTCCAAGAACCCAGGCTAAAGTTCACAGCTCTCATTCCTGGCTGGGGACACCTGGCCAGGCATACATGCCTGAGCTCCACCTGGAAAGACGGGTAATTGATAACGCTTGAAACATAAAAACAAGAAGAGATTTGAACCTGCTTCTCCCGGGGTGAATTTTCCAGGGGTGGGAGTGTTGTCCACCGTGGCTCATGGGGAATGTCCCCAGCTGTGATCCAGCAGGAATATGGTCCCAGGAGGGTGGCATGAGCCAGGGCAGGGGGCAGGAAGGAAGCATGAGCCATGCAGGGGCAGCTCTAAGTGCGGGTGGCAGGCTGGTGCCCTGGGGGGTGGGCGAGGGGAACGCCATCCAAAGCAACAGTAACCAGAATGAGGGAGGCGACAGCCTGTCCCACTTTGAGAAAACAGAGGTGCCTCCGCATCCCAAGGGTGCCCCAGCCGCCGGTCCTCCAGCCTCAGGGGGACAGAGAGGACCCCCGCCCCGTCTCGGGAGGGCACACGCTCCTGGACCTCATGCTCACTGTCACATTCTGTAGGCCAGCTGTGTTTCCTTCTCTGACGAGCCCAGAGTCTTCCTCTTGAGGAAGTTGGGGTCTGTTCATTCAGCTGTGTTTATCGAATGTTCCCGGCACAGGGCTGCAGGGGAAGGACACATACCTGTCCCCGGCAGGGACGCACAGGCCGGGAAGGCAGACCTCAGCAAGTGGGCAAGATGCAGGATAGAAGTCAGAGCACAGGCTCTGAGGTGGGGGTGAGCGGGGGGAGAGGGTGCTTCTGGAGAGCTGGACTCAGCAGGCCAGGTGACCCAGCCTGGAGGGGCCAGTGCAGCCGTGTCCCCATGCCTCAGGGCCCCGCGCAGACCCAGCAGAGCTGCCAGGGCTCTGAAGCATCCTCGGGGTGTCCTGCACACAGCCCAGCTTCACGGGCTGCTGTGCTCACAGAGCAGCATGAGTGGTGAACAGGAACCTCGGCCCCCTACGAGCCAGGAAAACAGAAGGCTGTAGTGACTCACGTTCAAGTCTTGTAAAGAGGTGAGGGCAGGAACCGGGTGGAAAAAACAGGTCTTGAATTATGAATACAATAGTTGAAGGACGAGTCATCCGGATGAGGTCAATATTATTGGATTGAAAACCAGAAGTCTCCAGTCTAATGGTAGGCTCCACTGCTGTTTACGTTTGAGGGGTGTTTTCTGAGCAGTGTTCACTGCTGTCCGCTGGTTTCTCAAGAGGGAACCTGTGGTGACCTGCTTCTGTCTGTGGTCCCGTTTCCTGCCTGGGGGCTGGACACCATGAGGAGAAGTTCCTTTGTCCCCAAACCGTTGACTCGGGTTGCCCTGCGCCTACATACTGGGCTCTGTCTCCAGGAAGGTGGGCAAGTCAGGTGGTGATATGCCAAACCTGGAATTTAAAACCCCACCAGACGTGATACTTAAGTGAGCCTACATAGTAAGCTCACTTAGACACCGTTTTAGAAGGTTGGAATTAATAAAATATTTAGTGTGCTACTTTAAGCTTTTGTTTTTGAAAGGAAAAAGTGAAAGCATTAGTCACTCAGTCATGTGCACCTCTTTGAGACCCTATGGACTGTAGCTTGCTGGGCTACTCTGTCCGTGGGACTCTCCAGACAAGAATACTGGAGTGGGTAGACATTCCCTTCTCCAGGGGATCTTCCCAACTCAGGGATGGAAGCCAGGTCTCCTGTGTTACAGGCAGGTTCTTTACTGTCTGAGCCACCAGCGAAGGGAGAGTTGACATAATTTAAAATGTCAAAGAAATTTTTCCGAAGTGATTATCTCCCAAAGATTTTTTTAAATTGTTGTTGAAATGCTGTCGCTTTACAATGTTGTATGAGTTTCTGCTGTACAGCATGGTGAATCAGCTATGACTATAGCTCCTTTTTGGGTGGTGGATTTCCTTCGTGTTTAGGTCACAGCACTGAGTAGAGTTCTCTGTTCTCTGCAATAGGTTCTCATCAGTTCACAGAGTAGTGTTCAGTTCAGTTCAGTTGCTCAGTCATGTCTCTTTGTGACCCCATGAACTGCAGCACGCCAGGCCTCCCTGTCCATCACCAACTCCTGGTGTCTACCCAAACCCATGTCCATCGAGTCAGTGATGCCATCCAGCCATCTCATCCTCTGTCGTCCCCTTCTCCTCCTGCCTTCAGTCTTTCCCAGCATCAGGGTCTTTTCCATTGAGTCAGCTCTTCGCATCAGGTGGCCAAAGTATTGGAGTTTCAGCTTCAACATCAGTCCTTCCAATGAACACCCAGGACTGATCTCCTTTAGAATGGACTGGTTGGATCTCCTTGCAGTCCAAGGGACTTCTTCAAGAGTCTTCTCCAACACCACAGTTCAAAAACATCAACTATTCAGTGCTCAGCTTTCTTCACAGTCCAACTCTCACATCCATACATGACCACTGGAAAAACCATAGCCTTGACTAGACAGACCTTTGTTGGCAAAGTGATGTGTCTGCTTTTTAGTGTGCTATCTAGGTTGGTCATAACTTTCCTTCCAAGGAGCAAGTGTCTTTTAATTTTATGGCTGCAGTCACCATCTGCAGTGATTTTGAAACCCAAAAA
>NW_011495036.1:3771058-3771482 GCF_000754665.1 Bison bison bison
CTCATCTGCTTGATAATCGCCAGCTGAGCCACATGACACCTGCCGACTCATCTGCTTGATAATCACCAGCTGAGCCGGGCGACACCTGCCCATTCATCTGCATGATAATCACCAGCTGAACCACGTGACACCTGCCCGCTCATCTGCTTGATAATCGCCAGCTGAGCCACATGACACCTGCCCGCTCATCTGCTTTATAATCACCAGCTGAGCCACGCGACACCTTCCGCTCATCTGCTTGATAATCGCCAGCTGAACCTCGCGACACCTGCCCGCTTATATGCTTGATAATTGCCAGCGGAGCCGCGCGACACCTGCCCACTTATCTGCTGATAATCACCAGCTGAGCCGCGTGACACCTGCCCGTTCATCTGCTTGATAATCGCCAGCTGAGCCTCGCAGCACCTGCCCGATCATCTGCTTG
>NW_011495036.1:3771582-3774324 GCF_000754665.1 Bison bison bison
CTTTTTAGTGTGCTATCTAGGTTGGTCATAACTTTCCTTCCAAGGAGCAAGTGTCTTTTAATTTTATGGCTGCAGTCACCATCTGCAGTGATTTTGAAACCCAAAAAATAAAGTCTTTCACAGTTTCCACTGTTTCCCCACCTACTTCCCATGAAGCGATGGGGCACAGTAGTAGTGTGCGTGAGTGTATGTACGTCAGTCTCAGTCTCCCAATTCTTCCCACCCCCCTTTCCTTCCTTGGTGTCCATATGTTTGTTCTCTCCCGTAGATTTTAAAAGATGCCCTTGTGTACACTCTTTTGTGATTTGCATATTTCAAAAGCCTGTTCCTGTGACGTTTTCACGTCCACCTAAGGTGTTTAGTATTGCTCAGTAAATGAGAAGAAGAGAGTTAATAGGCTGCAAGATCCATGGTGCCGCTGTCCTGTCTGGGACGAGGAGGTGAAGTCCGCAGAGCCCCGTGGCTTGTCCCGGGTCCCAGGCGGCCACGGCTGCAGCGCGTTGGGGTGTGTATTGCCCACAACATCCTCTGGGTCACTTTGTGCAGCAGCCACGACAGTATTTGAAAGCCCTCCATCTGTTTATTCTGTTTCTTTGTATATTACTTTCAAAGATAAAGTGCTGTGCTTTATGTCAACTTAAACTCACTGTTGGGGTTCCTTGCTTGGTTGTTCCTTTTTTAGGGGTGGTCAGAGGTGCCCTGCCCCACCAAGGCTCCCTGGGCACGTCCTCCTCCACGCGACACAGGCTGCCACCTGGTGGCAACTCGAGGGGCTGCAGCGGCAGCACACTAGTTCAGTCGCTTGTGACCCCGTGGACTGCAGCCCCCAGGCTTCCCTGTCCTTCACCATCTCCTGGAGCTTGCTCAGACTCACGTCCATCGAGTCAGTAATGCCATCCAACCATCTCGTCCTCTGTCATCCCCTTCTCCCCCTGCCTTCAATCCTTCCCAGCATCAGGGTCTTTTCTAATGAATTGGCTCTTAATATCAGGTGGCCAAAGTACTGGAGCTTCAGCTTCAGCATCAGTCCTTCCAGTGAAGATTCAGGGCTGATTTCCTTTAGGTTGGACTGGTTGGATCTCCTTGCAGTCCAAGATACTCTCAAGGGTCTTCTCCAATACCACAGTTCAAAAGCATCCATTCTTCAGTGCTTAGCCTTCCTACGGTCCAACTCTCACATCCGTACATGACTACTGGAAAAAAATCATAGATTTACATTGTTGTGTTAATTTCTGCTGTACAACAAAGTGATTCAGTTATATATGCATATTTTTTTTCAGATTCTTTTCCCTTATAGGTTATTATAAGGTACTGAGTATAGGTCCCTGTGCTATACAGTAGATACTTGTTATCCATTTTGTATATAGTAGTCTGTGTGTGTGTTAATCCCAACCTCCTAATTTATTCCTACCAACCACATTTCCCTTTTGGTAACTATAAGCTTGTTTTCTTATTTTTAAAAAAATTTTATTGAAGTGTAGTTGATTTACACTGTTGTGTTAATTTCTGCTGTACAGAAAAGTGATTGTTTTATATATATATATGTGTTCTTTTTCATGTTCTTTTCCAAAAATATTGAATATAGTTCAGTTCCCTATGCTCTACAGTAGGGGCTTCCCAGGTGGCTCACTGGTAAAGAATCTGCCTGCCAATGCAGGAGACACAGGAGATGTGGGTTCAATCCCTAGGTTGAGAAGGTCCCCTAGAGGAGGAAATGGCAAAGCACTCCAGTATTCTTGCCCAGAAAATTCCAAGGACAGAGGAGCCTGGTAGACTATAGTCTATAGTGTTGCAAAGAGTAGGTCATGACTCAGTTACTCATGAGCAGTGGAAAAATTACAACCATTGTCTCCACTGCTTTCTCTTGCTCGGAGGCCAAGGTTAGTGATAGCCAAAAGTAAAACCCTCCATGGTTGCGTCTTCCAGCCCCTGGAGCCCTGGATACATCCTCACGTTCTGATCACAGTTCCTGCGGTGGGTGAATGAGGCTGGTGCCATCCCGTCTACACTCGGCTCTGTGTGCAGTGTAGAAAAACCTGTCAAATCAACCTGTTCAGATTCAGATCATTCACAAGTCACCTTCCAGTGGAAACTGTGAAAGTTGAAAAACCACACAACGGACCTCAGCCAGGCATTGTGAGCTGCCCACAGGCCACCGTGTGGCACCAAGAGTGTCCGCGAGTTTCATGGTACCTAGTGTTTGAATCACAAGAGAAGCCAATGCTTTATCTTATTATTCTCTTTCCCCCTAAATCCAGATTCTCCGTTTAATGTGTTTCCATATTTAACATGTGTCCATTTTCTCCTCCAGGTTGAAGAGAGGCCAGAAAAAGACTTCACTGAAAAGGTAGAGAATTTCTTTATATGATGTCATGTAGAAACCAGAGGGCCCCCAAATTTATGCATGAAACTGACCAGAAAATGTATTGCTTGATCTTGAGTAAAGAATGACTCCCCAGCCAGCATCACCACCTTTGGGGGTCCCTTCCCAGTGCGTGTTTAAATCTTGCAGAACAGTGAAGGAATTCAGTGATGGGCCCAGGCGTGGAGCTCACAGTTAATCCAGACAACCTCTAGCATTCACGAGGCCCCTTGAGATGAGGCCCCTCTCTTTGTGGCTCGCCATAAACTCAGCAAAGATTTTCCAATTTGGAGACTGATTCCAAGTAAGGGAACCGTCCTGGTAGACTGAGAAGCTGTTCTGGTTTTGGCTGAAATCCCATTTGCTCTTTGCCACGTTAC
>NW_011495036.1:3774424-3774734 GCF_000754665.1 Bison bison bison
TACAGGGGTCTCGCAGCCTGCCCGGCCTGTCTGCAGCCACGCTGGCCTCCCTGGGGGGGACTTCCTCTCGGAGGGGCAGCGGGGACACCTCCATCTCCATTGACACCGAGGCTTCCATCCGGGAGATCAAGGTAAGGTTCTCTGCTTAACGCTTGAGCCAGAGAAACCGGAAAGGAGTCTTGAAATAAAACAAGATCGAGTTTGTAGATTCCCAGCTCTTCTTCTCGGTTAGGTCTTCCCTGGCTCCCCTAAGCTCCGTGTTCCAGTAACAGCAGGGTCCAGCCCAGTTCTGGTGTCCTGCAGGGAGCAG
>NW_011495036.1:3774870-3788987 GCF_000754665.1 Bison bison bison
CTGCAACACGCCCTCCCTCCCCCACTGTAACTGGCTTCCAGTCGACCCTGGCACGGCATTTTAGTGATTTTTTTCCTCCTCCCACTGGAATGTGTACATTGTTCTCTGTTACATCTCAACACTGAGCGTGTGACAGAGAAATGGCCTCTGCTTGTCAAAGCAACTGGGGATGCCCCGTCTGGAGGCCGGGCCTAGGGAAGGCTGAGTCACCAGACCTCGTGTCCACTGGAGACAGAGCCAAGGCCAGCGAGGTGCTTCCAGGTCAGGTTTGGCCTCATTTATGGACACGCTTTCTAGTAATGAAAGCTGGCTGCGAGAGAACCAGCCACCCCTGCTGCTGTCTGAACCGCGGGGTGTCATTTGCCAGGGAGCCCAGAGCATTGGGGCCAGCGGGGGACCAGCTTCCCGGCAGACCCCTTCCAGCTCCCCTGCTTTCTAAAACAGTTTCCGATCGCTCTTCCTGAAATGTCCCCACCCCCGAACCACCTCTCCTCGGCCTCCTGCAGCCTGGGGCGTCCTTCCCTGCCTTGAGGTAGTGTTTGCTGCAGTCATACTCCATCTCTGTGATTGGCTCGTGAGCCTCATCCCCTTGATCAACAAGGATTTACTGAGATTCCAGCTCATACCGGATACCAGCCCCCAGGAATGTGGGGGTGGACCAGGCAGGAAGGCAGAGGCCTGGCGCTCCATAAGGGTTGGGGCAAGGCTTTGCTGGCTTCCATCCTCAGTATCTTGCTCTGTATGTAGCACAGAGTAGATCTCAGAAGAGCTTGAATGAACTGTTAAATGTGAGCAAATTAACTTGCTCCATTCTCAGAAGCTCGTTGGCCTGTTTTATAAAGTTGCATCAAAATATATGAAGACATCTACGTCTGATAAAGTTGCATAACATTATATGAGGCACACCGAAATTTTCCTCTTTGTAGTATTGAAATTCATCTTATTTTTCTTTTAATACTTAAAAAGATGAAGAGAAGATTGCTGCTAAGACTACCCAAATAAGGGAGCTGCCTCTCCTTCTCTGTGGTCTCTGTCCATTTTTTTTTTCCCCCTTTGACATCGTTTGCCTTTTTTTGCCATTTCCCCCAGGAACTCAATGAGTTAAAGGACCAGATTCAGGATGTAGAAGGCAAATACATGCAGGGATTGAAAGAGATGAAGGTACCAGCTTACAGAAGCGTGGGCTTATGGAATTAACCCAACTTAACTGTAAAAAGCCTCCAGAAAGCCTTCAGATTGCATGCTTGCTCTGAAGAGGCGCCAGACTGCAGACCCCAAAGTGGCAGCAGTGCTAGAAGCCTGGGTGTGCGTGTTCCTGGTTTACCCAAAAGCAGCTTTTAAGCCAAGACCTGAAAATTGTAACTCACTAGGAAAACTTACTAACTCGTTTTCCTGATGCATGTCCTTTACTCACTGTCCTCCCGCCACCACACCCGAGTTAAAACCACCTTCTCATTTCCCACGGAAGTGTACCCTCCGTGGCAGACTTCCAACCCACCTGGAGAAGGATTTGGGGTTTTCTCCACTTATATACAGACCTTACATAACAAACACTGCTTCATCTTAATTTGCTTCTCAAAACACCTGATGTCTCCCAGTAAGAAAGTTTGGTTGCTGTGCTTTTTGAAACACACAAATTATTTGCATCCTGAGCCATTTTACTAATGGAAGCAATGTCTGAATATGTATCATCTTGAATTTATTTGAGTAAATACCCGATACTTTTAGAAAGTGGAGTTACTGTGTTGTGCCAACAGGAAATTGAGTTGCCACGCTCCCTGAAGGTGAGGTGGGGAGTCAGGGGCTGTTCTCTGACTTCACTGGGCAATGAGAGAGGGAAAATCTGTGCCTTCCTTTTCAACCCCCAGGAAAGTACCCCCGAAACAGTCTGAGTTCAGTATCCCAGGGGTCCAAACCACGTGACTGATCATTTGCTTGTTTGTGCCCTCTCTTGGTGTGGGTACTAAGTCGCTTCACTTATGTCCAACTCTTTGAGATCCTGTGGACTGTAGCCTGCCAGGCTTCTCTGTTGACAGGATTCTCTAGGCAAGAATACTAGAGTGGGTTGCCAGGCCCTCCTCCAGGGGAGCATCCCGACCCATACCGCATCTCAGTATGTCTCCTGCATTGCTGGTGGGTTCTTTACCACTGGCACCCCCTGGGAAGCCCTGTGACCTCTCTGTAGGGTGGGGATTAAGATTCTGGCTTTCAACTCCTGGTGGGGCTGAGAAGGGAGCCAGGGAAGCAGCCCAGGGATCACAGGTCCCACCTGAAAACTTCGCCCTGGTTTGCAAGTGCAGGCGTGCATCGCTGGTCTCCATGGATCCCTGGGTAGCACCCAACAGGCCCCACCCAGAGGTGCCCACCATTCTGCAGCTCAGGGTCCTTTGCTGCCCCCTGTTCTCCTGGGGTCGCCTTCCCCTGATCTGTGTTCCAGGACCCACACGCTGCTATACCCTGTGGCCTGCCTGCCAGGGTGTGAGCGTGTTTATTTTGGAGGCTCTTTCCTTCATTGTCGTTTCAAAGGAACGGCGTTTGCCTTTCCAGGACCTGCCCAGGGAGGCCTGAGGAGCTTGTTGAGTTTTCCTCTGGGTTACAGATGTGAAATTGCCCTTAAGCCTCTCCTGGTTCCTCAGTTGCTATGGGGACAGTGCGCAGCTGGTGGCAGGGGTTCTCTCGCCCCTCCCCGCCTCGCACTGGCACTGTCCCAGGTGCTGATCACGTGTCTGGAGCGGTCACGTCAGGCGCCTGTTGAACAGCCCAGCCCAGTTCAGAACCCACGGCTGAACTCTGCTGCCTCTGTGACCAGCGCCCTTTCCACCCGGGGTCCCCCTTGTCCTAAGGACTGTAAATTACTTTCATCTCTAGACACAGTTAATAACTAATTTTCCAAGTCTCGAGAATTTGAGCAAATTAAAAGGAGGACTTTCTGGGCAATCAAAACTTGCTGTGTTTCTTCTTCTGATTCATTTGCTCTAGAAATAAAATGTGAATTTAGAGCTGAGTTTTTGGGGTGTTGCTAAAAATGCTGAACTGATCCGTGTTTTTGTTTTCTTCCTACAATTTCAAAAACCTGACCTGGTTTCTGCAGGACTCACTAGCAGAAGTTGAGGAGAAATATAAGAAGGCTATGGTTTCCAACGCTCAGCTAGACAATGAGAAGACGAACTTCATGTACCAGGTCGACACGCTGAAGGACATGCTGCTGGAGCTGGAAGAGCAGCTGGCCGAGTCCAGGCGGCAGTACGAGGAGAAGAGCAAAGTATGTGCCCCCCTGAGGGGGAGAGTGACTGTGTGTGTGTAGATGGTGTGTGTGAGGGGAGAGAGGATACACAGAGTGATACACACAAGGATGGGAGAATGTATATGTGTGTGCACATATATGTATAGTGAAAGTCACTCAGTCATGTCCGACTCTTTGTGACCCCGTGGACTATATTCAGTCCCTGGAATTCTCCAGGCCAGAATACTGGAGTGGGTAGCCTTTCCCTTCTCCAATACATATGTATACACACACACATAAATATAGGGCTTTCCTTGTGGCTCAGTGGTAAAGAATCTGCCTGCAGTGCAAGAGATGGGAGTTTGATCCCTGGATCAGGAAGATGCCCTGGAGAAGGGAATGGCAACCCACTCCAGTATTCTTGCCTGGGAAATCCCATGGACAGAGGAGCCTGGCAGGCTACAGTCCATGGGGTCGCAAAGAGTTGGACATGACTTAGCGACTAAACAACAGCAAGAATTTATATACATATATTTGGTATATATAAGGATGGGAGAATATATATGATATATGTAAGGATTGGAGAGTATATATATATGGTGTATTTAAGAATCAAAAGATACATGTGTGCACATATGTATATTTGATATGTGGTGTGTATCTGCATATATGCGTGTTATATATGTAAATATACATGTTTATGTATATATTTGTGTGTATATAGTTTTTTAAGAAACAGTCATTCTCTACTTGCCCTGGAAGCTCAAACATCTAAGAATAAGAATACCATGCTCTTTGCCGAGGTACTTGATATATTGATATGCAAAATTTCAATATGTAAACTAGAGACAATTTTACTAGGAGGACACTTGTGTTTTTTGCATGTAAGGTAAAATCATAACCGTGGAAAAACCTGCCTCCAAAAGACCCAGAATGCTTGAATAAGCATAATTAGATGCTTCAAGATTTTCCTGTTAATATTTATTTCTGGATTTTTATTTTGTTATCTCAACACCAGAGAGAAATAGTTGCAAGTATCAAGGATTTTAAGGAAATTATATTCACTCGTTTTCTGCGGATTGGAAAAAAACACAGTTACTCCATTTAAGAATTAAACACCTTCATCAATCTCAAAAAAGAGGAGAATCTTATTTGGGCTTTCATTAAGAGGCACTGGAGTTAACGTGTTAATTTACAACATCAACAAAAGGCGTGAGCATGTGTGGAGATTAATGACAACAGGTTGACTTGCTAAAGGCCAGACTTAACTGTTCTTTGTGAGACAGAGAACACGAATACTTGTTTTTCGTATTATTATTTTTGTATTTCGAATTAGTTGGTTTCTCAAATCCTAGAGTACTGACCAGTTTCTAAGTTGCTGAGATAAATAGAAAGTTTAATTTGTGAATGTCATTATCTTTTTTTGTAACTGGTTATATCCTCTAAAGGGCTTCCCCAGTGGCTCAGCTGTAAAGAATCTGCCTGCCAATGCAGGAGACCCAGGTTCGATCCCTGGGTCGGGAAGATCCCCTGCAGAAGGAAATGGCAACCCACTCTAGTACTCTTGCCTGGAAAATCCCGTGGACAGAGGAGACTGGTGGGCTACAGTCCATAGGGTTGCAAAAGCTTCAGACCTGACTTAGTGACAAAATAACAACAAAAATATCCTCTAAATCCAGGAGTTAAACCCAAGGTGCCATTAACAACCCCAAGGCCTCTTTATTTCACTGCTGTGGTTGAGTTAGAAGCTAAAGAAGAATTTTGTCTATGAAGTCCCTGATAACTGAATGCTGAAATGAAGGAGAAACTTTTCATGAGACCTAATGTCATGAAAGCTTCCTTTGAAACTGACTGACAATTTAGGAGCAGAGAGCATATTCTGAACCCCACTCAGATGGACAAGTACTTAACACATTCTAAATACTCCTAGCATGCCCTCAGGCATCAGGAAGTAGACCAAGAGACCCCAAATCTAATTCCAGAGAAGTGGAGTGACCCTGGAACATTGCCCCAAAGTGGGTATCACAAACCAAGCAAAACCCAACAGACAGGTCCTTGTCCTGGTTTGGAGGGTCCAGTCACCCCCGAACTCCAGAAAATGAGTGTGCTCAGGATGCCACAGTGAGCTAAGGTCCAGTCCCTTCTAGAATAGCCAGGCAACACATCTAGGGGTGTCCCCTGCTATCCCTGAAATCCTGGGAAATGCCATGGACAGAGGAGCCTGCCGGTCCATGGGGCTGCAAAAGAGTTGGACGGGCAGCTGGTTGGGCACCAGGCCATCATTAGGGACTGTGCTACTGTACGGAGCCGAGCAGAAGACAGCAGAGCCGCAGTGCCTAGTTGTGGGGGTGCGTTTCATACACGGGAGAGTTGGACTGGGGGAGTGGCTTTATGTTGACGAGTGCTTTATGCCCCCTTGCCCCTATTTTGTCTCTAGGGTACAGAGCTGGCTATCTACTGTTAGTAGAGATAAAATGGCCAAAGTAGACCACATTTACCCCCTTTTTATCCCAAAGAGTATTCACTGGCATATTTCAAAATCAGGGATAATTTTATTATCTGTTGTTGTTTAGTCAAACGATAAGTTGTGTTAGACTCTTTAGTGACCCAATGGACTACAGCATGCCAGGCTTCCCTGTCCTTCACAGTCTCCCAGAGTTTGCTCAAACTCCTGTCCGTTGCATCTGTGATGCTATCCAACCATCTCATCCTCTGTCACCCTCTTCTCCTCCTGCCTTCAGTCTTTCTCAGCATCAGGGTCTTTTCCATCAGATTCTTTTTGGCTCTTTGCATTAGGGGGCCAAAGTATTGGAGCTTCAGCTTCAGCATCAGTCTTTCCAATGAATACTCAGGGTTTATTCCCTTTAGGATTGACTAAGGGACTCCTTAGTCAAGGGGTTTGATCTCCTTTCAGCCAAGGGACTCTCAAGAGTCTTCTCCAGCACCATAATTCGAAAGCATCAATTCTTTGGCACTCAGCTTTCTTTATGGTCCACCTCTCACATTTGTATGTGACCACTGGAGAAACCAGAGCTTTGATTTTGGGGACTTTGTTGGCAAAGTGATGCCTCTGCTTTTTAATATGCTGTCTAGGTTTATCATAGCTTTTCTTCCAAGGAGCAAGCATCTTTTAATTTGTTGGCTGCAGTCACTATCTGCACTGATTTTTATTTTTATCATCAGCCTTTTACAAATTTTATTGTCAGTCTTTTGCAATGGTGGCTCCTCCAGGTCTTCAGCCCAGACAACCCTGTGGACTTCAGCAGATACCCTGGAGAGGGACCCCTTCCAGGGCACTGCTCACCTTAGAGAACTCAGGAGACTCTGTCAGTTGCATCAGCTCCTCACATTGATTTTATGGTAAATCATAGGGGTGTCTCCTAGAAAATCCAGAGAAATGGGCTCCTATCATTAAAAAAGCCTTGAAAACTGTGTTGACATAGTAGCAGGTGAAGGTCAATCATAAGAATGTGAACTAGAGGGACAGAAAAATGTGATTCCACTGCAACCTGAATGTTCCTCTCCTCTTTTATAGGAATTTGAGAGGGAAAAGCATGCCCACAGTATACTCCAGTTTCAGTTTGCCGAAGTGAAAGAGGCCCTGAAGCAAAGAGAAGAAATGCTTGAGGTGAGTAGCTTTTCCCTTTTTTCTTTTCTTTCCTTCCTTTTTTTTTTTTTTTTAAAACTTGGGAGCATTTTGTTGGTTTACTACTGAAGTTAATCAGTTTTCTTGGACACTGACTTCAGGTGAATTCTCTATGCCTGTACAAGGAGGCAGCTGCTTTTATTAGAGCAGATTCTCTTTCTTTGGTGGTTTTGGGTTTGTTCGGGGACGTGTGGCAGAGAGAATAATGGCCCCCTAAGATGTCCACGTCCTAATCCCTGGAACTGTAAGTCACGTTTCACAGCAAAGAGGACTTTGTAGATGTGATTGAGGACCTTGTGATGGGAGTCGATCCTGTGTTGTCTGGGTGGGCCCAGTGTGATGCTAAGAGTCCTTGTAAGACGGAAGCAGAGTCAAAGGCAGATTAGGAGACGTGACCACGGGGTTGGAGGTCAGAGCCATGTGAGGGAGGGGCCGCAAGCCAAACTGTGGGCACCCCTAGGAGCTGAAAGGAAGCGGGGAATAGATTCTGTCCCCGCCCTACCCCATCCCTGGTCTCCAGAAAAGACCCCAGGCCTGCCCACACCTTGGGGGCACTGCAAGACTTCTGAACTTCCGAGCTCTCGAGCTGTAAGAAAATAAGCCTGTGTTGTTCGAAGCCACTGGATGTGTGGTTATTTGTTCAGTGACAACAGGAAATTAATACAGGCTTGATTTTTTTTAATCTTTTTAACTTGATTAGAGCTTTCGCACCTGTCAGTGAGGATTTCACTCCAGGTTTTCCTCCTGCACTGGGAGCTGGGGAGCATCCTGAGAACAAACTCAGTGAGCCGTCCTGGCGCTGGGATCCGCGGGGTGCGCGCTGGCTCCAGGGCTGTCCACGCCACAGAGTGCCTCCCTGTCTAATCCTGTGTCTGCTCTCTTTCTGTCTGTCCCTATTCTTCAGGAAATCCGACAGCTACAGCAGAAACAGGCGAGTTATATCAGGGAGATTTCTGATCTTCAGGAAACAATAGAGTGGAAAGACAGAAAAATAGGGGTAGGACTCCCAAGCCTCTGACATCCGTGCAAGTGGGCAGCCTGCCTAGCAATTGAGCGCTTTCAGATTCTTTGGTGTGCGAAAAAGGCTTGTTTGAGTTTGCATGCGACCCCCCACGTGACACGAAATGAATAAAAGAGAGACTGCAGAACTCACCCAAATGGACGTTAACTCCAAATTGGAAGCTAACTTCCAGCCAGGGAGATTCTCGTTTTGTTGACACCGCTGGGCCTCCGGCCTGCCTGTGAGTGGCCAGAGGCGCAGAGGTCAGAGGGGCAAGGCAGTGCACCTGGCGGGCCCACGTGGGGCTCAGACCTCTTGGGACGCCCTGTCGGTGTCATGGGGGCTCCTTCTCAAAAGGCTTTGAGGAAGCTGCCAGGCGGCAGGGGCAGTACCCCTCGAAGCCCCACCTCGGGTCTCCCCAGGGAGGTGTCAGCATCTCCCTCCCCAAGGAAAGAGGCGGTCCGCCTGCCTCTTTTCAGCAGTGCAGGTTGGGCAGCAAGGAGCCCACTTAGTTAAGGAACGGCCATGCTCCGTGATGCCAGGCAGCTTCCAGACCACAGCAACTCACACCTCATGGCTCTGACAGCCGTCTCTAGATGTTAGAGCGAAGCTTGGCGCTTTCACATCGTGAAGCTGCGCCTTGCCTTCACTCTGATGCGCTCACCGACACGGGATTTTGTGTGCATGTCTGTGCGTGCGCTGTGCTTGCTTCAGGACCACTCTATGCTTACCTGTGACAACAGACACCGAGAATCAACATACAGAAATAATCAAATTGCTATTAAATAAAACAGTTGTCACCGGGGGTTCCTAAGCATGTCTCCATTTACCCCTCACTGAAATGGGTGCATTGCTTCTGTTACTTCCCTGACGATGCTGTGAAACCACAGACTGAGCCAGGAGAGGATGTGAAAAAGAGAGCATCCTTCAAAATGCCGATGTCCTTCAGGGAGCATGCACAGCGACATTTCTTGGCTGGCGTAAACTACATGAAAAGCTTCACACTTGCACTGCGTTTGTGTCTCTAAGCAGTCTGTTGAATGTCTTGCTGGTGTCAGCGTTTTCCTTAGTATTCATAGAAACCTCCTTCCTAGTCCTGCTTCTGAGGTCATCTGCTCACCTGTGCCTATCTTCTCTCTCTCTGCTCCGCTACACACTCAGGCGTTAGAGAGACAGAAAGAGTTCTTTGATTCCGTAAGGAGTGAACGAGACGATCTTAGAGAAGAAGTAGTCATGCTGAAAGAGGAATTAAAGGTATGAAGCCAAAGTACGGTTTAAAAAAAAAAGGCAACAGCAGCAGCTCCAAGATTCTCAAGGATGAATGTGTGTGGGCAGTGGTGTTCATTAATTTTATGACGTTGATTTTTGTTCCGTTAGTAAAATCAAATCGTGGGTTGACTGACACCAGAGAGACAAGTGAAGTCTGTACATCCTGTGGGGGGCATGCCCATTGCCTGTCAGTGTTTACAGGCACATCTGATCTTGAAAGCAATTCTGATTTCCAAGAATTTCTTTTGATAAGCTGTCTAAATTTTTTCTCAAACTCATTAGTAAATTCTCTAGGACATTACTCCAAGTTGGAGTAGATCTTTGTTCCATATAAATACATATATCAAGCCTGGACGGTAAGGACCTTTCTAGCTGAACAGTGTATAGGTGTCACTAGTCAGACTGGGAGATCTCACGGACTGTAGGAAGTTCTGTGTCCTGTCTGGGCCACGTCTAGGGTCTTCTGCTGCTGGCTGGACCCTGAGTGAAATAAACCAATGGGCAGCAGTGGGGGTCAGAGCTCTGGGTGGACTCTCGGCACCATAGGAGGAGGTACTGAGTCTAGGGATCGTGGCCATGGACTGGCTCCTGTGTTGCCAACAGAAACATCAGCGTCGGCTACGTACAATGAAAGGTCAAGGCCAGAACTGTAAGCCAGCAGGGTCAGAGCCCAGAGTCACAGAGCTCCTCCTCAGCAGGGTGTGCATACACATGGAGGGTTGGGGAATTCCTACAAAGCAGAAGAGAAAGTGCTGCAGATGGCAGGAGGGCCGAGGGAGGGGGTGGTTCAGGGTGAAGCGGGTATCCTGGCATTGTGAAGTGCGGCTGAGTTTAATGTGCTTTGCTATGTGAAAGAAAGTGTGAAAGTGAAAGTCACTCAGTCCTGTCTGACTCTTTGTGACCCATGGACTATACAGCCCATGGAATTCTCTAGGTCAGAATACTGGAGTGGGTAGCCTTTCCCTTCTCCAGGGGATCTTCTCAACCCAGGGCTGGAACCTAGGTCTCCCACATTGCAGGCGGATTCTTTACCAGCTGAGCCACAAGGGAAGCTATGAAGTGAGCACAAATTGTATTTCTTTGGAAAACAACAGACATTCCAGCCAAGGTTCACCATTCCTTTCAGAACACGCACATATTTCTTTCTTTACCTCTCTGCCTCCTTTTAAAGAACACAACTGGGTTTCTAGAGGTCAAGACCCTTTCACAGTGAGGTGCTTCACGTTCCACTTTCTGGCCGCCTGCAGTTAAAAAGGGAGGCTGGCTGAAAGCGTTTTGTTTTGTCACCAGCCCATTAAGACATGGATGGGAACATGTAGGAAAGAAGGGCCTTTGGAGGAAGACTTCCCAGATCTGTGTGTGTTGATGGAATATTTCCAGGAGCCTAGCAATTCTCTATTTCTGTAGCGTTTTCCTCTGCTTAGGGAAAAGTGAGGTTTCTTACAATTACTATTTATAAAATAAAGTTTAACTGTGTGTCACTTCATGAGTATTATGATGAGCCTGTTTTTATTCCCAGAAACATGGAATAATACTAAATTCAGAAATAGCTACCAACGGAGAGACGCCAGACACTCTGAACAGCATTGCCTCGCAAGGTTCCACAAAAATGACGAAGGAAGAGCTGAATGCCCTCAAGGCAACGGGGGACGGGGCCCTCGGTAAGTCCGTGCTTTCCTTTGACCCTTGCGTCTTCCGATCAGCGCTGGTCCACCTCCATGCATTGGTAGAGCTGACGTGGTCATCACTGATCAATTAACCATCACCCAGCATGCCCTGCGTTCTGTCACTTCACGGGAACTTCCTCACCACACAGTGCTGCCACCCACGTGTGTTGTCTGGCGTGTACTTCTGTTCATTGCTCACCACCAAAGGCTCAAGAATATGTTTCTTTTGCTTCTCAAAGCTGCCTGTGAGACTGTGAATACACGGAAAATAATGTCAAAATTCAGTGACAGTGTTGACTTTTCTATTAGGTTTTCCTCAATTATGTGCCGAATATGGCGTTATGACTTACTCTGTTACAGAATTATCAAAAGAGCAGAATAGCAGCGGCTGTACAGTGAGTTAGTTGTGCAGTAAGTTAGTTGACCATGTCTACAAGCCGATGCTGCAAGTCCCGTGCACTGTTAAGCGTTTGGAGAGCCTGAGGTGCCCGTGGACAGTGTAGATGGACAGGGAGCCCTGGGTGGTGGGGAGGTGGACAGGGAGCCCTGGGGTGTGAGTGTGGTCGGTGCGAACGGCTTTCCTTAAAACAAGAGTCTGAGTAAGTCTGCCCGTTTGTCAGAGGTGATGTTCCTTTGTACGTCCTGTTTTTACTTCTGAAAGAGTATAAACTGAGGAACCCCATAGATAGTAGGAATGCGTAATACAATCTGCAGATATCGGAAAAGATTCACCAGTTAATATTTGTCATAATCCTCGGCTTTGGTCAGCACCTGATGGACAGCCTGAAATAGAAGCTGGCAAATAAGGTCTCCCTTGCAACCGGGGATCAGATGCGTTTCAGCTTTTCACAGTGAGGCTGGGACAAGGTCAGGGACTGTGGCTTTCGTTTCCATTTGGAAGGTTCTCCATGGAAGTGGAGAAAACTGTAGGCCCAGCTTCCCAGGTCTGCCTTTCCAGAAGGTGCTTCATTATCTGATGGCTATTCAAGAACCACAGCTCTTTTCATTGTGTTGAAGTTACTGAAAGAAAGTAAGCTGATGAATGTCCACCCTCCCTTTACGTTCCTACCTGAGCGGCTGGGGTGCATCCTGCTGCTCTTACACATTTTATGCATCCTTGGTAACTACTGTGTAACAAACACTCAAAGAACTAGGAAATGCATTTTGTGCATCCACATATTTTTGGATCGTATATCCCTGTTAGTAGAGAAGTGTGGGAACTTCCAAATACATACGTTTATTTTTCATTTATATGTGTAATATTTAAGTAATATAAAATGTGCATTATAAAACAGACACAACACTAGAGATTTTTAAGGGGTGAAGCAAAGGTGACTGTAAATGGAATCCTGGTTGTCTGTCCACTTTTCCCTGGAGACCGCTGGTCCTAAGTCACCAAGCTGTGACTTTCAGTGACGTGGCAGCTCCTACCCCTCGGTGTTGTTTGTCTTGAGAACCCAAAATGTAATTCTTCCTTTCTAAGCAGTAACAGATTGCTTCATTCCTAAGTCTTTAATCAATGAATGGTTTATGTGTGACTAAGTGGTCTCTTGATTGGAGGCGTCAGCTCCCGCCCCCCCAGGAAAGGAACAGAGGTGTGGAAGGCACAGGCTGCTTCCCCAGGAAGACAGGGATTAGGGGCGGAGGTCGAGTTCTCTTTACCTCCATGAGCTGTTTCCAAAGTGGCTTCCTGGAGATGGACCTCGAGGCTGAGTTTCTTCAGATGAACTGAATGTTTCTTTTAAAAATGATCTGAAGGCTGCTCTTAGAGCTGGGTGATGTGCAGTGCAGTTCAACAGCTGGAAGAGTAGGCGTGGTCCCCTTGTGCATCCAGAAATGAGAATGGGGACCACGAACCTTGAGTCATTCTGAAACCCCTCATCTTGGACGGCTGGGCTGTCTGATCCAGAGGTCTTCCTTGTCTGTTAAAAGTTCCCCTTTGAGAGTCCGTTCACCCCACATGGCACCAGCAGCCCCTCTGGCCCCTGACATGGCGGCAGTGGCCTCTGTTGACCCCGCGTTTGCTCACGCGATGGCTGCTTTGCCGCACAGAACTGGCAAAGGCTTCTGTCCGTGTGCTTCTCTGATGGCTCTCTCTCTCTAGGAGCGGGGTTGGCTGGGAAAGAGAACATGTGTTTACGTTGTAATTTCTGTTGTATGGTCAACCACATCATGGGGTCCCTTCAATTTTCTCAATGGTCTTTTAGGAAGAGCCAATGAAGTGGAGGTGAAAAATGAAATGGTGGAGCATGAGGGGAAAAGAGCAATCTTGCAGAGCACTGAGCAAAGACAGCACAAGGAGGACCCAGGAGAGAGCTGTGTGGACACAGAGGCGTCACATCCTGGTGACAGTGCTGAGGACCAGAGAGCCTCTGCGGACGGTGCCCCCTCCCCGGGAACACTAGTCAATTCCGAGAGCGAGGAGGAGGTTCAAAGCCGAGTTCTAGAAACCGCTTCCTTCCTTGCAGACACCCAGCAGGTTGAGTCAAGTGAGGTCTTAAACAGTGAACTAGTTGGTGAAATCCCAGATCCTGGGATTGGGCAGGGCAGTGGTAATGCTTTGGATATGGAAAACCAAAGGGAAGAATCTGCCGAAGAACGGGAAAAAGGAAAACAGGAAGATTTGAAGGCCAACTTGGAAGAGATGAGCACAAAACCATGTCAGGAGTCTGCTCTTCCGCAGATATCTGAGGCTGAAAGGGAGAGCAGTGAAGATCCTTGCAAGCAGAGTGGGAGCCCCACAAAGGCTGAGCCAGAGGCAGGGCTCACTGGGCTGGGGGCCCAGGGGGGCACTGCAGCCTCAAGTCCTCTAAGCGGTCGTGATGACCCAGGGAGTCACCATGAAAAACACCTGGTAGACACCCCAGAGGGGTCAGACCCCAGCGCAGGGCAGGATGTAGAGAAAGAACTTGCCAACCAGGAGGTAGCTGAGCCCAGGGAGGCCCCAGTTCAGAGCACAGAGGCAGGCGGGGAGAACGAGGAGGCGGAGGAGGATGAAGGAAGAAACTTAAGGGAGGAGAAACCAATTGAGCCAGAGGTCCAAACTAGCCCTCGTCCTCCAGAAGCCGAAAGCAGACCTCAGGAGGTGACGGACCCGAGGGTGGAAGATGCTGAAAGCGAAGCCCTGGATGTGAAAGACCCCAGTGAGGAGAATGACCAACAGGGAGAGGCACTGGATTCGTCGCAGAAGAAGACGAAGAGCAAGAAAAAGAAAAACAAGAAGAAAAAATCACCGGTACCTGCAGAGCTCAAAGATGTTCAGAAAGAGTTAACGTTTCAGAACCCAGGTTTAAGTGAAGTGAAAGAAGAGCT
>NW_011495036.1:3789087-3791282 GCF_000754665.1 Bison bison bison
CAAAACGGAACAGCGTAGCAGAGAGCAGTGAAAATAGTGGTGGTCCAGAAAATCCAAAAGTTGAACTGGATGGAAAACTTGACCAAGATGATGCTGCTGTAAACGCTAAGGCTGGTGGAGACACATTGGATTTTGAAGATAATATGATTCAGTCGTCAGGCACCAGTAATAAAGAATTAGACGAAGGTGCTGTAAAAGACGAGGCTGAGGAAGATGGTGGTACTCCCAGCAGTCCTCCAGGTCCAGAGAATACAGAGGTGCCCAGCAGCGCCCTGCTCGAAGATGAAAGTCCCGCGAAGGACATTAACGATGCCTCTCACACAGAAGGCGCAGAAGGGCGTGTGACGCCAGAAAATCTAGGGCAGACAGTCAGAGAGTTTTCAGACAGCATTCCTCTAGAGAACGATGGCCTGGCAGCAGCAGACGAGGTGGGGGCCTTTAATTCAGAAAGCAAGGAAGAGAAGACAGGTGGGACCGGGAAGGGCAGAAGCAAAGAGGACTGCACCATGTCATAGGTCGGGGCAGGGTCCCGGGGAGGGGCCAGGACTGCACAGCAAGTCAGCTGGGAGAGACTCAGAGAATGTTCTAGACCGGTATAGATGCACCAAATGACAATCAGCCGCCAGGTTATCTACTCCTTCAAGCTATATAGACTGTTACCTGTAGATTTCTATGTCATCATTAAAATGACCAGCCCGCTGAGAAGGACTCTTCTGTTATCAGAGTAAATTCTAACGGGGAGCATTCCAGAAGTATCAGACAGCAATGTATACTGTTTTGTTTCTGCTTAAAATCAAAATCCAAACATTTAGCTTTTATCTTAAGCTGATATGAATGTGCATATTCTTGACCAAATGTATCAGCATCTAACTGAAAGGACCAAATAGTATCCTGAGATTTCCACATTATAATTTTTAAATGGTCTCGTTTAAACATATGTGCATTCATATTTGATTTTGATATGTGTAATATAACCTGTATGGTATTTTATTTAAAAAGACATAAATAGCAAAGCAGTGTATAGGTCACTGAGTCATGAGATTTGCACCTTAGGACAATAATTTATCACATGAGGGATAGCAAATAGCTTACTTGCATTTACCTCGTACAAGTATCTTACTTTGGACCAATACTTTTCGATTTCATTCTTGAGGACACCTGAATTTATTTTGTAGGAGATTTTGACTTTGTGCCAATTATGTACCAAAGTTATTTTATACAAAGACTTTTTTTGTTCTGGAAGAGATATATGTTGTAATTGCATTTCCTACTGCAGTATTTGGGCAGGGAGAATCATTTCTGAAATTTATTTTTTTAATTTTAAAATCAGTTCTCTTTGTATTTGTCTAATCATTATTCAGTAGAGCAACACAAAAGGACCCTTGTGCAAACTGCTGAGTAGAGTCTAACAGGATATTTTTAATAGTTGAATCATTTTTGGTATTTTGGTATAAATATTTTCATTTGTTGTTTTTCAGTATATTCTTAGTGAAAATTTGTTGTTTCGATCCTCCTAAACAAAGTATATATTTTCTATATGAAGAAACATTTAAAAATAATTGTAAAGTTAAATAAAAATCATTGTAAAATATTACAAGGGGATGTACAGTGTGAATGCTATTGATACTTTATGAGATCACATGACTTCGTATTATTGTTACAAGGTATAATTGAGTGCAAAAAAGACCAAAAACCTCAACAAAACTTGAGGCAAACGAAAGTGTTACTATGTCATTGAAATAAAGACATTTTATAATTTTACAAGCCTGTGCTTTCACTCTTGTGCTACTTGAATTCTGGTTGTGGCTACATAATGCTATCTTTAACCTACTCTTGTCTATTTCTGGGTTGCTAATTCCCAGTCGGCGCTCTGTGAAGAACTGCGTCATGGCCTTTGCCGGTAGTGAATAGCTCCGCTCCTGGCACCCACCCTGAGGCCAGTGTTGGACTGTCCTTGAGCGAGATCTTTTCCTCAGAGAATCTCCTGTGATCTGTGGTTCTGATCAAGAGCTCAGTTGAGAAAAGTCTCCATCCCGTACTTAGGAGTGCTTACAGGTGCCAACATTTAGACTTTCGAAGAGGATGATGGGAATTTCAAATAAACACTATTTCTTCGTCCTCTCCTGAAGCAGGGGACAATGGGATGGACCAGTTCTGTCCACTTACGCCACGTGCATAGGAAACTAGAGGCCTTC
>NW_011495036.1:3791382-3847339 GCF_000754665.1 Bison bison bison
AGACCATCAGGACCGAGGGCCGCCACAGACTTGCAAGTTGGTGTCTCTAACTTGAGCAAAGCTGCGCTCGGACTGGAATGCACTCTGTGAGGCAGCCCCCGTCCTGCCTTTTAAGGCCTCTGCGGAAGTGATTCAGGCGCTGAACTCACTCCGTGGTGAGCTCATAAAAGCCTTTTAAGGTGTTTCCTCTGTTTCCCATGTTCAACAGCACATTGAAGGGCACTGCAGTACACTTCCCATCCCTCAGCAGTCTCAACTGTTCACTCCTGCATTTAATCAATAAGCATGTAGATCATCTCCTACATGGAAGGTGCTGGGAGCAAGCACCTGCGACCAGCCTCTAGGGGTACAGGAGCTGAGAATCTGAAAGGGAGCGAAAGAGAAGACAAGGGTTCCAAAGGGTCAAACGATTCTTGATCATCTAAGAGCCTTCATTATGAACGAGGACGAGATGACATTACAGCCCTACCCAGTAATTACTGTGCAGGTGAAGGCCCCTGAATCACCAAGAAATGGTTGCCTCCGGTGTACTTGGTGTTGGAAGGCATGGCAGTATTGAGTTGGCCAAAAAGTTCATTCGAGTTTTTCTATACCATCTTATGGAAAAACTGGAATGAACTTTTTGCCCAACCTAATATATAAGGTAATTTGGAAAGATCTCAATGTCAAATGAGTCAGACTCAGAAAAGAATCCAAAGGTTACCCGCCAAACACATCCCCAGAGTAACCTGGACCGCTGAGGTTTCACTATAATGCAGACAGAGAAAAACATGGATCGATCACTGATTCTTTAAATCAAAAAGCTGGGATATTTTTCAGCCTCAAACCAGAACATAGCGACTGTGTGTAAAATGTTAATCTTCCCTTCAAAGTATAAGTAAGTATAATTATGAGTTTATTTTAAAAGAGAAAGGTACAGAGAATTTTGAATTATAGGGTATTTTCTCACATAAAAAGGTTAGGAAGCAGTAAAATTTTTGAAAAGCGTGTTTAAGAATTACTTTCTGTAACATTGAGTATTTCTAGTTAATGGAAAACCTAATGACCTCAGCATTTAAATTTCCAATGTCACTGGGACCCTGGAATGCTGCTTCTAGGGGTTTAGGTAGTTTAGGGTTTCCTGTTTTCTATTGATAGATTCCTTTCCCAGGAGACCCCTTTGTGCAACATGCCAGCGTGACCATTGAAACGAGATTCAAAACAACAGTAAGACTCATTCCGAGCGTTGGCTCCAAAAGGAAAGGAAGGGGTGTTTGTGAGTGTGTTACATTCGGAATACGTACTTATTCGGTGTGATGATCTTACATAGGGAAAACATCAGGAGAAAAACCCCTTTCACCCTTTCTGCCCCTCTTACTTCAAAGACGTGTGTATTTTTCAAGACATGAAAGGCTTCAGCCGTTCAGCTGACCTGAAACAGCGGCTGGTGCAAGGCATCTGTACAGACCTCTTTGGCCCCGTGCTGCTGCTGCTGCTGCTGCTAAGTCGCTCAGTCGTGTCCGACTCTGTGCAACCCCATGGACCACAGCCCACCAGGCTCCTCCATCCATGGGATTTTCCAGGCAAGAGTACTGGAGTGGGGTGCCATTGCCTTCTCCGTAAGCAGGAGGAAAAAAGAATCATCAGCAGCAGCCTGTCCTGTCCCAGTTCCCCCTTTTATAGGAAGGAGGGGTGGTCCTGGCGTGGGAGGCTAGGCCTGGGCAAGATGGAAACTGACCACCTGGATTAAGATCAAACTAAGTCAGTGCAAGAAGGAAGCAGAGAGAGGGCCACACTCAGTGGCTTTCTCGAGACCTGTCTTATGATCATTGTCTTCACGAACACGGGGGGAGCTGACTTTTCTCTGCAGTGGGGCGGGGAGGCCTAAGGATGGGAGAAATTAGCCTAAGGATGAAGATTATCATTATTAAAAGTAAGCTATTTACCCTCTCTGTGCCTCACTGGACTATCTGAAATCGGGGTTAGAACCTGCCTTTTGGAGTGGTGATGAGGATGAGATCCAAGTAACGCACGAGAGAGAGGCGTGCTTGTTGCTGGTGCTCGACCTTGCTGTAGGCCCTACAGCCGCAGTCACAGCACACGGGTCCCCCAGGGCAGGGCTGGGGGCCCTCTGCTTGCTTGCTGCTCCCTTGACTGTCTCTATGGTCTCGCCACTTTGTTCCTCATTTCACAGGTCTCTAAAGTTCACACCAGAAAGTGTGTTGGGATTTAATATATCGGGTGAGTGGGCCAAAAATCTCATTTGTGTTTTTCCATTCAATCTTATGGAAAACCCCAAGCGAACTTTTTGGCCAACGCAATATAAAAACCAGATTTGTTTAAAAAGATAAACTGTTGACAATATTACTAAAAATAACTTTAATTTCCAGTTATTTTTAACTTCCTAATATAAAGGAACACTCTGAGTCTTAGACTTTGTGACTTAATTTTCTTAAATGTTCATCTCTTGGGTGTCAGAGACCAGTGATGAGTAGGATTGCTTAGTGAGCATAAGTTTGAGACATCCTTGCTGAGTATCACAGTGATTACCAGTCAGGCCTCACTATTCACCTGACAAGTTAGACCTGTTGATTTTTAAAGCTGTAAAAAAGCGGTACTCCTTTTCTTTTTTTATTGAAGTACAGTTGAGTTACAATATTATATTAGTTCCAGATGTATAACATATATAAAAACATAGTTCAGTATTTTTATAGGTTACACTTTATTCCCTAACCTATACAATGTATCCTTTAGCCTTTTTATACCAAGTATTTCATACCTTTTCATCATCTTCTCCATCTTGCTTCTCTCCTTTCCCTCTCCCCAGTGATAACCACCTGTGAGTCTGTTTCCATTTTGTTAAATTCATTCGTTTGCTTTATTCTTGCAGTGTGTGTTATATGTGATAACACACACTGTTTTTCTTTCTCTGACTACTGTGCTCATTTTCTTTATATCAGACAATTTTGCTTCTTTCTCTCCTCCAGTTTCCTAAAACTGTCTAGTTTTAATCTTCTCCAGTTCTGCTTTAAAATTTCTCACATTTCTCTCTTTATTTTTCATGTTTCCACTGTAAGACTAAAGGTCACATTATCCTTGTTTTTTTATTGCTAGCACTGTTATTACATTTTAACATTTTTTACTTGATATTTGAAAACTTCTAATAGAAAAAATAATAATAAATTGTAAATGGACCCATGAGCCTCAAGTCCCTTTCTGTTATATTCAGTGTTTCTTATGCCTGTGGTTACTGTATATAGGAGTATTAAATATACAGGATAAAATGAAAAGCGATATTGCATATGAGAGCCAAGTTTTTAATTTTTTTTAATTTTTGTTTCAGTGTTGAGTGCATTTATGGAAAGGACAAAATAAAACATCTGTCAGAAGCAATTTGTATGTCAATTAAAATGGAACTCAGAAGGATGATAAATGTATCTTACACATAACTTTTTCTGCTTTCATTTATTTCATTGTTATGCCTTTCAAAATAGCAACTTAGGATGTTGGGAAAAGCCAATTGAGAAAGCATATAATTTGTATTAGGATAGATGACTTTGCAAGAATGAAAACGAAGGTGTGTCTTTTATGAATTTTCCATTTCACACATCTAATCAAAATCTGGGCAGTGTGAGAGCGCTGCCCCTTGGGAATAGGAGCCTCAGTTGGTCTGACTCAGACAGCCAGGTTTATGCAAACAGTGAGCGCAGTGGTCAGGGGTGCGGCCCGGGGCCTCAGGAAACCTGCTGGGCCGGGGTCCTCCCCTGTAGAGGGGAAGTGTAGCAGCAGCGCCCCCCGTGGGGCTTCGTGGGCGGTAGTGTGAGTCGCCGGGGCACACCACAGCACACACGGGCATCCGTCAGCATCAGCTCATCCTGATGTTGCCTGGAAAAACTGGGGAGGATGTTGCCCCTAAAGCCCTCCCCAGTCTTAGTTTCCCCCCTGTACTCTGGAGACCATATTCCTCAACGCCCCTTCACAGAGACGTTGGGGGGATTTCTGGGTGCTTCCGTTCAGCTTAGTCGCTCAGTCGTGTCGCACTCTTTGAGACCCCATGGACTGCAGCACGCCAGGCTTCCCTGTCTTCCACCATCTCCCGGAGCTTGCTCCAACTCTGGGTGCTTACGTACATGCAAACTTCTGTGTCTGGGGTGGGAGGAGTGACAGAAACCTGAGCTATTGCTTCGTTCTTCCTCAAAAGAAGAGCAGCTCCTCACAAGTGGGTTAGCCGGTGTGTCATCGGCACACTTAGGGTCCGTAAACAACTCTGACGTGGGTGAGTCTTTGAGAGAAATGAAGAAGATACACACGTCTGGGGTAGAAACTCGGAGAGTCAAGGCTAATGAAAACGCTGGTTATATCTGGTCGTGATACTCGGTGTGTTTGTAATACCTTGCTAATGATGTTAAACCATGAAGCCTGTGAGATCTTGTGTTGCAGTGTGGTTTGGCCTTAGAGCTCTTGCATGCTAACCCAAAGTAGAAGATTAGCCTGCTTGCATGCAGCCGGATACTGCCCTACGAGACAAGCATGTGTGGGAGGTTGACGCGGCTCAGCCCTCCCTTGGCTGAATTCCTCCCATCCTGTCTGTGGCCTCATTCACTGTGGTACGTGCGTAATACCATCGTCAGTTTCACTAACCCCAGTGCTCATTCTGCGGTTTAGCCATCTGCCGAAAGACGCATTCACCGAGTCACCTAAACCTGTTGTCTTTCTGATTTCTTTAGATATTAGGTTGAAAAAGCTTGTTGACGAACGGGAATGCTTATTGGAACAGGTAACAATCTTTTTTATTACTTTTCAAGTTCTGGAATGGGAAACCTGAAACTGGGACCCTCCCCACTCCAGCTTCTTGCTTCATCAGGAAACCCCTAATGCATCATGCCTGAAGATATCATCAAGCCAACCAGTGTTCTTAATGTTTTTATCCAAGTGAGACATCAGAAGTCATACTGGACTTAGGATGTCCCAGAGATTCAAGGCCATGTTCTGAATTTGGCACACTCTACATGAATTGCTGCTTAAATAAAAGATTTGGGTAAAAGACCTTGAATAAACATTGAGAGGCAAGGGTGTTCCTGAGACATTCCAACACCCTTCCTCATCTGCCTGCCCATAAAGGTCAGTTTTGGGGCTTCCCTGGTGGTCCAGTCGTTAAGAATCCACCTTCCAATGCAAGGGGTGCACTATGAATCCCGGGTCGGGGAATTAAGGTCCCACATGCAAAAAAAAAAAATTGTTTTTCTAAGTCGGTTTTGTAATCTCTCAGTGATCAGCACCCCTGTCCGGCAGATATTTCTTGCTTATAGCTGATCCAAGTTATTTTCACTGCTGTTTACCTACCTTGATCTCTTCTGCCTCAGGAAATCCGACACAGTTGTACGCTTTGGTCTTTTTCATAGTGGGATAGTGAAAGCTGCTCAGTCGTGTCCAACTCTTTGTGGCCCCATGGACTATACAGTCCATGGGATTCTCCAGGCCAGAATACTAGAGTGGGTAGCCTTCCTTTCTCCAGGGGATCTTCCCAACCCTGGGAAGACCTGGGTCAAGCCCAGGTCTCCCACATTCCAGACAGATTCTTTGTCAACTGAGCTACCAGGGAAACCCTTTTTCATATGCAAGGTAGTATTATTAAGAAATTATTCCACAATCACTTTCTTAGGAAACTCGATTCTCCTCATTTTCCCTCGTAAGCCTAATCAAAGGTATCTGCCTCACTTTTTTCAAGTTTTGAAGATTTCTCTCAAAATTGGGTAAACCACTAAATGTGGTGAGAGGATTCTCTTGAAGTGTCTGTGATCTTCTGTAAACCTGTGTCCATGGTAATTCTGTACTTGCTTTCCAGAGCAGTGTGCACCAATGGTCTGTATATCAATGTGGGTCTGTTCTGCTCCTGTCAATGGCAGTGGGGAGGACTTCCAACAAGTCCGCAGAGATTGGAGGCTAACAGGACCAGGGCTGGGAGACTCCCCATTGCACAACAGAAAATTCTACACACACACACACACACACAGAGCTGTTAATTGCAATCCCAACTGCTATGTGTGTGTCTGTCTCAGAGGGAAGAAAGCCATGTAGACACCAACCCCTTGCAGGTGGCAAACCTGCAACCTGATGGGGTTCTGCTGGGGACAGTGCTTCTGTGCCTGGAAGGCTCCTGGTGGCCTATCTGGCTTTTTAGTGAATAAAGCAAACATAATTGTGTACAGATTTATGAACTTGTAGATAAACACTTCGGCTTCCCCAGTGACTCAGCTGGTAAAGAATCTGCCTGGCAAAGCAGGAGATGCAGTTTCAATCCCTGGATCGGGAAGATCCCCTGGAGTAGAAAATGGCAATCTGCTCCAGTATTCTTGCCTGGGAAATCCCATGGACAGAGGAGCCTGGTGGGCTCCAGGCCAAAGTGTCACGAAGAGTCAGAGCATGACTGAGTGCATATGCATACATAGATAAACATTAAAACTATTTTATGGAAGAATCTCCTGAACTCAAGAGGAATTTCAGCCTTAGAGATAATTTTTCACCCAGAGTTACAAAATAATGCATGCCTGATACTGTAAATATAGTCTCATTTTCACCCATTATACTATTACTTTCAAAGAAGAGTGCTCACTGGCGGAAGGTTTTTCATTTGTTTATTATTTGGGTTTGTTCCTTGACAAATAAATCAGAAGAGAGACTCCCCATCTTCCCGGTGGGTGGTAACATTTTGCTGTATTTCTCTCCGGCTTCTTTATGTAACTCTTTACCTTAGAGAAATGCGAAGTGCTGGCAGGACAACATCAGATTGTACTTGTGGGGCGTGGGGTTTGACTTGACATGCTCCTTCCTTTCTGATAGGCTCTAGTCTCAATTAAAATAGAGAAATTAATGTACTTTTTTGGTGGATGTTTTCAGATTAAGAAACTCAAGGGGCAGCTGGAAGAGAGACAGAAGAATATCAGATTAGACACTCTGCACCCGGAAGACAGTGTCTTACAAAATGGGACGGACATGCACGCGACGGATCTACAGAGTAAATGTCAATCCTCGTGTAGAAGGAATCCCTTAGCCGTGTGTGGCTTTTATTGTACTAGTGCAGGCAGAGAAAACTATCATGGCAAGGAGTGGCCAGTGTTCCCCACGTTCTCCCAGGAGCCCTTGAGTACAGAAGCAGAAAGCTGTTTCTTCGTGGGCTAGGACAAGGATGGGCAGTGGGTAGGACAAGCATGTTTCTGTCTGAGCCTAGGAAACAGAACAGGTACCCCAGAATGAGCACCAGGGTACCACCAGATGAAACCACATTTGCTATGCTGGACACAGTCTTTGGATCTGCTGACTGTATGGGGAAGTCAGAAGGTATTTTTCAGTGCCAGTAAACTGAGTAGGAAATGGCAATCTGCTCCAGTATTCTTGCCTGGGAAATCCCATGGACAGAGGAGCCTGGCGGGCTACGGTCCAAAGTGTTGCAAAGAGTCGGACGTGACTGAGCACGCACGCTCCCACAGATAAACACTAAAACTATTTATGGAAAAATCTCCTGAACTCAAGAGGAATTTCAACCTTAGAGATAATTTTTCACCCAGAGTTACAAAATAATGCATGTCTGATACTGTAAATATATCAGTGAAGAGCTGACTCTTTGGAAAAGACCATAGTGCCGGGAAAGATTGAGGGCAGGAGGAAAAGGTGTGACAGGATGAGATGGTTGGATAGCATCACCGACTCAAAAAACACGAGCTTGAGCAAACTCCGGGAGACAGTGAAGGACAGGGAAGAATGGAGGGCCGCAGTCCATGAGGTCGCAAAGTCAGACACGACTTAGCGGCTGAACAACGGCAACAACAAAATGAGAAAGAGGCTTAAAGGGATAAAAGCGTGCCCAGTCTCTCTGCCTACTCCCCGTTCCCCCACCATTTCTTTGTCTTCTTTGCTCTAGGGTGCTCTCCCTGCGGGGTGAGAGCGCCTCCTGAGTTGTGGGACCACAGGCAAGAAGATTACATGGTTAAGGGCTTGGTTCCCAGTAACTATTGTTTTAACATTTTAAAAGCCCCGAGAGCTTAACAAATTTTCCTTCTCTTTCAACCTTTAGGGGATGCCAACAGACAGATCAGCGACCTCAAATTTAAACTTGCAAAATCTGAGCAAGAGATAACTGCATTAGAACAAAATGTACGTGCGCACTTTTAAGCCATCATGGGCAGCCCAGCCGATGATTTAACTGAAGTTTTTTATTTGCTAGAAAGAACTCACCCTTCAAAGGCTGAGGACAGAAAGAGGCAGAGAATTTTAGAACCAAAAAAGGTCCAAAGGAGGATAAACAAGGCAGCAAGTCTCTCCAAGCATTTCCCGCAAGGAGAGGACATAGGGAGGAAAGGCCACTGCTAGGATCTGGGCTGTTAGCGGGCCTTCCCTGTGGCTCCCACTGTAAAAAGTTGGCCTGCAGTGTGGGAGACCCCAGTTCCATCCCTGGGTCGGGAAGATCCCCTGGAGAAGGGAATGGCAACCCACTCCAGTAGTCTTGCCTGGAGAATCCCACAGATGGAGGAGCCTCGTGGGCTACAGCCCATGGGGTCACAGAGTCGGACACTCATAATCGATGCCAATCCTTTACAGGGCTTCCCTGGTAACTCAGAGGTAAAGAATCCACCTGCCAATGCAGGAGATGTGGATTTAATCCCAGGGTCACGACAATCCTCTGGAGAAGGAACTGGCAACCCACTCCTGTATTCTTGCCTGACAAATCCCATGGTCAGAGAAGCCTGGTGGGCTACAGTCCACAGGGTTGCAAGAGTCAGGCATTACTTAGTGACTAAACAACAACAATCCTTTATAAACAAGATTAGTTGAAGAAAGTACCTAATGTGGCTGGGGAGTTTTCTTGAAAGTTCTTTAAACAAACAAAAAAATGGTTAATCACCAAACACTTGATGCAGGTGTCTCCCTCTTGCCTGGGTTTTCCCTCTTTCCCTCCCAGCCCGGGGGCTCGCTCTGATCTCCTGATTTGGGGCACTCATACTTCTAGCATGCTGGGCCCTGGGACAGACTGTGTCCTAACAGAGGGGAGAAATAAAAACAGGTCCTCTTGCCCCCTCCATCATGGGTATATGTGGCTGGAACTTCTGAGAAATTTTGTAGAAACGAAAATGAGAAGCCCACCTCCAAAGCAATGTGTGTTTGGAAGCATGCCTTTGAGGGCAGCAGAATCTATCTCCAGCCCCAGATGCCACCCAAAGCCGCCTCCTGTACCCCCCCGCCCCCGGCACCCCGAGTCCCTTGTCTCTCTCCTACCTTCCTGCTTCCTCACCCCACCACCTCTGGAAGAGATCGGATGGGAGCTGAGGTCCTGAGGGAGCCGTTGCTTTGCCAGGCTGCTCTGCAGGATCGACCCTCATCAGAGAGGATGGTGTCCCAGGGTCAGCACGGTGGGAACCACACTTGGGACAAGGGTCAGAGAGGAAATGAGTCCCTGATAGGTGCCAGTACTGGGTTGCTCGTAAGTGTGAACAAACAGCTTGCGTGGCTAGAACCTATGGGACAGCTCCACATCCTAGATCATCATTCTTGCTGCAGTGTCTTCTCTCCTTTTATTACTTTACACCCTCGGATCACAAATATAAGCAAGCAGTCGGGGAGAGAAAACAGGCCTATCAATTTATACACGTGATTTTTTTTTCCTTTCCTTCCAGGTCATAAGGTTAGAAAGTCAAGTATCACGTTATAAACAGGCTGCTGAAAATGCTGAAAAAATAGAAGATGAACTTAAGGCTGAAAAACGGAAACTCCAAAGAGAGGTAAATTTTCTAGGCTATTTCTAGGAAAAGAATGGGTAATGATATTCCGGTTGGGAGAGCAGGGTGAGGATCTGCTGCCCGGAAGTCTGCCGATAAACCATTCATTGTTGGTCTTCCAGGCCACTCTGAGGAGCCTTGCTCACATCGTAAAGGAGGGGTTCCCCTAAAAAACCTGTCATTCTGTTTTTTGCTCATGCGTGTGCTTAGTCGTTCCCACTTTTTTGCGACCCCATGGACTATAGCCCACCAGGCTCCTCTGCCCATGTGATTTCCCCTGCAAGAATACTGGAGTGGGTTGCCATTTCCTTCTCTAGGGAATCTTCCCAACCCAGGGATCAAGCCCACGTCCCCTGCATTGCAGGTGGATTCTTTGTCACTGAGCCACTGAGGAAGATCAGGATTTTTTGGCTTTTTTTTCCACTCTAGCTGCTCTGCTGTTCTCTTTCCTTTGATTTTTCTACATCTCACACGAATACATGTGGGTTTACTGCTATTTATTCTGCTTGACATGTGTTGTGTTTCTTTGATCTGTGACGTCTCTTTTCTAAATAAATGTTGGAAAATTTTCAACCACGATCTCCTTAAGTGACTCCTCTTCCCGAGAGTCCACCTTCCCCCTGGGACTCTGATCAGAGGATACCAGACCTGTTCATGGACCCTCTGGTATTTCTCTGCCCATTTGTCACTTCCATTTCCTGTCTCCTTACTTCCCAATGTTGCAAAATGTACAGTTTTTAGAGATGTTCCAGTTCGCCTCCTTCTGTGTTCTGAAATAGACTCATTCCTGATAGTTCCTTTGTTGATCATAGCCTCATTTCGTGAAAGATTTCGTATGCAGCTGTTCTGTTTCCCACACTGATGACCAAAGCATGTTCAGTCTTTGAGGTCTGTTTCTGTTGTTTTGCTTCTGTTGACAAATGGTTCGTCCCATCCTGTCTTTGGTGTCTCATGAGGTTATGCTTGATTTAAATGTATAGGAATACTCCAGGCTTGCCTTGGGGGAATTTCCACTGAGGGGCTTGCTTCTGTGTCTGCTGGTGAAAGCCAGGGCATGGGAGTTTCACTTGTCTCAGAACCCCACCCAGCCACCTGGAGGGTTTTGGATCAGAACCAGAACCACAGACTCTATCCGGACGACGCATGTCTCCACAGTCACAGGGCTGTGAACCCCCACCTTGGGGCACCCCTACTCTGCATGCTCCTGCTAGTCCAGGCGGCTCCCTACTGATGTGTCTTCTGCTGTGTCTCCCAGGCTCTGTGGCCCTGGCTCCCCGGGTACCATCCTGGCCTCAGGCATTCTTGCTTTGGTTTCTGGCTGCAGAACCCAGAAACCCAGCTGCACAGGGCTGTGGGGAGCGCCTCTTCCGGCTGGGCTGGCTCAGCTCTTGATTGTGTGTTTGTTGGCCTCACCTTCTGTGAGACCACCAGGATCCCCAAGACTGTGCCACGTCTGGGTCTAGTTCCCAAGGGAGGGTCCCTAGTTACTCATGAAGCTAGAATCTCATGCCTTGTGTTACTTTTTAAATTAAGAAATATACATATACACACCTGGAGGTATGTGTGTATTTTCAGGATCTTGATGGGTCTGGGTCATCATTGTGATTTTCAGTGGGGTTAGAATCAAAGCTTGCTGACTTTCACCTTTGTTTTCAGCTTCGCTCTGCACTGGACAAAACAGAAGAGCTCGAGGTGAGCAACGGCCACTTAGTGAAGCGTCTGGAGAAGATGAAAGCCAACAGGAGCGTCCTCTTGTCCCAGCAGTGAAGGACAGTTCTGAACAGGACACGGATGGGTGGGTGCAGAGCACGGGTTCATAGGCTGGTCTGTGGCTGCCCAGGAGCGCTGCTTCTCCCCCTGCTTCTCAGAGGACACCCCGGGGAGCACCCTGCTTTTGCCTGGAGCCCTGGCAGCCATGAGACGCCTCTGTCTGCAGATTGAGACCCAGTCCAGGGCAGCTGCTCTGCACCAGCAGGCCATTTAGTAAGCACACTGGGCCATGGAGCTCTGTTTCCGACAGTGCAGTGGCCTCTTCACCCCGTTTAAAATGGTGTTTGGAGTAAAGACAAATGTGGGACTCGAGTTCTCTTTCCATGTGTCTTGCTGAACATTAAGGGGAAATGTTTCAGTGTTGGGACTTGCTTTCGTGGCAGAATCTGCAATTTGAGCGACTTCAGTAGTATCTCTTAGTCTATGCTTTTCATACACAAAACACTGTGGAACCACAAGCCATTACCAAGCAAAACTCTTTCACTAGAAACAAGTGGATGGTCTAGAAGTAAAAGTGACCTTAAGCAGACTCTTTCCAGGCAACAATGAAGCTTTTCTAAGGGGTTTTTGCATCAGTTCAATCAGAAGAATACTTTTTTCCAGGGTAATTAGGCAACAGCTTCACTGAAAAACAACAGCTTTTCATTCGCATTATTGAATCCTTATATTTGGGAAACTGAAGTTGTTAACTTCTTTTAAAAAATGTACTATTAGAAAAATTAAAAATTGAAATGTTGAAAGACTTCAGCAATGTGGTTTTTATTTTTCCCACTGAGAAAGAAGATCTTTAACTATTTTATACTAATTTTTCTGTATACTTTGGGATACTTTTTCATTTTCTCAGCATTATCAAATCAACCCATATTTCTTTCCCTCTTTAATAAAGAAGGTGTATTCACAGTGAATAGGAATAGAACACAGTAAGAATCAACACTCTTAGAATAAAAAGTAAACTGAAGAAGTTACAGACCAGAGTAGACACAATTCTAATATCTTCAAGGACAAAAGTAGAAGTCATTTCGATACTTGCTAATTTGGGGTTATTCTTTGTATATGTTGGATTTTAGATAATGCTGGTTTAGCAGGCCAGCTTTCAGGGTATTAGCAAGTGCAAACCAAGATAATATCATCTGTATGTATCCCTAGTGTTGACAGCTGGAGAGTGCTGAGGTAGGAGACATGAGTTGTGTGTATATAATTAAGAAAGCATTCCCAACAGGGTGCTAGAGGTCTGGGGTACACAAGGCTGCATTTCACTGGGTAAGAGGAATTTGGTCTCCTTGTGCCGAGAATATTTTACAGTGCTATCTGCATAAAATATTCAAATAAACACATTGAGGTATTATAGGAGAACGTAGAAAAAAATCATTTGAGCAGAATCAATCTGTTGACACCAAGCAGATGTGTTAATGTGTAGTAACAGAAATGACCCCCACGCCTGAGGTGCACACTACAACACAATGGTAAGATCTTGCCTGATGAAACAGGGAAAGTGAAATGCAGTCAAGACAGGAAGTCAAAGAGGAAGGCCAAGGAGTTCCATTTAGGCCTTGTCAATTTTGAGAAGCTAAAGAAACATAAAAACAGCTGTGTGATGGAGGAGTGAGTACTTCCTGACCACTCTGTTTAAAATTGCCAGCCTTCAACAATCCCTATTCCCTTTCCTGACTCATTTTTCTCAACTTACTGTCTAAGAAACAAGAGATCTTGTTTTATTTACCATCTCTCATTGGGCTTCCCTTGTGGCTCAGCTAGTAAAGAATCTGCCTGCAATACAGGAGACCTGGGTTTGATCCCTGGGTCGGGAAGATCCCCTGGAGAAGGGAAAGGCTACCCACTCCAGTATTCTGGCCTGGAGAATTCCATGGACTGATAGTCCACAGAATCGCAAAGAGTTGGACACGACTGAGCAACTTTCACCCCCCACTGGAATGTAAGCTCCAGGATGCCAGGGAACTGTGTGGAACTCAGGAAAGAGACCTGGGTGAAGGTATAGATTTAGGAGTCATCAGCAGAGAGGGGATTTTTCAAATCTTGGGACTAGACTTGCCTAGCTGTTATGTTCAGTTGCTAAGTCATATCCAACTCCTTGCAACCCCATGGACTGCAGCACTCCAGACTTCCCTATCCTTCACTATCTCCTGGAGTTTGCTCAAACTTGTAGACTGAGTCGATGATACTATCCAACCGTCTCATCCTCTCTTACCCCTTCTCCTCTTGCCCTCAATCTGTCCCAGCATCAGGATCTTTTCCAATGAGTCGACTCTTCAAATCAGGTGACCAAAGTATTGGAGCTTCAACTTCAGTATCAGTCCTTCCAATGAATATTCAAGGTTGATTTCCTTTACGACTGACTGGTTTGATCTCCTTGCAGTCCAAGGGACTCTCAAGAGTCTTCTCCAGCACCACAATCCGATAGCATCAATTCTTGGCGCTCAGCCTTCTTTATGGACATGCCTCGGGAAAGAGTGTAAATAATTAGAGGGCACAGGAAAAGCCAAGAACAATCTGATGGGCATTGAGGAGCATTTACTTGTGAATGTCATTGGGAGTTCTTAGAGAAATGCACGAGGTGCAGTTTCCCAAACTGTTTGATCATGGAACCCTGCTTTTTTCAGAACCTTCTGAGACAAGGACTCTGCGAAGCACAATTTAGAAAGTACTGCTGTAGCTACAAGACCAGGCACAAGCGTATGAATTCCTTGTCTGAGTCCTCTGCTCCAAGCCTGCATCCAGAAGCAGCCCAGTATCCCTTTCCATGATGTTCTTCAATATCTTGACCCTGCACAGTCCAGAGTACAAGATTCCATTCTTTTATCTTTACAGAAGGCCTTTCAAGTTGCAAATTTGGGTGTCTGAGGCTCATTTCTGCTTGAGGGGACTACCCTAGACCATCTCCAGGTGTTCTTCAACTGTGGTCACCACATTACGAGCCCATCAGCAAAACCATAGCTTAATTCATCAAACCACTCACTCCTCACCATCTTATTCATCAGAATCTTCTTGTTCCACTATTTTTCTTTCTTTCAGAGTCCTATGCTTAGTCACTTCATTGTGTCCAACTCTCTGTGGCACCACGGACTATATCCTGCCAGCCTCCTCTGAACATGGGGTTTTCCAGGCAAGATTACTGGAGTGGGTTGCCATTCCCTACTCCAGGGGATCTTCCCAATCCAGGGATCAACTCTCGTCTCACTGGCAGGCAGATTCTTTACCACTAGCACCATCTAGGAAGCCTAAGGGCCAGTTATCCAAATTTATGAAGATAATTTTCCCCACTTTTAAAAGGAGATTAACAAGACTGTTTCTAATCATAAATGAAAATAATATTCTCATTATGTTACTAACTTTGATCACAACCTTCATAATGCTTTTGACTATTCATTACAGTGCTTATGAGAACAGGGGGCAGAACAGAGAATACAATTTCATGCCTACTACGTGCTACAGTTCAATCTTATCTATCAGTATAGATGGAAAACTGTAAGTAAAATTTTAAAGTCAGATTCTACAACATGCTGCTGCGTCATTTCAGTCATGTCCGACTCTGTGCGACCCCATAGACGGCAGCCCACCAGGCTCCCCCATCCCTGGGATTCTCCAGGCAAGAACACTGGAGTGGGTTGCCATTTCCTTCTCCACTGCATGAAAGTGAAAAGTGAAAGTGAAGTCGCTCAGTCGTGTCCGACTCTAGCGACCCCATGGACTGCAGCCTACCAGGCTCCTCCGTCCATGGGATTTTCTAGGCAAAATTACTGGAGTGGGGTGCCATTGCCTTCTCCAATTCTACAACATAGTAAAAGACTATTCAACAAACAGGGTTTGTAGATGGCTTAATATTAGAAAAGCTAATACTTTTCTAACATTACACAGATTTCCCTGATGACTCAGTTGGTAAAGAATCTGCCTTAAATGTGGGAAACCTGGGTTCGATCCCTGGGTTAGGAAGATTCCTTGGAGAAGGGAACGGCTACCCACTCCAGTATTATGGCCTGGAGAATCCCATGGACTGTATAGTCGATGGGGTCACAAAGAGTTGGACATGACTGAGTGACTTTCACTTTCACTTTAATAATTAGAAAAGCTAATACTAGATCAATTAGGAAAAAACATTTGATCTCTCGTTAGATCCTATGAAGATTTCTAATGACAAAATTCTTAGACTGAAGAATAGGATAATTCCTTAGCATCATTAAAAATACTATTTCAAACAGTTAACATCACATTCTATAGTAAAACCACAAATAGAAGCATTTTCATTTAACAGAAAACAAAGATGCTTAGTCAGCAATGTTTAGGCAATACAGTAAAACATGAAGCACTAATAAGGTATATATGTTGGAAAAGAGGTAAAATATTATTTGTCCTCAGTTGCAAAACTATAGAATTTAATGAGTAGTTGCTGTTCAATCACCCAGTCATGTCCAACTCTTTGGGGCCCCATGGACTGCAGCACACCAGGCCTCCCTGTCCTTCACCATCTCCTGGAGTTTGCTCAAATTCATGTCCATTGAGTCAGTGATGCCATCCAACCATCTTATCTCATCCTCTGTCATCCCCTTCTCCTCCTGCCTTCAATCTTTCCCAGCATCAGGGTCTTTTCAAATGAGTCAGTTCTTCGAATCAGGTGGCCAAAGTATTGGAACTTCAGCTTCAGCATCAGTCCTTCCAATGAATATTCAGGGTTGATTTCCTTTAGGATTGATTGGTTGGATCTCCTTGCAGTCCAAGGGACTCTCAAGAGTCTTCTCCAACACCACAGTTCAAAAGCATCAATTCTTTGGTGCTCAGCTTTCTTTATGGTCCAACTCTCACATCCATACGTGACTACTGGGAAAACCATAGCTTTGACTAGACAGACCTTTGTCACCAAAGTAATGTCTCTGCTTTTTAATATGCTATCTACATTTGTCATAGTTTTTTGTTCAAAGAGCAAGCATGTTTTAATTTCATGGCTGCAGTCACCATTTGCAGTGATTTTGGAGCCCAAGAAAATTAAGTTCCTTAAAATATTAAGATATGCATGCACAGAAATCAATAGCTTTCCTATATATCAACATTGACTAGTGAGATTTAGATAATTTCATTGGGGATCTCATTCATAATGGTGAAAAGTAACTCTCCCCACAACAAAACAGTAATAACCTTAAAAATATAATGACCTATATTAAGGAAATCTGTGTGTGTGTGTGCTCTGCTGCTAAGTCGCTTCAGTTGTGTCTGACTCTGTTCGACCCCATAGACGGCAGCCCACCAGGATCCCCCATTCCTGGGATTCTCCAGGCAAGAATACTGGAGTGGGTTGCCATTTCCTTCTCCAATACATGAAAGTGAAAATGAAAGTGAAGTCGCTCAGTCGTGTCTGACTCATAGCAACCCCATGGACTGCAGCCTACCAGGCTCCTCCATCTATGGGAGTTTCCAAGCAAGAGTACTGGAGTGGGGTGCCATTGCCTTCTCCGGTGTGTGTGCTCAGTCATGTCCAACTCTTTTCAACCCCAAAGACTGTAGCCTGCTAGGCTCCTCTGTCCATTAAATTTTCCAGAGCAAGAATACTGGAGTGGGTTGCCATTTCCTACTCCAGGGGATCTTCCAACCCAGAGACTGAATTCATGTCTCCTGCATCTCCTGTATTGGCAGGAGGATTCTTTGCCACTGCACCACCTGGGAAGTCCAAGGAAATCTATACATTCTCCTCAGAAATGTAAGACATGAAAAACTACAAACATGTACAGTAAAAATAAATATCATAAAAAAGTAACTTTCTCCTAAATTTATAGATTTAATATGTTTGTTAGGAAAATCACCTTGAGTTTTTGGGAGGTACACTCACAAAATTATTCTAATTGTCATCTGTCATACTGCAAACCTAGATAATTTTGATAAAAGACAATTTGGGGCAGTGAGTAGCCTCTGCCAGGTGTTATGGATACAAAAGTGAAATGACAGACAGGTCCCTGGACAGCCAGCCTAACTCACAAGGGCACACACTGTTTTTCTCTGCCATATTTTCCCACTGCATTTCCTGAGAATTTCCAGAGTGTGGCTTCCATGCCATTAAAGGAGCTCTACAAATTGGCCCCACTCTTGTGCGTCTCAGTCTATTCCACACATTTCAGCTCCCAGTGACTTCTCTCTGGTATCAGCTGGACTATATAGTCCTTCAGAGGAATTGCCTTAAGTTTGTACTCCTTGGCCTGCCAGATACACAGTGAGACCTCAGCAGGTGTTTGTGGAATAAGAAAAAAAAAATGTTAGCAGCTCCTGAATACAGAGATAAATATGCGTAAGGACAGGAAAGTCCACATGGGAAAAGATTCCAATTATAACTTTCTATGTAGCACTCCCGAGAAACAATCAAAGGGAGGCTCTGGGAGAAGCAGGATTACAAGGAATTTCTATTCTCTTCTTTATATTTTTATGCATTAAATTCTTGCGACTTCAATAAGTTTAAGTGTTTCAGTTATAAGAAATGAAATGTTAAAGTAATCAAATCATAAAGGACAAATAAAAGCTATTGTGCAAATACCATTATTCTGTACTTGGAGAAGGAAATGGCAACCCACTCCAGCGTTCTTGCCTGGAGAATCCCAGGGACGGGGGAGCCTGGTGGGCTGCCGTCTATGGGGTCGCACCGAGTCGGACACGACTGAAGCGACTTAGCAGCAGTGGCAGCAGTACTTGGAATGGGGTAAAATCACATTAAATCACAAATGTATTGACAAATTTCATTAAAATGTAACACTTCACATCAAAATTATGGAAGCCCCAAATCGATTATATAAGAATTGCCTGACAGGAAAGGCAGTGCTGCAGGCTACACACACAGACACCAGAAACTACTAGGAGCAAGAATCCCGCTGCCCCAAGGCTAGGGGGGAATATCTGAAGATGGCATCAAAAAACTGATTTTAATGCAATCTATGTGTGTTGGGGGGGGCGGGGGCGGCAGTACGTACAGTCCTGTCCGACTCTTTGCAACCCCATGGACTGTAGCCCGCCAGGCTCCTCTGTCCATGTAATTTTCCAGGCAAGAATCCTGGAGTGGGTTGCCATTTCCTCATCCAGGGGATCTTCCTGACCCAGGGACCAAACCCACCTCTTTTTGGCGTCTCCTGCATAAGCAGGTAGATTCTTTAACACTAGCGCCACCCGAGAAGCCATTGCAACATCAAACGATTTTAAACGAAATGATCTAAGCAAAAGTCAAAATCAACACACACAAAATGATGGGAAAATGCTCATTTTAAAGACAGGATAACGATCCCTTGAGGAGCCATATTAGAGCTGGAGGCAAAAGGAAAAATTAGGAGTACTGATGTGGCTATTTCGTCCAATTTGGATTTTTCATTACGTTTGATTTCCTTAAACGACGCGTTAAAATATCATTTATCTTGATTACTGAGGGTTTTGATGCCCCCCCCTAAATTTTGAGCCCGAGGCCAAGTAAATGCCTCATTCTCTCACCCCAACCCTGTTCCTGCTAATAATAAAGACTGCCCGTAGGAGGACAGGTTGAATTAGACACGAAAGGACACGGGTCAGCGGTGACAGCTGCCCTAGGAGGGCGGTCAGGCGTGGTTGTCCCGATTCTGTGGGCGCGCGACTCGGACAGTACCGAGCCCAAACCAGGCGGCAGTGGGGCCTCTGCGCGAGGGTGTGGCGCCTTTGCACAGTCGCGCGGTCCACACGAGACTCAAGGGTCCCGGGCTACAGAGCAGTTAAGGTTCCGCTGGGCGTCGCTGCGAGCTGACCCCGTGGGCCGCACCTCTTCTCCCGCCGCCAGCCAGCGCACTATCACAGCAGGCGACCCCGTTCCCGCCTTCCTGCCCGCACGCCCGGCCAATCACGGCGCCGCCCCTGTGCACGCTGACCAATGGGAGCGCCCCACCAGGCGGCGGGCTGAGCCGCCGGCCGTTACCCGACGGGCCCCGCGGCTGCACGCGGAGCGCCACTTGCTCTGAAGCAGAGGCGCTCGCGACTGGAGGCTTCACGAGTGGCGGCGGCAACAGCGCGGTTCTGAGGTGCGACGGGAGTGGACGCGGCGGGCTGCTGTGGCTGGCCAGAGCGGAGGCCGGGGCTTGAGCAGACGGGGTAGCGAAGCCTAGTTGAGGCGGGTCCCCGCCTGGGGTGCGTCCCCGCCCAGGGTTGCGCCGTGTGAGGAGGCAGTCGAGGGCTCCTCCGGCGGGCCCTGAGGGGAAGCGGCTGGGGTCCGGGGGTGCCGCCGTGGTCCGCGGGGTTTGCGAGTCCGTCGGATGGCCTTGGAGTTCTAGAATCACCCAATTTGGTACCTTTGCATTCGGTTCCAAGTGAGCCCCCCAGCCTCGCTTCGCAGGCCCCGAGACGGGGTCTTGCGCTCCCAAAGCACTTTTAGAGCCGAGTGGCGGGGCCGGACGCTGATTTCTCCGGAAAAAGGTGAAAATTCACTCGTGTGTTTAACGTTGTGACAAACACGAGCGGAGTCTCTAGAGCGGGTGGGCAGAGTACGGCGGCAAGCGAGACACTGTCCAGAGCGAGAGATGGACGCTGGACGTTAACTAGTGTCCAAGATATGGAGGATGGACGGCAAAAGCATGGGGATGTTGTCCAAACTGACAAAAGTTCCTGATGCTGTGTGAAGGGCCAGGAAATTTTCCCTAAGAAACGGTTACTGGGAGTGAGATTGGAAGGTTGAGCAAGAATTGTAGGTGGTTGGGGTGGGGGCACAGCAGGAGAAGAACGCACTTGGCACAACCTGTGTGAGGAAGTGTGTCTGCTTGTGTGAAACCCACCAGTGCCAAGGTGAAAGCGCTTGGCGCAGCCTGTGTATCCCACAAGTGCCAAGGTGAATGCAGGGCCCAGGCCCATGGAGGGGCGTAGACGGTACTAAGATTTCAATCACTCTCCAAGGAATGATGCCAGTCTGTTGCTTGGCTTTCAGTAGGAGGGTCAACTGATCAGATCTGCATTTAGGAAAGATTATTCTGGCCGGCTAGAGGTTGTTGCCCAGATCCACGTTAAGAGTCAGCAGTCCCTGGACTAAAAGGTGTCAGGCTCTGGTAGGTCACTGACAGGACCTGGTATGGATAAGGGAAGTATCAAGGGAGAGCAATTTCTGGTTTGGTTCTGGGATTGAAAACACAGGAAGGAGGGAATGGTTTGGTAAATGAGAGCTGGGAGAGCAGAATAAAAAGGAGTATATGCCTAGGAGTGGAATTGCTGGATCACATAGTTATTCTTTTTTTTTTTTAAGAACTGCCGGTTTGTTTTCCAAAATGGCTGTACCATTTTACATTCTCACCAGCAATGTAAGAGGGTTCCAGGTTCTCCACTTCCTTGCCTGTGTGTGTGTGTGCACAGGCTCAGTTACTCAGTTCTGTCCACTCTTGTATCCCATGGACTGTAGCCCGCCAGGCTCTTCTGTCCGTGGGATTCTCCAGGCAAGAATACTGGAGTGGGTTGCTATTTCCTTCTCCAGGGGATCTTCCTGACCCAGGGATCAAACCTGCCTTGGATTGGCAGGTGGATTCTTTACCACTGAGCCATCTGAGAAGCCCCATTCCTTGCCAATACTTAACTCTCTCTCTCTCTTTTTTTTAACAGCCATCCTAGTAGGTGTAAAGTGTTATCTCATTGTGGTTTTGATTTGCCTTTCCCTAATGCATGGTGGTGGCTCAGCTTGTAAAGAATCTGCCTGCAATGCAGGAAACACAGGTTTGATCCCTGGGTTAGGAAGATCCCCTGGAGAAGGAAATGGCAACCCACCCCAGTATTCTTGCCTGGAGAATCCCATGAAGAGAGGAGCCTGGTGGGCTACAGTCCATGGGGTTGCAAACAGTCAGACACGACTGAGTTACTAACACTTTTACTTCAATGCATGGTGATAGATTGAGCATGTTTTCATAGGTTTATTAACCACTTGTAAATCTTTGGAGAAATGTTTATTCACAGCCTCTAATCATTCTAAAAATTGGGTCATGTGTCTTTTAGTTAGACCTGCAAGAGTTCTTTATATATTCTGGATGATAGACCCATATCAGATGTATGATTTACAAGTATTTTTGTTATACTAGAATTTTTCCTTTTTTCAAAGTTCTTGAACTTGCGTGTCTGTTACCATTTAAGAATGAAACAAAACATTGAACGTAGATCTGAGCGCAGAATCAGATGTGAATGAGAATCCAGCTTGTAAAGACAATAAGGAGATTTGCAAAATAAGTATGTTCTTCCTGATAATTTTTTAACATATACTTTTGTTTTTTAATCTAAAATGTTACTTATATTAAGTAGAGGGCTTCCCAGGTGGTGCTAGTGGTAAAGACCCTGCCTGCCAAAGCAGGAAACATAAATGGCTCCTGGGATCGATTCCTGGGTAGGGAAGATTCCCTGGAGGAGGAAATGGCAACCCACACCAGTATTCGTGCCTGGAGAATCCCATGGACAGAGGAGCCAGGTGGGCCACAGTCCATAGGGTCTTACAGAGTCAGATACCACTGAAGCAACTGAGCACACACTATATTAAGTAGTGGGTTGTTTATGGATAAATTTTAAGTATTTGAAATTTTGAAAGTTTTTGTTTTACTCTATAATATGATAAGTATTAATAAATATTACCCACATAAACAAATACTCCTTGGGATTCTCAGTACTTTTTAAGAATGTGAACAATTCCTGAGAATGCAAAGTAGGAAAAGAAATCACTTTTCTTTTTAATGTTAATTATTTTGATAAACTGGCTTTCTTTACATCTACTCTTTATTTTAAATATTTACCTGACATTCTTAGAGTCTTTACTGACTTAATTAAAATCCCTTAAGCCAGGAATTATAAACTTTCTGCTTTTAAATGTAGTATAGAAGTCCATAAATCCTTTAACTATATATGTATGTATGTGCATTTTCTCAAACTTTTATCAAATCTGCAGAAAGTCTGTAACCCCAAAATTTAATAACCGTTTCCTCAGTGTACTGTTACCCCAGAAGAAGCTATAGAGACCATTTAGGGAAGAGTATTTTTAGTAGCGTATTTGGGGTTCTTCCAGAAGACCCAGCCTCCCCTTCATTTAAGGGGTTGTAGGTCTCTACTCTGACACAAGTCTGGGAATTGATTGAGAAGTCATGACTATCTGTATGATTCAGGTAAGAGTTTTGTTCACTTGACCTAGAACTTTTCTGCTTTTGGTAGCCTAATACATTTTCCAAATGTTCCTTGGAAATCCTAAAAGAATATGTCTTATCTGTTTAAATAATGGGCTTGCAAGTTGGCTTCGTGGTAGAGAATCCACCTGCCAATGCAGGAGCTGCAGGAGACATGCATTTGATCCCTGGGTCGGGAAGATCTCCTAGGGGAGGAAATGGCAACCCACTCCAGTATTCTTGCTTGGGAAATCCAATGGACAGAGGAGCCTGGCGGGCTACAGTCCATGGGGGTCACAGAGTTAGAAACGACTGAGTGACTGATCATGCATGCACGCATGATATTTAAATGATATAATCTTTTATTGTAGTTCTCTGTTCATATCTTTAAAAAAAATTATTCAAATGTCTTACTGTTTTATTAGCCCTCTGATATTAGAATCTTTGACTATGATTACTACTCTGTCAAATTCTTGTTTTTCTAATAGTTTTTAAAATATGTGCTGAGTATCATAGTTCAATATTTATACCTCTTCTAGGATATACATCCTTGAGTGATGCAAGCCACTGCAGTGGTTGAGACAGCTTCTAATAAAGGCTACAACAATAATGGAAGAAACATTCAGAAAGGTAAGAGGCGTTACCTTTGGTTGGCTTTATTAATAGTTCCCTCCTCAGTGTTGCTATATGTTAAGCCTTCCTACAAGTAAGATGAGATTCAGCATGTTTTTAACTTGAAGGATCACTCAGGTGATTTCTGGCAAATGTGAGCAACCTAAACAGGATCTCTCAGGTAGATGGAAAATTTAAGAAATAGAAGTGAGCTAGAAGAGAGGATTTATGTCCAGCCAGGCTTTCAGGAACTACTGACAGGTACAGTTACCTTCAGGGTAATAAGTGGAAAGTGGACCCAAGGAAAGATTTTTTTCTTTATATCGATCTAAAATTTCTTTTTCTGTCGTAAAGGTAGAAGAGAAAATAACAAGGGCATATAAAGCAAGTTGATTAAGCTTTAAGTGTTTATGAATACATGTAGTTTTAACTGTTAAGAGGACTTATGATAAAAATTCTTTTTCAAGTCAGAAGGGAAATAGTGGATTTTTCAGCAAATAGTAACCTTAGTCATTCTACTTAGTCAGCTGAGTTCTTATAGCACAATACCATTGAGGTGCCTTTAACAACAGGTACTTATTTTTTCACACTTCTGGAAGCTAGAAGACCAAATCAGAGTGTCAGCATGGTCAGATCTGATAAGGGCTGTCTCCTGCCTTGTATCAGTGGACAACCACCTTCTTGCAATGTCCTCACATGGTGGAGAGAAAAAGAAAGCAAGCTGTCTGCTGTCTCTTCTCTCATATGTGCACATATCCCATTTTGAGGGTCATGACCTCATCTAGCCTAGTTACCTCCCAGTGTCCCATCTCTACATGGGGAGTTAGGGCTTGAACACATATGAAATTGAGGGAAACATAATTCAGTCCATAGTAGCAATTACTTAGGGATATTTGTCATGAATAATATAGAAAATATTCCTCCATTGGGAAGATCTTGGGCCAGACTATATCTAAGGTCTTATGTTTAAATTCTGTGATGTCGCTAACATTTTATCATTTTTTTTTTAATCAGATGAGCCTTCTCATCATAAGAAAGAAAATTTGTTATCTCCTAATGGTTGTAAAGAAGCCAAATTGACTTTTCTTAATGATTACTATGATTCCTTGGCATTAGAAAAAAGAGCTAATGATAAAGAAATCAGCAATATTGACAAAATAGATTTATTGGAGCCATCTTTTACCATGAGTCCAGATACTAACATAGAGAGTGCTCACTCTCAGTCAAGTGAATTTGAAGATAATATTGACTATGCTTTCCTGAATGAAACCTACACTATACATTATTCAGAGTCAAAACTAAAGAGTGAAAGTCTTATTCATTTAAATTCAGAGTTAGATTCTGAAATGCAGAAAAGAGAAGAGGTGTTTTTTGATATTTTGGAACATCAAGGTGATAAGATTACTGACTTGGAAAGAATCTACAAGATTTCATATGATGATTATAAAAAAACTGCTGAAGATGTGCAAAAGCCTGATATAGATGAAGACTCACAGCAGGAATATCACAGTGCAGAAGAACAAGAGTGTATAAATAACCATTTATCATTTGACCAGGCAAAAACATTAGACATACCTAATCTGGAAGTTTTGGGATTAAGAAATTCAGGCTGTGAAGTTAAATGTGTTAGCAATCTAGAAGACAGTCATGTTAAATTGGAAAGTAATTCCAGCATCTCTTTAGATTCAGTTGATGTTTATGGACAAGAAGATTCACCTAGTGTCTCCAAACTTCAGAATTCTGTTACGTTAAGAGCATTTCATGAACCTAAATATGAAAAGTGTAAGGAACAAGGGACTAGTTTAATGCTTCACACTGTATTGGATGAAATTATACTCAGGAGTAGTCATCTTGAACACAAGGAATCTGAATCTAAGGGTTTCCTAAACCCTCAAAAAGCATTAAAAACTAAAATTTATACTCACAAAGTGAACCCTCAATTAACTGAAAGTAAAGATTCTATTGGAAATGTAATTGTTGAGGACAAAATGTTACAGCACCTTGATAATCCAGGCACATTGCCTCAGGACAAACATTTAGAGACATTACTCCAGCCTTGTAAAGATTGTCAGACTTCCTCTGTTTTTGATGATTCAGTAATTTCTGCCTGTGGGTATTCACATTATGAAAGCCTACAAAGCACCCCTAACCCAGCCTTAGATGTTTCTATTACTCTACCAAGGTCTGCAATCAGAGGTAATCAGGCAGTAGAAGAAAGTGGCTCCCTAAAAGTCGCTAATGGCAATACCATCAGTAAAGCACACCTTCACAATATGGAAGGACCGTGTCCCAAATCAGAGACAGATGCAGCAGGTTGTACAGTCACAGTTGATCAGATGGTGGATGTTAGCACTGACTTTAGGGCTTGTTTCACAGCAAGCAGGGCGACAAGTGCAAGATCGTCTGTAGTATCCACATCAAGCAACACAGAGATAACAATGATGAATAAAAAACGGCCTAGTGAATGGCAAAGTGAGAAACAAAGAAGTGTGGCTTGTAACACAGATTGGTCATACATTCAAGATACTGAAGACCCACAGATGACTATGACAAAAGGGCCCACAGGGAAATCTCTCTCTGTTGACAATTTAAAACCTAATGGAAATGTCCTAAATAAGGTAAAACCAATATGATTAATAATAAAAAATGTATATATAGACTTCATAAAGCTACTGTATGCTAATGTAAACATTTTGGTTTATTGATTTATATCAGGGATTTCTGAGGCTTTGGTGAGAAAATGCTGGATGAAGGGAAAACATGACTAAGATTGTTACCAACTCTGTTCTTTGGGGGCAGTTATTACCACAAAATCACTTAGAAGTTGAATTTTACATCTTAACAGATACAATGTGTATTGTTTGTCATATATGTCTAATTTTATTTTAAATAATGTTTTCAGGATTCCCTGGAGTTAAAAACATTTGAGTTCACAGACTTAAAGAAACATTCTGAAAGGTAAGTCAGATGTATATACTTCCAGATTGTTGTTGTTCAGTCACTGAATTGTGTCTGACTCTTTGCAACCCCATGAACTGCAGCACACCAGGCTTTCTTCCTTCACTTATCTCCCAGAGTTTGCTCAAACTCCTGTCCATTGCGTCAGTGATGCCATCCAACCATCTCATCCTCTGTCGCCTCCATCTCTTGCCCTCATTCTTTGTCGGCATCAGGGTCTTTTCAACAAGTCATCTCTTTGCATCAGGTGGCCAAAGTATTGGAGCTTCAGGATCAGTCCTTCCAATGAATATATGTTGCAGATACATCAGTTTAGGTCATTCACTCAGTCGTGTCCAACTCTTTGCAACCCCATGAACTGCAGTATGCCAGGCTTCCCTGTCCATCATCAACTCCTGGAGCTTGCTCAGACTCATATCCATCGAGTTGATAATGCCATCCAACCATCTCATCTTCTGTCGTCCCCTTCTCCTGCCTTCAATCTTTCCCAGCAAAAGGGTCCTTTCCAATGAGTCAGTTCTTCACATCAGGTGGCCCCAAGATACACAGAAGGAAATAAAGTAGTAATTTGCTTTTTGTGTAGGGTACTTTCATGCTCACTCAGTTGTATTTGACTCTCTGACCCCATGGAGTATAGCCCGCCAAAATCCTCTGACCATGGAATTTTCCAGGCAAGAATACTGGAGCAGGTTGCCATTTCCTACTCCAGGGAATCTTCCCGACCCAAGGATCGAACCTGTGACTCTTTCATTGGGAGGCAGATTCTTTACCACTGTGCCACCTGGAAAGCCCAAAGGGTACTTAACCATATAGAAAAATAGCTGAGAAGGATCTGAAGAGATCATCCACTTCAGCCATTTGTCTTGAAACACATAAATATTAGAATAATATAGAACATTAAAGCTTTTCACTTACTGAAATTTAAGTCAGAATAATTCCTTCAGAAAGCTAATGTCATCTTTATCTAACTCAGACTCACACTGATTTAATTACTTTGTTTTCTTTCATTGGATCCCCTATAGACCAAAACAAGATAGCACATATGGATAAAAAACCATATATTGGATAAATAAATACTTGTACTTGAGTATTTTAGTCTTGATTTTAATTCAGTGTATAATTTACTTTGCATTCATGGAGAACTAGGTGGTTGGGAAGAGGAGAGAAAACGGGAGGTCTCAGAAGTCAAATAGTTTTCATGCTCTGAGGCCATTTACTTTTTCCTTCATTTATCCTTATTCTCCTAATGAGTTTAATCTGGTGTCCAGGCCTATAAAATTAAATAGTTGGTTTCAAGAGACAGAAGTATTTGAGAACAGTTAGAAGTGGCAGCTAGTAGGAAGGGAAGAGCTATTAACATTCAAAAGAAGTAGTGATTTTGGAGCTTTTTGATACGATAACAGCAAAATATTTACTTAACACAAGCATTATTATTTTTAAAATGTAAATTATATCTTCTGTTTAAACGGTAATGTGTAAAAACCATTTCCTCCAGAATATTTATCACTTTTAAAAACCAGTGCTTGATTTAAGTTGAAAATCTGTTGATTCTGGATATATAAGTTAGTACTTTATTTTAGAATTTTTTCCTTGGTTAAAAAAAGAAGTATGAATTTGAGAATTATTTACTCTCTTAACTTCTAAAAAGAATATATGTAGCTTTGACTCTTGACATCCTTGTTTTAAATCAGTTTCTTTAGTGGAAATTGATTTAAACTTAACAGAGAAATGTTAGAAATTTAAAATCTGTTTCTGGAGGCTTTCTTTGTCATTAACACAGAAAAATATTTGGAATCTTACCTAATCCCAATTTTTTATTTCAAAGGGAATCTCAGCTTCCTAAAGAGGTAGAGAAGAATTTGCCATCGAAGTGCTGTCAGCAGATAATGCAGAGAGCCATCCAGGCCGAGTCGCACCTTTTAAATGTTCACTATCAGTTGTGCCATCGCCACTGCAGCGATATTTACAGACTTGTGATGGAAGATAGGGAAGGACTAAACAGGTGACTGTTAGGGCTTTTTATTACCTGTTCTTTAAATTGAAGTATAGTTGATTTATAATATCATATGTTTCAGGGATATATCATAGTGATTCACAATTTTTAAAGATTATACTTCATTTATAGTTATAGGTGATTGTTAATTGTAAATCTGTATCTTCCTAGAAACCTATCATTATAAATTTATTCTAGAAAATTTCTTTAGTTTTCATTTTTGAAGGGCAAAAAGAGGGTAGATTGTAACTGGGTTTTTAACTAGCCTAAGGGTAATTAGAATGTAGTATATTTTAATTTCATGGACAGGCAACAGTGCATGTTGGGATAATGAATCCAGTAAAAAGACAGATTCAGTGTTTATAAAGTCCAAATATGGATGAAGTCAGTTGGAGTGTTTTTTATGACATTCTACCACATTCTTTCTGGGTTATTTGTATACTGAGGTTTGCTTTTACTGCCCCCAGAAAAACATATCTTCTGTGATTCACTTTCTGTTATTAAACATTTAAAAAAAATTTTTAGAGATCTATTAGAGTTAGAAGTAAATGTATATAGATGTGTAATTTGATATTAGTTTTAAATGGGTGGCTTGGGCCTAAATAGTTTTGTGAACTTAACTTTTGAACAGGAATTTATCAAGTAATTCTACTAGGAAGGAATTAGGATCAGCACTGCTGTCGGTTTTAGGAGACTTGAAAGTTAGATACATGAATTTGAAAGAGAAGATAAACAAGGGTATACCACTGGAAGAACTGCCTCCCTTGTCAATAGAATCAAGATTATTATCTGCCTTCTCTACTTTTGCTTCCAGGGTATGTATTTATGTTTTACAAATAAAATTTTTACTTCGTTTGGACAGGAAACACTTTAAAAGCTTTTTCTTCCCTTCTCTCTCTTTGCAGCTGATGAAAGAAGAGTCACATATGTAAGTTATGTATTCATCTAGTTTGAAATTTATTAAATTTTAAACATTGGTTAATTCAGTTAACTTTGTTTTCTGTTTTATTCTGTATTCAGAATATTGATAAATGCTTTAATGAAATATTAATCTGTTTAGCTTTTCAGGAGCAGATTCTGAACTAGATAATCAAAGTACACGTGATGTTGGTTCTTCTAGCCTAAAGAAGACACTCTCTCAAGTGAGATTTTTTTTAAGTAGTTCATCAAGTATAAGTCTTTAATTTTATGGCTTGCACAAAGTAAACTCATTTTTAGGAGCTCTCCCATCCTTCTTTTCACTCAGCTGGCTTTGGGGCTTCACTGGTGGCTCAGATAGTAAAGAATCATACTGCCATTTGAGGACTGTGACTGATTAGAAGGAACATAGTGTCCTGACCAAATGGATGTCAGTAGCATATGTTGAGTAAGATGACCACACAATTTGTCATCAAATCAGGAGACTTTGAGGATGAAAGGTAGTGATTTAATAATTCACCATGACAATTGATAATAAAACTTGACTGTCTCTGGCAGATCATAGTTTATGGTCCCCATCATGTTAATCCATTGTAGTGAAAACTAACATGCTATGCCTTTATCTCACGAGGTAGTATAATATCCAGTTCATTTTGGATGGAGCAAAGTTTCATTGCTTCTTTGCTAAAATGATGAAAATAGTTTTTAAATGCCTTTCATAGGTTTTCTTAATTGATGTTTGTCAGATGACAGTTTGTGTAAGAGTACTTTGAAAACTGAAGTGATAGAGAAACATGAGTTATATTCACTGTCAACAGAGTAAGAAAACTGAAGTTTGTTTCTGCTTTCTGACTTTGGTCTTAACCCTGTGGTTATATTATTATTTGGGTAGTTATAAACAGTAAGATGCATCCCAAAGCCAGAAGTGAAATAAATACTTGATTGGTTTGTATTCCTTTCTGTTAAGATAAATGATTAAAAATAAATTAGCAAATTAGTTATTCCATCATTCTGTTTTTTAAAAAAAGAAAGTCTCAATTATCCACAAAGAATTAACAGGTCTAAAATCAGATTTTTATAACTTACATAGTTTGCTTAAACAACTTGTCCATTTACTGATATATGATGTTCTGGAGGGGTTTTGTTTTTCATCGTTATAAAGGTAGCAATGGTGTAACCTGCTTATTTGGGCAGAACAATCTTTAAAAGTACAAGATGCAGATATAACATATTTATAATCTTGATTCTGAAACTATCTTCTTTAAGTTAGAATTACTTTTTAATACCTATCTCATTAAGTTACACATGAAAGTATGCAGTTTCTAAATTTCAGCTCCTTATGTACCTCTTCATAATTTTTCTTAGTCTTGTATTACCTATAATGTTTGCTTTGTATTTTTTTAAATGATTCTCCTTTTTTAAAAAGTGTATGTGAAAAGTAACTTATGTATGGGAAAGAAATATTAGACTCCCCATAAATAAAAGGTATAAATAAGCATACATTAAACATATAACTTAAATGTTAATGTGAAAAATACTTACATGCATACCTCCAAAAATCTTCTCAGGTACTTCTGGTGTGTGAATGTCACACTTTGCTAAATATTGATGGTGTTCACATACAGGGGATTCCCTGGTGTCTCAGTCAGTAAAGGATCTGCTTGCAATGCAAGAGACCACCTGCAATGCAGGAGGCCTGGGTTCGATCCCTGGGTCAGGAAGATCCCCTGGAGAAGGAAATGGCAACTCATTCCCGTACTCTTGCCTGGAAAATCCCATGGACAGAGGAGCCTGGCAGGGTTCGTGGGGTCACAAGCGTTGAGCACAACTTAGTGACTAAACCACTGCCACCTCGCATACAGTCACTGGATAGCTAGTTTCAAATCATAATTCTCATGTGTGACAGACATAAAACTAAATAAACAGATTACCTAGGTTCGGTTTGCTCATCTATAAACTGGGTTGGTAATGATTTTGTCTCATACATAGCCTTTGCTATTGTGAGGGATAAATAATGCCAGTAAAGCATACATGTCACATAGTAAGAGTACATAATAACTGTTAGTCCTTATTTATTATTTTTGTTCTTGTTATTAATCCTTAGACATCTCTGTTACTTGACAATGGTCATCCTAAACAAGATAAATCACCCGAAGAGGGTGGTTTAAAAAATGGTGATATAAATGTAGACTTGAGTCAACTAAAACTTGATGATAAAGGTTAGTATAAAAATATTTGTCTTGTGTTATTGCCAGAAAGTAAATAATAAAATTTAAAATATCCCTTCTGCCCATCTATAAGTTAAACTTTTTAATTAACTGAATGACACAATTCTGATTATGAATGTTAAGTATGTTCTTATTACATCTACTTGATACCTTTAAGGTTACTTAATGTATCTGATAATGCCAAATAATAATACAGATTATTTTCTTCTGGTTCATGTTTTCCAATTTAAAAAAATTCCTTCTTCTGTCCAGTTTATATCTCTGTAAACTGTGTGGTTTTTCTTTTTTTTTCTTTTTAGTTTTCTCTATGAAAAGATTATGATCATTCCAGGAAGATCATTAATTGAATTTTTAATGAAATAAAGACCTGTAGCACTGCTTAACCCCTTTTTTACAGATGTTTACTATTATTCTATCTATAAAGATGTTTCTTCTTCAGTAAAGGATAATTAAAAGTCAGAAAAATACGGAAATTTTCTGGTTGTCCAGTGGTTAAAAATCCGCCTGCCAATGCAGGGGACAGAGGTTTGCTTCCTGGTCTGGGAGGATCCCACATGCGGCAGAGCAGCTGAACCTGTGTGCCTCAACTCCCGAGACCCAGGCTCTAGGGCCCGTGCACCATGGCAGGAGAAGCCACCACAATGAGGAGCTCGCTCACCGCAGCAAGGAGGAGCCCTGCCCACTGCAGCTGGAAGAGCCCGCGTGCAGCAACAGGGGCCCAGTACAGCCAAACATAAATGAATGATGTGTTTAATCAAGATATAAGACTTTTAATAAGTTAGGAATCTGTGTTAATTAAAACCGGAGGCAGATCACACAGATAACATCTCAATGTTAAACGTACATAACTCATTGCTAATTCTGTTCAATTTCTCAGACTGCAAAAATTACCGAGAAGTAAGTGAAGACTGGTTTGATGCTAAAGAGAACCTGACTGGAGCAGACTTCTCAGGAATACAAGAAAATCAGATAGAACAAGACAAAGGGGACCCGAAGTTTACACTCGGTTGGTTCTTAAAAGTTTACTGAGAAACCCTAACCTAGCTCATTCATAAAATAGTGCTTACCTTCTTCTGTATTATTTGGATGGGCGGGGGGGAGGTGGTGGGGGAGCTGTACTGTTTTAACATTTTATTCCCATTTGCTTTCCCACAGTTAATAACTTAGTCTGCTTCAAGAATGTTTTCATCTTTAGATGGCATTTAATTGCTTATGAAGGTTGGAACTTCCTCTAATATCTGAGATTACTGCCCCTCTGTTGTTTCTAATGATATGCTATTTTCTCCTATTTCTTTCATATATTTCTATGGATTTTTGTTTTATTCAGCATAATAGGATACTTTTATTTTTTCCCTGCTTGATAAATAATGTTTAAGATTTTTAAGCAAAACATAAAAGTTAAAATTATCTGAAGTGTCTCCAACCTGCAATAACTACTAATATTCATTACCATTCTTCAATGTGTTTCTTTATACTTATGTTTAATATACATATATAGTTTAAAATAAATGGCATCATATTGTCTAGTTTTATTGTAACTACTTTTTTCTTTCTTTGCATTGTTTTTCTCTTATCACTTATCAAATGCTGTGTAGTTTGCTCACTCGATATTTTAACTGCCTTCCCACACTCAAAATATCAACTTAGCGAGGTTTTGTTCACTGCCTATGCCCAGTGCCAGGTATGGCATTCAACCCGTGGGGTATTTAGTAGAGATGCTAAACTTGTGAAGGTGAGGTGATGGGTACAATGTATGTCTCCTGATTTCTTATTTACTGCCTTTTCTACTAATATTGTAGCTCCTTGCTCCCTCCACACCCCAATGTAAAATTATAAAGACAAGTAATTCATTCTTTATATACATTATAAACATTATACATTATATATTTTCTCTCTGTACATTATAAACCAAAGAGATTATAACAAGTTAAATAAAGTAACCTGATGAAGAAGGTTAGGTATTAATTGCCTAGAGATGAAGGACTCTGCCTAAATTTCAGCACCACCGCTTATTGGACTGGTGGCGTAAACTCCAGACCTCAGTGTCCTTATCTGGAAAGTGGACAGGGCAGTGGTTGCAGCTTAACAGGGTAGCTGTGAGCATTGCAAGAGACGGTGCACACACAGAGTTAGCACATTGCATGAACATGGAGAGCACTCCAGAAGTGTTATGTTACTAGTATTATTTAATGAAAAAAAATTAAACTTACAGATACCCTATTTCATAAACAGGTATAAAACGTAAATAGAAGCACTCTAAGATGTTATTCCACAGATATTTATTGTTCGCCCTCCATGCGCCAGGTTTAGATTTTGGTGGTAACTTGAAAGAATCTCAGTTCACTAAATTCTTTTTGATTTCAGACCAGGTTTGCTTCAAAATTGAGATCATGAAAATGTCATCTTAATAATTTTGAATTTTTTCATCAAATGAGGAAAAAAATCTATATTTCTGATATTTATGGTTTTTAAAATAGTATTGAGGGTGTGTCCACCCTTTTTTTCTTATATGCAGTTACCATTACCACAAGCTGTATACCTGCTGTTGATATTTTTGTCTGATTTAAAGGTTTCCTTGGTATGTTTTCCTAGCAAAGGAGTGTATGTAAAGAGAGCCCTCACCAGCATGCACACAGAGCATCCTGGGTGCATCCAGCATCCTAGATAGCACTCTGAACCAGAGATAAATGGAGGATACTTTTTTTAGTGGTTGATGTAATTAATTAGATGTTATTGATCCATTTTTGAGCCATAAGGGACTAAATATCAACCAATCCAACCTCTTTATTTTTAACATGGTATGATTAAATCCCAGAAATTTTGAAACTATGCTTCAGGCTCTTACTCTCTAGCCTAGTACTGATATTTGCTAATAGCTTTATAATAATCTTTGTGATAATAAAAAATGAAATCTTTACCAATTTTTACATTCTCTCTTTAAAATATTGATACAATAATGATTATGTTCTGCTGTGTATCATGTTTATCTACAAGCAGAAATAAAGAATGTGGAACCCTTACGAAAAGATAAAGGTTACTTGATGCATGTTGGTGGCCTCTGCCCTTCAGTGTCTGAGGTATGCCAGGGTTTATTTTTTGAGCTTCACTTTCAGATCTATCAGTGTTCATATTTTGATTGTTCTGCCTCTCACAAACTTTTATTTATCTTCTTTTAGGCTGATTTAAGGTCTTATTTCCAGAAATACGAAATTTCTGACATTTCAATTTATGATTCTTCTCCTAATTACAGGTATGTTTCCCAAATTCAACAAATGTACCTTTGCTGGGTGTCTGCTGTGTGTAGGTCTAATTTTAGGGGCCCGCTCTGTACTGAATGTCAACAACTTTGGTGATTAAGCCAGGAATTTTGCAGCCTAGAGTAGGAAATGTCAGCCCACTCTGGTATTCTTGCCTGGAGAATTCCATGGACAGAGGAGCCTGGTGGGCTACAGTCCCTGGGCTCGCACAGAGTCGGACACAACCAAGCAATTAATGCTAACACTTTCATAGCCCAGAAGAGGAATACACATTGACAGATAGCTGCAGTCATTAATTGGTGCTGTTCTTAATCAAGTCTTTCTTTCATTATACTTTTTAACATGCTACTAATGAGGTATAGGAGAATTTCTGAGTTTTCTGCAGTTACCTTGTTTCATACCATTTCATGGGGGGCAGTAGAGTACATTAGTTAAGAGAACAAGCTCTACAGTTAGATGGCTTGGATTCACTTCCCAGCTCCATCAGCAACTTGGTGAATAAGTTTGGTCAAGTTACTGAACCTTTCTGTATCTCAGACTCTTTGTCGGTAAAGTGAGGATGATGATACCTACATAGCATTGCTGTTAAACTGTCATGAGGTAAATAAGTAAGCCTTTAGAAATGAAGCCTGGCATGCAGTGGGCACTCAGAAAATTATATTCAATTTTATTATTTTTTATTTTAATTACTTTTCAGTTGATACTTTATTTTTTAGGTAGATGGCTATGTTATCTACAGGTAGTCATTTCTAATACATATGTTGCTACTTCCTTTTTTGTGATATCATCAGAGCATTCAAAAGTATCAAATAAGAATGGTGATAGCTTAATGGAAATGCCTTCACTGTTTTAACACAAACAAGTATAGCTTTTTATTTCAGATATGAAAAATTAAAATACATTTTAAAAGGATCCCATTTGTAGTTGGGTTGAAATTTATTAAAAGTAAGTGTTTCATTTTGTCTTAAATGTATAGACTTAAGATCATATGCTTTTTTTGACCCATTAATATGTTAATATATTTCAGTATATTAAAAGTAGTGTTGTGTTCCTAGGCGTATTATCACTGTTACACTTGATGTGAAAGATTCTTTTAGTGTCTTACTGAATCCTTTGAAAAAGAGAAACTATGTATTTTTATTCCTTGAAGTATTATACATTCTGTGTGAAAATTTAGGAAATATAATTAAATACAAAAATATAAGGAGGTTACAAAGATTTATCATGGTCCCATCTTTTGAAGACATCTGCCCTTCAGAGTTGATATATTCTTCCATTTACACTGTCTAGAGCTGGCACTTTCAGAAGGAGGGCTCTTGCCCAGCCTTGTCACTTTTAAAGTTTAAATTCTGGTTATATTTTCCAACTCTTTTTGGACTATGTATTTTTTCAGTACAAGACCATAGGACATTCTCTTCTATTTTCTGCTAAATGTTTTGAAAGTTTTCCTTTTACATTTAAGCCTACAATGTATTCAATGTATCTTTCAGCTACATTTATGTATATAGGGATTAATTTTAATTTTTTAATGTGGATAACTAATTGTCCTGAGAACACTAATCTGTGTAATAACTCTGTCATGTATTGGCTTTGCAAATGTTTTACATTAAATTTTTATTTAAAATTAATAGATAATTCAGAAGAAATGCTGTCTTTTATTTCCCATCTTTGAGTTTGTTTTTTTTTTTAGTGTTCTTAAGTATTCTTTCTGATCCCAAGGTAAGTGTAGTGACTTTTTTGTTTTTAAGAGCAGTTATTCTTGTGAAAGATACATGCTAGCCAATAGTGACACAATGATGTTTAAGGCCATTTAAAGTCATTAACAAGAACCTTTTGATTTTCTGCTTTTATGTTTTAGATATGCATCTCTTGCTTTTAAAAAAAACAGTGATGCAAAGATGGCTGTGAAAGAAATGAATGGCATAGAAATAAAAGGGAAATCAGTAAATGTGCGGCTTGTCAAAACTCCTGGAGAATATACACCACTTTCCTCCAAAAATGGAAATAAAGTTAGTTTCAGTAATTTGGAAAAAAGCACCAGCAAAGAAATGAGCTCACCATCCTTTGTTTCTAGACTGCCCAGAACTCGGCCGAGACAGCCAGGGTCTGAGCAAGACAGTGAGTTCTTCCCTTTTGACCAAAAGGTTAGTTTTCTTGATCAAGCCCTTAAATGGTCTTCTCGTATGCTATGTTTCAATAAGCAGCTCTGTAGGACAAATAACTCTAGGACAGCATCATGAAATGGGAATAAGGACATTAATCTGAATAGTTTCTAACATTGACTCCAGAGTAGGCTGCTTCTGTACAACTCCAGTTGCTCCTGGAGGAAACAGATCTTTGCAGACCTTGCTTCAGAGAAACTCATTTCTCCTTAACTAGGCTCTTGGCCAATTCTGTGCAGTCTTTTTATCTCTTTATCTAGGACAGTATTACTCTGTAAGTGGCTACTTACACTTTCATCATTCTCTTTTTTTCACAGCTAACCTTATCTCATAATTATTAAAACCATAAAATACAGTCATCTTTATTATGTGTGCTCTCCTCTTTACCTCGTTGAGGTTTTAAATGGCACATGGAAGGTGATGAAGTTGACTTACTCGTTCTTATCTCTGTACTGCTCAACAAAAGAGCTGGCATCCTATAGGCTTGTCATACGGTTTTTTTTTTTAATTTACATGCAGTAAAATTCACTCTCTCTGCTGTGTTTAGACGTATGTACATAGGCATGTAACCAGCGCCACAACAAGGTATAGATCAGTTCCATCATTTCAAAACATTCTCTTGTGCTCTGCTGTTTCCTGTTTCTTTTAATATAATTTTACCTTTTATAGAATATCCTATGAATAGAATATTATATAGCCTTATTAGTCTGGCTTCTTTCACCTAGCTTAATGCATTTTATTACTGAGTTCTCAGAGGTTTTCATATTCTGAAGATAACTCTATCAGATAGATATGAAATTCTCAAATACTTTTCCCAGCCTGTACTTTGCATTCTTTTAATAGTGCATTCTCAGAGCAGGAGTTTTAAATGTTGACAAATTCCAATTATCAATTTTTTTAAAGTGTGTTTTTAGTGTTGTTTCTGCATTTCTACATAAACCTCTGCATAACCCATGGTCACAAAGATTTTGAGTTCATTTTTATATGATATGTGAGATATAAATTGAGGAGGCTTTTGGTTTGTGTTTTTGTTTTGTGTGTGGAATTGTTCTAGCATCATTGTTGAAAAGACTAGCCCGTCTCCACTGAATGATCTTTGTGCCTTCATCAAAAATCAATTGACCATATTTGTGTGGATCTATTTCTAGAGTGTTCTCCTATATCTCTTTCTCAAATTTTCCACCAGTACTACACATCTTGATTATTATAGCTTTCAGTGAGTCTTGAAATCAAGTAGAATTAATCCTCCAACTTTATTCTTTTCCAGAATTGTTTGGGCTATTCCACTTGTCTTTGCCCATAAATCTCATAATTCTGCTTGTCACCATCTCTTAAAAAATCCTGCTTGGATTTTTACTGGAGTTAGTTGGACTCTACAGATCAGAGAAAATCCCTTTTTAATAAATGGATGAAAGGAAAACATATTTGTTGAATAAATGAATTTAGTTTTTTTTCCCTTGAAAGTAAGATAAAGGGATCTCTTCTCCCTGTGTCCGTATCCCATCCTTTCCGCTAATTCCTCGAGTTATCCCATTGTTTTTCTGTACCATTAGGGACTCTGTTCTACTCTTTCTCCACTTAGAGTTATGCACAGCTCTTCCTAATCCTGCCAACATTTCCACTTGACTTTTCATTCTTTTGACATGACCGTCCTTATTTGTTCTGTGTTTTTCCTGTCAGACCTCCCAAACAAGTAGTTATATCCAATGTCTGGGTTTCTTTAATTGTTCCTTTTCTTCATCCTAATAATCTGACTTCAGTCTCTTAAAATTTTATCTCCAGTGCTCTTTCTATAGCCACTAGTGACATTAGCATTGGTCTTTCTCCCTGTCTCCCTTCATTTTGACCATTTAGCCCATTTGATGTTGGTCATTCCTTTCTTGCAACTCTTTTCCTTTCATCTCAGTGACACTTGTGTTTAGGATGGGTTTTTGGTGCATAACTTGAATCCATAATAGGAAGGAAGGAAACAAACTACAGTTGGGCTACGGGGACTTGACCTGGAGCTTTGGGAGCTGTGGCTCCTCCCTGCCCCTCACCTGGTCTGTTGCCTCTAAATCCCTGTAAGTACCTTTCTTCTGCTTCTCTCTCTGCACACTGGCTTTCTCTGCTGCTCATGACTTCTCTCACCCTCCAGGAGGCTTTATTTTGCTTAATTCTGACTCTACAGTATTTTTCAGTTCGAGCTCATCTGTTCCAGTTGCACATTCTTTAGATGGGAATCTGATCCAGCCTGGTTTTGGTGTTCATGGGTTCAGGCAGGAACAGCACTCTTGGTCCTGTCAGCAGAGGCAGCAGGCCATGGAGCTGGCAGAGGGAAGGTCATGTGTTGTAAACAGGGCACCGTGGGCTAGGCCAGGAGTCTGCTGTCCTCAAGTCTATGGACAGGGCAGCTCTTGTTGCATCTTTGTTAAATTGTACTCTTACTTTTCTAGCAGCTTCCTGTCACCTTTATTCTCAGATTCTTAACATTTTTTCATTATATTCATTCATTTATAAAATAGTTATTGTCTATAACAAGAGGTAGAGAGTGGTGATTAAGAAGAATAGATTCATAACCTGGCTTTACTACCTACTCATCAGGGGCTGGGCAAGTTACCACCCTCCGTGTCTGAATGTCCTTATTTTAAAATTGGGATAAGTGTTACTGCCTCACAAATGTTGTGAGCTTTCAGTGCAGTTCAGTTCAGTCGCTCAGTCGTGTCCAACTCTTTGCGACCCCATGAATCGCAGCACGCCAGGCCTCGCTGTCCATCACCAACTCCCGGAGTTCACTGAGACTCACGTCCTTTGAACTGGTGATGCCATCCAGCCATCTCATCCTCTGTCGTCCCCTTCTCCTCCTGCCCCCAATCCCTCCAAGCATCAGAGTCTTTTCCAATGAGTCAACTCTTCGCATCAGGTGGCCAAAGTATTGGAGTTTTAGCTTCAGCATCAGTCCTTCCAATGAACACCCAGGACCGATCTCCTTTAGAATGGACTGGTTGGATCTTCTTGCAAGGGACTCTCAAGAGTCTTCTCCAACACCACAGTTCAAAAGCATCAATTCTTTGGTGCTCAGCTTTCTTTCTAGTCCAACTCTCACATCCATACATGACTACTGGAAAAACCATAGCCTCAACTAGACGGACCTTTGTTGGCAAAGTAGTGTCTCTGCTTTTTAATATACTATCTGCCGCTGCTAAGTCACTTCAGTTGTGTCCGACTTTGTGCGACCCCATAGATGGCAGCCCACTAGGCTCCTCTGTCCCTGGGATTCTCCAGGGAAGAATACTGGAGTGGGTTGCCATTTCCTTCTCCAGTGCATGAAAGTGAAAAGTGAAAGGGAAGTTGCTCAGTCGTTCCCGACTCTTAGCAACCTCATGGACTGCAGCCTACCAGACTCTTCCGTCCATGGGATTTTCCAGGCAAGAGTACTGGAGTGGGTTGCCATTGCCTTCTCCGCCTATCTAGGTTGGTCATAATTTTGCTTCCAAGGAGTAAGCATCTTTTAATTTCATGGCTGCAGTCACTATCTGCAGTGATTTTGGAGCACAAAAAAATAAAGTCTGACACTGTTTCCACTGTTTACCCATCTATTTCCCATGAAGTGATGGGACCAGATGCCATGATCTTCATTTTCTGAATGTTGAGCTTTAAGCCAACTTTTTCACTCTCCTCTTTCACTTTCATCAAGAGGCTTTTGAGTTCCTCTTCACTTTCTGCCATTAAATGAGTTTAATACACAACACCTGTCATGGAGCGTGTACACTCAGTCAATAAGGAAATGGCAACCCACTCCTGTATTCTTGCCTGGAGAATCCCATGGACAGAGGCTACAGTCCATGGGTTCACAAAGAGTCGGACACGACATTGAATAACACACAACAGCAACACACACTGTTATTTACTAGTAACTTGGCTTTCTTGGAAAACCCATTTTCTCTGTGGTTTCAACTGCTACCTAAACTATTATATCAGAAGTATTTATTTATCAAATAGTATACCAACTGTGTACACTATTGTAGGCAGTGGGAAAGTAGCAATGAACAAAACAGACAAAAATCAGCTGTTAAAGAGCTTAAGGTGATTCCCTGGTGCCTCAGACAGTAAAGTGTCTGCCTGCAATGCGAGAGACACAGGTTCAATCCCTGGGTCGGGAAGATCCCCTGGAGAAGGAAATGGCAACCTGCTCCAGTATTCTTGCCTGGAAAATCTCATGGACAGAGGAGCCTGGTAGGCTACAGTCCATGGGGTCACAAAGAGTCGGACAGGACTGATCAACTTCACTTAAAGAGCTTAAATCTAATGAAGGCGATAAGGCAGTAGGCAAATGTTTAAAATATATAACATTCTGATTTGGGAGATCTAATATTATATATTATCTTACCATGAATTTTCTTCTAGATATGAAAGTGTCAGCTCTTTCCTTGTTGAACTTTTATGGGATGTACAGTGGTTTCATACAATTTATAGCCTACTTGCATTGTTGTTGTTCAGTCACTAAGGTGTGTCTGACTCTGCAACCCATGAACTGCAGCATGCCAGGCTTCCCTGTCTTTCAGTATCTCCCTGAGTTTCGTCAAACTCATGTCCGTTGTGTCAGTGATGCCATCCAGGCATCTCATCCTCTGTTGCCCGCTTTTCATGCTCTCGATTTTTCCCAGCATCAGGGTCCTTTCCAGTGAATTGGCTCTATGCATCAAGTGGCCAAAGTATTGGAGCTTCAGCTTCAGCATCAGTCTTTCCAGTGAATATTCAGGGTTGATTTCCTTTAGGATGGACTGATTGGATCTCCTTGCAGTCCAAGGGACTCTCAAGAGTCTTTTCTAGCACCACAGTTTGAAAGCGTCAGTTCTTCAGTTCTCAGCCTTCTTTATGATCCAGCTCTCACATCCATACATGACTACTGGAAAAACCATAGCTTTGACTATATGGACCTTTGTTGGCAACATGTCTAGAATTGACAAAGCTATTCTTCCCAGGAGTAAACGTCTTTTAATTTCGTGGCTGCAGTCACCATCCACATTGATTTTGGACCCAAGAAAATGAAATCTGACACTGTTTCCACATTTTCCCCATCTGTTTGCCGTGATGTAATAGGAACCAGATGCCATGATCTTAGTTTTTTGAATGTGGAGTTGTAAGCCAGCTTTTTCACTCTCTTTCACCCTTATCCAGAGGCTCTTTAGTTCTTCTTCACTTTTTGCATTAGGGTGGTATCATCTGCATATCTGAGGTTATTGATATTTCTCTGTGTAATCCTGATTCCAGCTTGTGATTCATCCAGCCCAACATTTTGCATGATGTACTCTGCATATAAGTTAAGGAGGGTGGCAGTATACAACCTTGACGTAGTCCTTTCCCAAGTTTGAACCCTTCTTGTTCCATGCCTGGTTCTCACTGTTGCTTCTTATCCTGCATACAGGTTTCTCAGGAGGCAGGTAAGGTGGTCTGGTATTCCCATCTCTTTAAGGATATTACACAGTTTGTTGTGATCCACACAGTCAAAGGCTTTAGCGTAGTCAGTGAAGCAGAAGTAGATGATATTTTGGATGGTTAATAGTAATTAACTGATCATTTTAGTTTTGTCTCTTCAGTTTAATTATAAGATATATAACTGATGGTTCTATTTTATAGCACTAGTTTCCCCCCTCGCCAGCATGTGCTGGGCATATAGGTTGTTCATTAAATGTTTAGTAAATAAGACATAGATTGTAAGATATGTATATATATAATTACCATGTAGACTAGCATTTCTCTGTCTGGTTGGGTAAAAGAATTAAGCCTTCATGCCCTAAGCCTAAGATATCCACTGTATGTAATGAATGAACCTCTCTCCTGTGCATCTAGAACTGGTTATGTCCTATCTTAGGGAAAATTGAGAAAATAGTTAACATTATTTTCTGAGTCCTGTGGATCAGATGAGCAATCCTTTTTGAGAAAGGCTAATTTCAACATAGCCCATATACTTGCCGTGTGTTTAGCATTTTTTAAAACAAGTTGCCCTGAATACATCTCAAGTAAATCTACTTGGTAGAAAAAAAAAATTATCTCGAAGTAAATGTTTAGAAATTTTAATTTTACTATTTGTAACTTTTTAATTTAGAATAGGCTGAATTGCCTCCGTAATCATCACTGATTTAAATAAAACTTTAAAATGTTTATTTAGGGTGTAAAGAAGAATTGTAAACAGATTGAGTCTACTAAATTATTACCTGATACACCTATTCAATTCATACCTCCGAAAACATTGAACCTGCGTAGTTTTACCAAGATCATAAAGAGACTGGCTGAACTACATCCAGAAGTTAGCAGGTAATGACTACAGTTATATTTTAACTGGCTTTAAAAGTTTGTATAAAAATACAGTTCCTTTCAATAACTTAGCCATATTTAGAATGTGCTACTTTGGAAAAGACAAATGCTCATGTATGTTTTCCTTTGGCATAGAGATCACATTATAGATGCTCTTCAGGAAGTAAGAGTAAATCATAAAGGTTTTCTGAATGGCTTATCTATTAATACTATTGTGGAAATGACTTCCTCTGTTTTGGAAAACTCTGCTTCCAGTTAGGAATAAAAGAAGCAATAAGAGGTAAGTCAGTCATATCTTTCATATTTAAATAGTAAACATTTTAAGCTGTGGATTCCATTTCCTTTTCAAGTAAAAATTATATTGAAAATAATAATATTACAAAATCTAAAGCAAGCATACTGATTTGGTTCACTGTTAATGCAAAACTAGTTACCCCAAAATTAATTGACTTAAGCAACCTTTATCATCACCTAGTTTGCAGGTCAGAATTCAGGAATGGCATAGCTGGGTGTTTTTAGCTTAGTGACTCGTGATGTTGCATCAGGGTGCTGGCATGGGCTGTGGTCGTCAGGAGGCTTGACTAAGACTGGAGGACCGCTCCTGAGACGGCTTCTCCCCACAGCTGTTGGCAGGGGCCTCTATTTCTCACCACATAGGCCTTGCTGTAGGGCTGCTTGAGTGTCTTTACAGCATGGCATCTGGCTTCTTCAGAGCAAGAGCCATCAGAGAGAGAGCAAGATGGAAGCTGCAGTGTCTTTTGTGACCCACCCTCAGGAGTCATACTCCATCATTTCTACCACATTCTGTCAGATGCAAGTCACTGTGTGAATTCACACTCTTGAAGAAAGGTGTTTCAAAGAATTTGTGTATGTATTTTAAATTACCACATACAAACATAGAATCCCTGTTTACAAAATAATGGATGAGGCCTTGTTCCTATTTATAGCTGTCTGGGTGAGTAAAGCCAACTTTCCACAGCAAATAGTTAGAAAAGCTGAATAAATATAAAGACTATGCCTGCTTGAAGACACAAGAGAGCTATCAAGATAGTATGAATTACTGGGCCAGGTAAGAGAAAATTGGGGCTTCCCTGGTGGTTCAGTGGTAAAGAATTCGCCTGCCAATGCAGGAGGCATAGGTTCGATTCCTGGGTCAGGAAGATCCCTAGAGAAAGAAATGGCAACCCACTGTGGTATCCTGCAGTCCATGGGGTCAAAAAGAGTCAGACACAACTGAGTGACTGAACCATAACAGCATGTGATAGATGGTTTGCAAAAACAGCCACAATCATTCCCTTCCCCATAACCATGCCCCCTTTGCAGTGTGACTTGGAAGCTCCTCTGATCAAGAAGTGGAGTCTCTTTTCCCACCGCTTGAATCTAGACTGACCTTTTCAGTTGCTTGTGCCATTTCCAAGCCTAGCCCTCAAGAGACCTTGATCACTCTCTCTGCTCTCTCGGAAATTTACTGCAGCCACATAGGGACACCCAGGATGCCTGCTAGAGGACAAGAGACTATAGTCACCCCTCAGCATCCATGGGAGATTGGTTCCAGGAACCCCCACAGATACCAAAATTAGAGGTCACCCAAATCTCTTATATAAAATAGCATTATTCAGTCATCAAGTCATGTCCAGCTCTTTGTGACCCCATGGACTGCAGCATGCTATGCCTCCCTGTCCCTCATGTCCATTGAATCAGTGATGCCATCCAAACATTTCGTCCCCCATTGCCCTCTTCTCCTCCTGCTTTTAATTTTTCCAAGCATCGCACTCTTTTCCAGTGAGTCGGCTGTTCACATCAGTGGCCAAGGTATTGGAGCTTCAACTTTAGCATCAGTCCTTCCATTGAGTATTCGGGGTTGATTTCCTTTAGGATTGACTGGTTTGCTCTCCTTGCTTTCCAAGGGACACACATATAACCTACACACATCCTCCTGTATACTTTAGATCATCACTAGATTATTTCTAATATGTAATACAATTGTAAATAACTATGAATAGTTGTAAATACAATATAAATGCTGTAAATAGTTGCCAGAGCACAGTAGCTTTCAAGTTTTGCTTTTAGGAGCCTCCTGGAATTTTTTTTCAAATATTTTCAGTCCGTTGTTGGTCGAATCTGCAAGTGCAGAACTCGAAGATATGCAGGGCCAGCTGTACATGGAGGCTGGCCGAGGCATTCCATTCTACATCCATTTTCCCCAGAACACGGGACAGAACCTAGCACAGATCGGCAGATCACCTACCAACCTGGCCGATGTCCACAGATGCATGAGTGAACCCAAGCAAGGGAAGCCGAGTCACCCAGAGGAGTCTAGCCCATTGCTAACTGCAGAATCAGAGGGTAAACAGATGCTCACTGTTTTAAGCTACTAAGCTGTGAAAGTTATTTGTTGCACAGCAAAAGCTAATTAATTCAGATGTATTATGTTCAAGGAGACAGAAAACAAGGTTAAGAATTTTAGTGTAGAACTGGAAATATTTTAAAGGAAATTCCATTAATGAAAAACAGAATAACTTAGATGAATAATTAATAAGTTCTACAACATATTAGACAATTGGAAAGGTCAGAAAAATTACGGAATGAAGCACAGAGATAAAGGGGTGAAAAACCCAAAAGAGAAGAAACAAAGATATACCAAGAAAACCTTTAATAATTTGTGTAACTGGAATTTTAACCAAAAAATAAAAAGGGAGGAAATAGAACAGATACAATATTTGAAAAAAATTTAAATGATAAAACATATCAGAAATTTCGTAAAACTTTCAAATGCCAAGCAGGAAAAATAGAGAGACCTCAGTGCATTAGAAAAACTGCCTGAATGTGATCCTGGTGACCACTGTGCAAAGCTGCTGAAAGTCAGTCAAACCATTTAATGAGCCTCAAAGCTTTATGAATAAGGGGATAAGCAAGAGAAATAAAAGCGCGGTACACACCTGCACCCAGACACCCACACACAGGAAAACTGAAAAACAAAAACGCTGTAAAGCAGCTAGAGGGGAAAAAGTGCAACAATCAAACTGACATCTGATTTTCAACAGAAGCTGTCAATACCAACCTAGGATTCTGTACTCACAAAAAGAGCCTTCAAGAGTAAATGTGAAATAAATTTATTTTTACTCAATTAAAAGCTAAGACAATTTGTTACTTAGAAGACCCATTGTAGTAAAGAAAATACTAGAGTGTTTTCTAGAAAGAAGGAAACATTTCAGATGAAAGGTCAGAGATGCAGACAAATTGAAGAATAAAATGTACAGATCAACTAATACTATATAAAACAAGAATAATGGTATTTTATAGGGTCTAATAATTAATGTATGACAATAATCGCATGTAAGTTGAGAGAGAATTAAGTACTGCAGCTGTTCTAAGCACCTTGTAACTTGGGAAGAGAGTAAAGTGTACTGTGTTGGCGGTCCCCAGCAACACCCCCAAGAGCGAGAAGTAAAATCTAAGAATAGAGGAGAAGCCTCACACTGTTGGATTTGGCAGTGATTTCTTGGATATGACACCAAAAACACAGACAAGAAAAGATAGACAACCTGCATCAGAATGTAAACCTTTGGTGCATCACCATCAGCGGTGAAGAGGCACCCTGCAGAACCGGGGGGAGTGTCTGTACATCGTTTCTCTGACAAGGACTCACATCCAAAACATAATAAAGAACGCCTGCAACTCCACAGCAGCCCAGTTTAAAAGCGCACAAAGGATTTGAATAGACTTCCTCTGTAGAGGATATGCAAATGGTCAATGAGGGTATGAAAATAGGCTCATTATCACTAATCATTAGGGAAATGCAACCAAAACCACATGGGGTATTCACTGCACACCCATTAGAATGACTGTTATCCTCCTGCCAAAACCAGAAGATAACAAGTGTTGGTGAGGATGTGGAGAAATTGGAATCTTTGTGCATTGCTGATGGGAGTGTAAAATAGTGCAGCCATTGTGGAAAATGGTATGACCATCCCTCCAAATATTAAAATAGAATTATATGATCCAGTATTCCACGTCTCAGTATTTACTGAGTTTAGTGATATGCCTAGTAGGGGGTAGAAATTAATGGCAAGTATGAAAAGTGAAAGTGTTAGTTGCTCAGTTGTGTCCCACTCTTTGTGACCCCATGGACTGTAGCCCACCAGGCTTCTCTGTCCATGGAATTCTCCAGGCAGGAAGACTGGAGTGGGTTGCCATTCTCTTCTCTGGAGGATCTTCCTGACCCAGGGATCGAACCCAGGTCTCCTGCCTTGCCAGTGGATTCTTTAACGCCTGAGCCACCAGGCAGGCATATATAAGCATATAAGTACGATAAATGAGTTAACTAACAATGATTGATTTAGTAATAGAGTGTACTGATAACTATGTACTTGTACGGAATTTTGGATTTAGTGTAACATTTTATTGTTGGTTTCTTCTTTTCTTGACCTCTAGAATTTCCTTGGAAAGCATGACTTCCTTTCTACAGAGAATGTTCTCCGGCACTTACAAAAAAATTGTGATAATAGCAAAACAATATAGTTAAATAGGCTCGATAAATGGGGTTAGCTGTTTGTAATATTCTACTTTATATAGCCATCTCTTAAAATCTAGCAACTGTTGTTTCGACAATATAAAGATCTCTATATAAATTAAAAGATACTTTTTAATGTTTATAGACTTTGTATTTCAAACTTGTCACTTAGAGACTTGAAGCTGCATGTTTTGGAGCAGAGACAAAAATGGTGTCAATTTCAAAAATCTGTGTTAAGTCAGTTTTAAAAATATTGACCAATAGAAAGTATGATTTTATATGTGAAAAATATAATTTACCTGAAGTTTAGTTTCAGTTTTCAGTTATCTTAAGACTTTTATATTGGGCCATAGCATAACAGATAAACTGGATCTACAGATACATATTTTGTAATGTTTTTAAGTTTCCAAAATAATTACTGTTGTGATGCATTAATAGGTTTAGATGTATGTTCCCTGTTTTCACTAGGAACAGTGAACCCATGTGTGCTCTGGTAAACTGTTTCCTTAAATGTGAAATGGTCCCTGTATTGATTATGTTCATTTTGTAAGAAGTTCTATTAGGTTAGAGTGTATATTGGAACACTTTTCAAGACCTATTCTTTGGCTTTATCTGATAACATAAATTACTTTAATTGCTTACTTTTAAAGGTAACATATTGTTTAAAGTTAGAGTCTTATTAATAGTAAGATGAACACTTAAATATGCATTTTCTTCAAATGTTTAAAATGTTTATAGCATTCAATATGTAGCTGGTATTGCTTGATTAAAAGTTACCTATTTAACATTTACATTTGGTGTATTATATTTAATAAAGGTAGAATCTGAAAGGTTGTTGTTGAATCACGCGAATACACCGGGATTCTTGGCCCCCGGAAGAGAAGAATTCAATCCAGGGCCAGAGACGAGGCTTAATCGCTCAGAGCTTTTGTGTAATAAAGTTTTATTAAAGTATAAAGGAGATAGAGAAAGCTTCTGACATAGGCATCAGAAGGGGGCAGAAAGAGTACCCCCCTGCTAGTCTTCAGCTGGATATTGTATAGTCACTAGCAGTCTGTTAATGAAAGAAAGGAATGTCTTAAAATTCAGAATGGCACCAGGCCCCTCACCCGTAAGATGCATTTTGGGATAATCTTGGCACCAAATGGCTTATCCTGGGCCATAAAATGATTAACTTGAATCTTGAAGAAGGGCAGACCACCATACAAATAGTTTCATTTACATAGATTAGGGGAACAATATCTGAGTATAACATACTGGTTTGTCAAGTAGGTTCTGGGCCAAGAGGCAGAACCGACTTGGAGACAGAGTTTGGGGTAAAGGCATAGTACATTAGCATAGCTTAAGACGGACATTTCCATAAGAAAAAGGCATTGGTTATCTCTAGGCTCGAGAATAGCCAACTTCAGGCGAAACCAGGTGTCATTATGGCAACACAGTATTTTAAGAGAAACCTCCCTTAAATTTGTATAGAGAAGGAAAAAATATTGCTAGTTTGTTTCCTCCTGCCGCTTAAGAGAGAGAAAAATGTCTGACACTTGCAGGCTATTTCCTCCATTTGGAGACCCCTCTCTCCTTGGGGACCCCTAGATTTCCTATCAACCTGCCTAGGAAATGACTCTCTCAAATCTATAGTAAACTTTAATACTTTCTGCATGTTTGATGGCATTCCAAGTGTAAATTAACCTACCAGTGTTTATATGAAATATACATGGACAGTAAGACTACAAATCAAACTATTGGGTTTCAAATTTTTTCTCTTCATGGAATTTTTGGGTTTATTTCATATATTTATCTCGTTATTACCAGATCCACTCCAAATGTTTACCAGAAATTGAGTTCCAGGATGTAGAAAGTAATAATGATTTAAAAGGACACTATTAACTGAAACTTGAGAATCATCAGGTTAGTGAGTGATTCTTTCCTTTGGGCCGTACATCAAGTTAGCAGAATCCTAGAATTACGCAAATTGCTTCCTATAATGATTATTTATATTAAAAGGCTACATTCAAAGTAACCTTTTTAAATACGATTGAAACCTGGATCAGTCATTATTTTTAACATACTAGTGGCAGTGAGGAGTGTACGCATGTGCTTGTGTGCTCAGTCGTGTCTGACTGTTTGCAGGCCACCCGGCTCCTCTCTGTCCGTGGAATGTTTGCCTCTAGTCATTTGTTTCTAAAAGGATTTAATGAAGTGGAATTCCCTTTTAAAAAACATACAGACCAAATTAATGAATTCATTTTGGGGGAAATATAGAAAGGATCACTTGAAATTCTAACTTTGAGATTTTTTTGGAATAAAGATATCCTCTTCAAAATGTAAAGGAAAGATCAGGCAACTTTTAGATCAACAGGTTTTTAACAATGACCATGTAAATTGATCCCTGTTATTAAACTTCCCAAGTAAAATATAGAAACTAGAATAATTCATGAATCTTTAGTCCTACAAGTGAAAAAGCAATATTTATTTTCTAAGATCTCTAATTTGATATTGGTTAATTATATAAAGTTGTTAGAGAATTTAAAAGACTGGTCAGATTATCCAAGTTTCTAAATATCTTCAGCAAAGTTTCAGACAATTTCAATATGATTAATTGTTGCTCAGAATCATTTTTTATTTCATACTGTATTACTGGGACACCAAAGAACACTTTAACTATATCAGCTACGATATACAGATAGTTATGTTTAGAGATAACCAGAGATCTAGAATATTGTAAAATACCCTGAGACTGTCCCCAAAAAAGTGGGACTAAAAATTCTAAATTGGCTCTGCCTAATGCCAGTGTTAATTTTGGTCAAAAGAGATAATATGTGTAACTGAGAAGCTCAATATTTCAGGTAGTTTCTTAAAAAAAAGTTCTTCAGCCAGAGTTCTGTATATGTTGACTTAACTTCTTTTTCATTATTGATCAGTTACTTATTACAAAGTATCTATCTGGCATAATAGTAAAATGTTTAATACTGTTAGCTCTTGTGGTCAGTAAAGTAATGGCCCTCCAAACTGACCAGTCTTCATGCCCAAACCTGTGAGTATGTCACATGGCAAAAGGGAATTAAGGTTACAGAAGCAAGTAAGATTGCTAATCAGCTGACCTTTAGATGGGGAGAGGATCCTGGATTATCTGGGCGGGCAGAAGAGAGAACCAGAGAAATGGCATCTGAAGAAGGGCTCCACCACTGTTACTGGCTTTGAAGATGGAGGAAGGTGGCTAGGAGCCAAGGGATTGCAAGTGGCTTCTGGAAGCTGGAAAGGGCTGGTCCACTAGAGCCACCAGCAGGAATGGTACCTTCGGACATCTTAATTTTAGCCTGGTGAAACCCATCTCCAACTTCTGACTTCTAGAAGTATAAGAAAATAGATCTGTATTGTTTAAGCCACCAAACTTGTGGTAGTGTGTGACATCAGCAATAGAAAACTAATACAGCTATAAGGGTTATCTCTCAAGAGCTGCTGGGAACAATATGAGATTCCTGCCTGAATTTTGATTCTTGGGGACAAAGCAGTTATGAGCTGTGAGTATTAAATAACCCCCTAGCTTTATTGTTCAGTTGCTAAGTCATGTCTGCCTATTTGCAACCCCATGGACTGCAGCACCCCAGATTTCCCTGTGCTGCACTATCTCCTGGAGTTTGCTCAAACTCGTGTCCGTTGAGTCAGTGATGCATCAAACCATCTCATCCTCTGTCACCACTTTCGCCTCCTGCCCTCAGCTTTCCCACCATCAGGGTCTTTTCCAGTGAGTCGGCTCTACACATCAGGTGGCCAAAGGATTGGAACTTCATCTTCAGCATCAGTCCTTCCAGTGAATATTCAGGATTGATTTCCTTTAGGATGGACTGGTTTGATCTCCTTGCAGTCCAAGGGGTTCTTAGTGGTCTTCTCCAACACCACAGTTCAAAAGCATATTTTCTTCAGTGCTCAGCCTTTATGGTTCACCTCTCACATCCATACATGACTACTGGAAAAACCATAACTTTGACTAGCTAGCTACTGCTTAGCTACTAGTGTTTATATAGAACTTAGATCTTAAGGTGGCTCAGATGGTAAAGAATCTGCCTGCAATGTGGGAGACCTGGGTTTGTTCCCTGGGTCCAGAGGATCCCCTGGAGAAGGGAATGGCTACGTACTCCCAATACTCTTCCTGGAGAATTCCATGGATAGAGGAGCCTGGTGGGCTATAGTTCATGCGGTCGCAAAGAATTGAACACGATTGAGTGACTAACGCTAACACTTTAGATCTTAATACTTAGGGTTGATAATAATAGTCCCCTGACACATGAGAGAATGTCGTTAATATGTATATTATGGACATTGATTGTTTAAAATGGCTTTGCTTTTCCTGCCAGCAAGCTGAGAGCCAAACTCCTGCATCACTTTTCCTGCCAGGAAGCTGAGAGCCAAACTCCTGCATCACTTGTAATTGTACTGTTAAAGAAGGCAGGCTCTGAAGCCAGATTCCCTTGATGCAGGTTCCTGGCCGAGCTTGTCAGCTGTGTTTAACCTTGGACAAGTTAGGTAACAGCCCTGGGCCTCAGCTGTCTGGTGTGTCAGGTGAAGATGGACGCACCTGCCCTCACAGGGATGGCGCAGAGCGCTTGCCTCAGTACTTGTCACAGTGGACGAGCCTTTCACGCTTTGCTGCTGCTGGAAGGGCCTCTGCAAGCAGTGTGCACTGGTGCGTCTTTCTGTGCAGCGACTGCCCGGACTCTCTTGTGCTGTCCTGCTGCTTTGCTTTCATTCTAGTTTCTTATCTTCTTTCTCTCTTCTATAAATGCCTATACCCTGCCTCTAAATTTCTTAGAATGAAGCAGGCCATAAGTTAGTATGTTACTCAGGGGGCAGTGGATTGCAAATGATAGAAATACTACTCAAACTAGCCAAAGCACACAAAAAAGTAAAATTTAACTCCCGTAATTGACACCTCCAGAAAAGAACTCAGATATAACTGGATCAAGAGCCTTCTGCTTTCTTCCTGTTGTCTCATCTTTTCTCTCATCCCTCCCTTCTTCCCCCACCCCTCCGCCTCCACACATACACACTCCTGAGTAAGCAGGAGTGGTTACAGTGCTCACTGAGAACTTGTAGGAAATAGGCACACAGCAGTGCTCAGGTTTGAATGCCGAAACAAGTTGAGTGCTCCCAAGACGCCGCTGGTTATGGCTCATGTTTGTCTGACAGTTGTGCTGTGTGAGCAAACCACAGAGCGGAGGTGTTACTGCTTACAAGTGCGTCTTTGGAACCACTCATTCGTTACTGATAAGGACTGAAGCATCGCCTCTGAACTGCTACCCTGGGAGTGGGGACTCCAGCAAAACTTTCCCCATTGTGTCAGCAGATGACTGAAAAGCTGTCTGTAGAGCATGGGATGTTCTTTCCTTCCGTGCTCACTAGCGTTGCTCCATCCCTGTCTGGTTCGCATTGTTTCCCATGAGAACCTTGCTGTCGCCGTTATCTCTGCTCCTCTGTATATAACATAGTTTTCCTCCCGTCGTTTTAATAGAGGTTTTCTCTTTATTACTGGTTGTAAGCAATTTCATCCTGGTGTGCCTTGATGTATTTTTCTTCATTCTTGTCCTTGGGGTTTGTTGATATTCTTGAATTTATAGATTTATCAAAACTTTTACACAGTACTTCACATATTTGTCTGACTGAACTCCAGCTCCACATACATTAAGCCACTTGAAGTTGTCTCATGGCTCTTTGCTGTTTTGTTCTTAAGTCTTTGTTCTGAGATGTAGTAGTTACTTAAGAGTTTATTAGATCTAGTCAATTCTTGCTTTGAAGCTTTATCAGGTGGCCCCAGGGCAGCCTTTATAGTTTTGTTTTGTTTTGTTTTTTTCTGACTCCAAAGGCAGTAATTCTCACTACTCTTCTGCTTATCTCAAGGTTTTTCACTATGGTTGGTGGAGCTGGAGCTTTTCAGGCCCCGCGTGAGCTCTGAGAAATTGTTCCAACCTGCTTCTGGCCAGGGCTTTGTTTTTCTGCCTCAGATACCGTCCTTACACGCATACTCTGATCACTATTCAGCTGCCGCTTTCTCTGTGCAGCTCTCTCCTCTCCGGTACTCTGGCACCCTGCTAGCGCCAGCTGCCTTGGCTCCCCAGCCTCCCAACCCTGGGAGCCCCCAGACTGTGTCTGGAAACTGCAGGCCGTGAGCAGTCATACGGCTCACCTCACTTGTTCCCCTGCTCTCAGGGCCTTTGTCTCGTGGTCCAGGGTGACAACTATTCCTTGATCTGTTTTGTCCAACGTTTTAGTTTAAGCGGGGCAGGTGCATCCAGTCCCTGTTACTTCATCATGGATGGAAGCTGAAGTCTTCTTTTAACTTTGAATTTTTTGTCATGTTGACCTGTCTAGATTGTGTCTTTAGCCCTGCTGTGCATGCGGTAAAGCATTTGGCCATCTTCTCAACTCTTCCATTGCTTAACCTAACATTCATGTAGATGGAGGTGCCCAGGGAGAGGACTGTCCATGCTGCCAGCAAGAAATACGGCTGGGGCAAAACTGGCAACTCTTATGATATCATAGGTATAAAGACATTAGAGTTTGTCCCACTTCCATACCTCTGCCAAAGGGAAAACCCATAATAATTACTGGGGGGTCTCTTGCCCAGACCCAAGGTGCAGATAAAACCATTAGGGGAGAAAGTGCCATGGTGGGTACACCCCCAACTATGGCATTCCCAAGAGAATTGTGAGCTTCCTGAGTCCACAGATTTGAGAAGTACACTCTGTCTTGTCAGGTACATGTATCTGTCAGGGTGGGCAGTGTGAGAAAATGGAGAGGAGAAAAGGCAAGAGGGCTTCCCACCCAGACCCTGCCAGCCCCAACAGTGGCAGGAGAGGGGTCCCCGGTGCCTTGGGGAATGAAAGAGCCCAGCCATAAGCAGGTGCAGAGAGGCCCACAAGCCATGGGGGAAAGGGTGAGTGGAGGGCGAGTCTGAGAGAGCAGAGATCCTGCGCTTCACGGGGAGGGGCTGGGACCTCACACCCCACCCCCACACACACACAGTTGTGCCTTGGCCAGTGGGCTCTTCACTCTGGCCTGCAGCCTCCTCATACACTCACCCGCCCAGCCCTCAAGGCTTCTCACACTGCAGCTGAGCCAGCTGCATCAGGCCCGGGCCTGTGGTTCCTGTGTTACTGAGATTTTTGCAGGCGCCTCACTGGATTACCAACTGAAGGGCAGAACACCTGCCTTGTTTACCCAGCATCTGTCTCTTAAATGAATAAAGAGAGGGAGGCCAGGCCACGCGCTGGGGTGTATCTTCCTACCGTTGGGGAAGAGGGGCTTAGCTTGAGCAAGCGCGTGCTCCCCCACCATGGGACCCCGGCCCCTCGGGCTCCAGTCTACAGGCACGCAGGTCCTCAGTGCCTCCTGCCCGCCTGGCTGTCAGCTGCTGCTGTTCGCAGAGCTGTCGGCAGAGGGATGTGTTGAGTCGGTCCACACGGACTGACCACGGAATTCTGCACCAGGCACTCTGCTAGGCGTCAGCAGCTTCGGTCACAAAGGTGTGATTGCTGCTCCTCCCAAAGGCAGTGGTTGATTCCTTAGCATGAGCATAAATGTACTCAATTGTTGAGAGTTCTCAGAATAGGCTGTTACAAGCAGAAACCTCTGCAGAGTGAAGCACAGCCACCAGCAGAGCTCAGAGAGCCCAGGTCAGCTTAGCTAGGCTGGGCTGATGCCTCCCAGGTCAGACCTAAGCATGCAGGTTACCTGCACTTGCCCAGATTCCCAGGGCTCTCATGTGTCCCCCCACCCCAGGGAGCCCTTCTCTTTCTACAAGTTCAGTCAGAAAGAGGCCCTCCCAGCCGCCTCTGCCTTTCGCCCCCCATGTCAGGCAAGAAGTGCACAAGGGCCACCTTTCTGTACCCCCAGGAGCCTCTTCCCTCTAGCCCAGGACCTACACCTACCTTCCAGGCACCTCCTCCCGTGCACCCGCACCCACCACTCCCGTCATTCCAGCTCCATTCCAGCTCCTCGCTGGACCTGTGGGTCCATTTTTTGGTTATTCTGAATGTGTCCAAGCGCCAGGGCTGTTTTTGTCCTCTCAGGAACCCCAGTGCCTGCACCTTGGGCGAGGCGGATGGGCGAGGGTGGCCTTGGTCTTCTACAACGTAGACCCCCGAGGTAGAGCGGTTGTAACCCACAGAGCGAAGGAGAGAGGGTACCCGGGTTGGCATCGAGAGGCCCTGTTTAGAAGAGCCTCCCCAGTTAAACAAGTGGCAAACACTTCAGGAGCACCCGAGCCTCGGTCGAGGTCGTCGCCGGAGTGTGCGGTCCCCCGGGCAGGGTCCTGCTGACACTGCGCGGCTCCCTCCTCTCGGGCGAAGCCTTCCCCATCCGGCCCCGCGCTCTCCTCGCTGGTGCAGCGTCT
>NW_011495036.1:3847741-3857460 GCF_000754665.1 Bison bison bison
CCCGGCTCCGGCTCAGGACGGGCCGCGGGCGGGGGGCGCCTCCCTCCGGGGAAGGGGCGGCTTCGGAGGCCTCGCGGGGGCGCGGGGCGCGGGCACTCAGGTTCCGGAGGAAACCGTGACCGACCTCATGGCACCTTGGCCCCCGGCTCCAGGCTGCGGGCAGTTTCGGGTTCCAGAATCAGAACCACGTACCATTTACCTAGAAAACTGGCTAAAACTGAAAATCTGACACATTCACAGCCAACAGTTGCTGGTTTGTAGATAAGCCTCCTTTGCAGAAATGAGGCCAACCATTCTCTTCGGGGCATTTCCACAGGGGGTGTGTGTGTGTGCGTATTGACTTGCCATTCTGTGTGTGTTGACTTGCCTGTGTGTGTATGTAGGTGTGTGTTGACTTGCCTGTGTGTGTGTGTGTGTGTGTTGATTTGCCACTCTGTGTGGGTGTGTGTTGACTTGCCAATCTGTGTGTGTATGTAGGTGTGTGTTGACTTGCCAGTGTGTGTGTGTGTGTGTGTGTGGCTAGCAGCAGTCCAGAGAGGGGCTCTTGGGGAGGTGGCAGAACACGCCTGGCTCTCTGTTCTGAGACCATGGTGGCAGGAGCCTGCAGCTGACTCAGCAAAATTTAGCAGAAATTGTCATCTTCAGTTCCCTCTTCCCACTGTTTTCATAAAATGCTAAGCAACCTTCCTGAACTGCCTCAGCTATTGGATTCATTTCATGTATTTAGTTACCATTTAATAAAAACCAAATCAGTCATGTAAAGTGGAAGAATCCAGTGGCCCAGGGAAGCCCCCACAGTTCTTCCTGGTAGCTGTGTCCTGGCTGCCAAGCAGTGATGCTGCCCTTGGGGAAGGGGTCCCCACATTGCCGTGCAGCTGCTCAAGAGGCAGCCAGGGGTTGCGGGGCTTGTCTGGGAGGCGGGAGGCTGTCACTCCAAGCTTCCAGTTCCCACACCTCGCCAAGGAGTGTTGGAGCTGCCCAAAACCCTTAGTATCTACTTCAACAGAATGTACTCTGAAAGCTGATCCTGCCACTTAAGTATTTTTGCTGAAGGTATATGAAAAGCAGAATCTTATAATAATATTCTCTTCTTTTGCATTAGGATCTGTGGGTTTGACCTGGAATGTACTGTTTTAGTTTCTTAAGAAATGAGCATTTCTCTTTCAGCAAGGTAGAGAGCTGGGCTGAGCCCAGCTTATTTAAGCATAAATAAACAAATTCTCTTTCCTACCATCCAGAAGCTGCACCCTCTAAAGCTTATGTAAATAAAACACTTTATCGTGATCACATATTAAAGACCTTCCTTGTTTACCAAGAAAATAATACATGTTCTGGTGGAAGGTCAAAGTCTTGGAACCCTAACATTCTGAGAGGTCTGGCTAATGTTATATCATGGAAGAACAAACACAGCTTTATGAGGTTATCAGTTAATTAGTGTCATTGGAGCCGAGCTGTAGTCAGAAGAATTAGGAGCACACGTTTTTCTTTCCAAGGGGTAGTGTGAGCTAGAGCCCCTTGGTGATGAAGATTTTGCTACCCAGAATAGCAAGGTGGAATTTCTTATTTTTCATCCGTCAGAAAAGAGGGACATTTCCAGAGGAGCCAGAGTCCGTGCATCATGACTTCGTTGTAAGCTCCCGTCACTACCCGCCCACCTTCACTGGGCAGTGCTGGCCGGCGTTGGCCTGTTTGAACTCCTCTGTCGTCTGTCCTGGGAAACACGCACCTCCCCTCGCGTGCTGGGGGAGGGGGTACTTCTTGCAAGGCTGCTGTGTCCCTGGGTCGGGAAGACCCCCTGGAGAAGGGAATGGCCACCTACTCCACTGTCTGTGCCTGGAGAATCCCGTGGACAGGGGAGCCTGGCGGACTGCAGTCCACGGGGTCGCAGAGAGTCAGACACAGTGACTGACACTGTGTTTATTGAAATATGTGACTTTATATAAATACAAGGGTAGCTGTTTGGAACCGACCAGGACATCACAGGAAATGCAGTCCACATGACTGCTTCAGATTGTCATGCTGCTTTAGTCCGGAGGCGGCTCTAATCCTGGAGTCATCTGAAAGGTTCTTTTTTTTGCTCATCGACTCAGTGTGTCTGTTCACCCTGTGTGTGTAGTGGCAGGGAGACGTTTCTGGGTATCCATCTTCCTTCTACAGCTGCGTGCCCGGCAGTGTGCACATCGTTAGGCGAGGGCTGTTGAGAGATGTTTATGCCCACATCAGAAGTGGCGGTAACCACACGTCAAGGAAGGGTTTTAGGTGAAATCCTTACTCGGGGCAAATAGCTAGCTGGGGAAAGCCGGTTCCTCCTGCTTTCCCCCAGGATGAAGCAATCCCATAGCTTCTCCTCACTTAGAAACGGCGCCTGGCAGAGTGTGTGATGGCGGCGCCCCGTGTGACCTGAATTCCAGAAAGATGCTGAGCCATCAGCAGGGCAGCCCCTCGGGCTTGGTGGCCTTCAGGCCCAGAGCCTGTCTTTCCCGAGGGCCGCCTGGCACGGAGGGCTCCCCGCTCCTAGGGCCCTGGCCCAGGCCTGCCTGCCGGGACGGTCTTGGGGAGGGACCCAGGACCCAGGCCCAACTCTCCGTTTAGTCCTCTCAGCTGGACATGGGGGCCGTGCGGCCAGGTCCCATCCCAGGAGCCGCAGTGGCCCTGGGGAGGGGACAGCAGGGCACCTCTCCAAGACAGACGCACTGACAGACAGACCTGAGTGAGCCCCAAGAGATGAACGTTTCCAGCCCATGACCCCGTCACATTTGAGTCTGATGTGTGCCCAGCAGGGTGGTGGGCCTGGTGCGTGGCAGATACACGGTGGGCTCTGAGAAGGGCACACGCTGGCAGGTGGGGGAGCTGTGAGATCCCTGCCTGAGAACCTCTTGTTCTGCCAGGGACTCGGGAGACCTGAGGAGGAGACCGGGAGCCTGGGGAGGGGCCGGGGGAGGGGCAGAATCCCCGCCGGCCCTGGGTGCCCCCCCACCCGCCTGCCCCTGCTCTTCAGCATCCTCCTGGCACGTGGAGACCACAGGACGCTGCTGGGGCTCTGCCCTGTCCCCCCAGCCTCCTCCCACCACCCCCATGGTGCGCCCACAGGGATGTCCTGGGCACCAGCCCTCCCCCGCTCCAGGATGGATGACCTTGGGGCTGGATAACGTTTCTACAGAACACGTCTGTTCTTGGCCAGGAGGGTTATGTCAACACAGCAGCGGGAGGAAGCTCCCAGGCTAAACAAGAGCTTATTCTTGGTGACATAATGATGGTATTGTTGTTCATGGAGAAAAACAAAAAAATTTCCCTAAGATTGTTTTATGTTAGTATTTTCTTTGACATCGAAAGACATCACTGCAGTGATCATTTAAAACACAGATTCTGAGCAGTTTCACTAAAGCAGGGTCCATGGCCAAGTCTCAGCAGGGGAGCAGGGGACCCGGGCGTCTCATCACAGCCCGGCCGCTCTTATTTCCTGCTCACTAGACCTCCCAGTGTCCCTGTCACATTTGTCCTGATCCCACCCCCCTCCCGGGTGGAGTTCTCCGGTGAATTCTGTGGGACCAGGGACCAGAGGCCGCCCCCTGCACCTACCTGGGCAGCACCCACCTGTGTGTGCTTCCAGGGCTCTGTACCCCCATACCCGAGAGGCTCACCAGCAAGGGTTCTCCTGAGCCAGGCCTCACCTGGGAGGATCAAAGACAGCAGTTTACCCGGCAAATGACCGAATGACAATGCCTGTCTCACTGTCACACGCTCCAGTCCACCGTCGACTGGAACAAAAGCAGTCCATGAATCAGATAGCAGACTTGAGAGCTGGACCATAAAGAAGCCCGAGCAGTGAAGAATGGATGCTTTTGAACTGTGGTGTTGGAGAAGACTCTTTCGAGTCCCTTGGACTGCAAGGAGATCCAACCAGTCCATCCTAAAGGAGATCAGTGCTGGGTGTTCATTGGAAGGACTGATGCTGAAGCTGAAGCTTCAATCTTTGGCCACCTGATACGAAGAGACAGCTCAGTGGAAAAGACCCTGATGCTGGGAAAGATTTAAGGCAGGAGGAGAAGGGGATGACAGAGGATGAGATGGTTGGATGGTATCACCGACTCGATGAACATGAGTTTGAGCAAGCTCCAAGAGATGGTGAAGGACAGGGAGGCCTGGCATGCTACAGTCCACGGGGTCGCAAAGAGTTGGACATGAATGAAGGACTGAACAACAGCAATAGCAAACCTCATGTTTTGGGGGAAGAGGCCTGAAAGGCAAAGGCGAGGCGAGGTGACAGAGGCTGGCCCTTCTGCGTGAGGCATTATTGCCTCGGGCAGGTTCCAGGGTCCATTTGTGCAGACAGATGCTGTGGTCCGGGTAGATGGACAGATGAGGGAGGCACTCCCTCCTGCTGGTGACTCCCCCGGCTCCTAACACTAGGGCCACATGGGGCCAGGCCTGCCAGGGCTTTCGAGAAGCCGGAACAGACCTGGAGCGCTAAGAGAGCCGTCCCTGCATGGGAGTGAGGAGTCTCCCAGCTGATCTGCTGAGGTGGGCTGCTGAGTATGGAGGAGGCACAGGCTCCCAGGTCCCCGTCCCCTCCTGCGGTTGGCTGTTGAAGGGTTCCTGGTAGCAGTTAGAAGATGGCGCGATGCACAGTCGGAGAGGGCTCTCTGCTGGGCAGGGCGGAGGAGGTGATGGTTCACTGGGCCTTGAGGGTTGAGTAGGAGTTTTCACTTGTCACACAGAGTTGTTGTTGTTGTTGTTTTTCATTTTGTCTTTTGGGTTCTTCTTTTCCTTTTCCAGAGTAGACGGAGAAAGGCTGAAGGTAACACGTTCAAACCAAGTGCTGTTTACGTCATCCTCTGGGGCATTTAGTGACTGGCCAGGCAGGTAGCTTCCTGGGCATTTGGCTCCTGAGTGGCTGTAACCAGGGGAGTCCTGGGAGTGGGTGGTTCCCAGTGTGCTGGCCCCAGCTGGGAGAGCAGAAGGTGATTCGGCTGGAGCGCACAGAGCAAGGCTTTCCTGCGGCTGTTAGGAGAAGGTCTGGGCAGAATAGAGGTGGCGCTTTGGAAACCCCATTCCTTAACCTGCAGAAGATAGGGAAGAGTGGAGGCAGCGTGAAGATCAGCTGTGATCACAGCACTTGGCTCGCCGCTCTCAACATTCCCTCAGATTTACTGATTTTAATTGAGGAGTGACTTCCCTCGTGGCTCAGCCAGTTACGGAGTCTGCCTGCAATGCAGAGACTCGGGTTTGATCCCTGGGTCGGGAAGATCCCCTGGACAAGGGAATGGCTACCCACTCCAGTACTCTTGCCTGGAGAATTCCATGGACAGAGAAGCCTGACAGGCTACAGTTCATGGGGTTGCAAAGAGTTGGGCACGACTGAGCAACTTCTTCAATTCAACTGAGTAATCGGCATAGAATAAACACTGCGTTTCAAGTGTGTGACTTAGAAGGTCCTGGGACATGTATGCACCCACGTGGACTCAAGACTGTGCGCGTGGGTACCCACCACCTCCACAGTGTGCCTCTGTCGCCTCCCCTTCCTGCCCCCTCCCACCACGCCTGCAGGGCTCACACGCTGTGAGTCACTAAGGTCCCCTCACACCGCAGACCCTCAGGGAGGGCCACGTGCGGCTGGTCCTGTAGACACAAGTTCTGGAAACCAGCCCCGTTGGCCCACTTGGTGCAGGAGGGTCTCATTTCACAGAGAAAGAAACTGTCCCAGAGGTGACGGGGCCCGGGGGCCCAGCCTGGGTGGTGGGGGCAGTGGGCTGGGGCCCAAGGGCCCACTGGCTCCACCAGGGGAGGCTCTGAGCCCAGCTCCCCGGCCGGCCACTCCAACAAGGGAGGGGCCCTTCCCACGGCTCGCCCCCTACCCGTGACCCCAGCCCTGGGAGGCCCATGCGGGTCTGCGGCTCTGTCTCTGCAATCGTGGCGTGAGCTGAGCGGCAGCAAGACGGGCCGGTTTTGCGGGCACGCAGCCGCAGGCCAAGGGCACAGGTGAGAAGAGAGACCTGGCGGGTCCTCCCCTGGGCCCTCGTCGCTCGTTAGAAAGCCCAAAGGCCCCCAAGCCCCAGGGGCTCCCGTGGGGCGCCGGCCACCCTGTCTTTCTGGCCCCAGGCCCATTGCCATAGCGATCTCACGGCGGGGCCTCTCCCTGCCAGGGCCGGGGGCATTGTCTGTGCTTTCTCGGAGCCCCTCCAGCCCCAGCCAGCCTTCCTGCACTGGAGAACACCGGCACAAGGGCAAGTCCTGCCTCAGCTTGCTGCTGTCTGCCCAGCAGCCTCGCACTTCGCCTCTTAAGACACGCGCTGTGAAGGATTAACCTCACAGTCACCTGGGAACGGGAGCCACCTGGTCTCAAACAGCTGGTTTTAAAACATTGGGCAGTGTATTCAGTTTTAAAGCCATGATGGGGCCTCTCTTTGCAAGGAAAAGAACTATATCAGGCTCGTTTTTTATTTAAAAAAAAAAAGCATCATCCTTCTCCTGTGCTGAAACTGGTTTCCAAATTCACCACTCAAGCAGCTTGCCCAACCTCATTCCAGTTGTCGAACAGCTGGGAGAACCAGCTCTGGGCTCCCGCAGGGCAGGAAAGAAAGGGTAGCGGTAGTGGTGAAGGCCGGACTTTGCCCCCACAGAGCAGAGGGCCCGCCCTTGGGACACAGACAGCGGCTCCCAGAGAGGTGGGAGCTGCCCGACCCTGGGCCAGCCCCGATCCGGGCCACGGCGAGGCCACGGGGCCGGCCCTACAGCGGGGCTCACACCCACAGTGGGGGCTCCAGCGTGACCTGAGGCCCGGAACGATTGTGGGGGACTGTTGTGGGCACCCCTCCAGTGTCCACATCAGCTCCTGGCTTTCAGTTGCCTGCCCCCGAGCACTGACGGAGAGGCACGTTTCTCTTCCTTCTCCCTAACCCAGCCCTGCCAGCGCAGGAGGGGAGCCCAGCACCCTTCCTGATCTCCTGAGGGCGCTCCAAGGCGCCTCGCTGCAGCCCAGGCACAGCGCACTGTGCTAAAGCCGGGTGTCGCCGACTTGTTAGTTTGACAAATAATAAGGTGCAGAGCCGCTGGCTAGCAGGGAGGGCGACAGGCAATCAGAGGGCGGCCAAAGGAGAGGAAAACCCCGCCCACCCTAAATAAAGCCTGGAGGACCTCGGGGAGGAGGCTGCGGAGTAGGACGGGCTGTATCTGGGTCTGGGCTTTGCGGGCAAAAGGAGGTCCGCAGGTGCAGCCCGGGCAGATGTGCAGAGTGCTGAGGGCGTGGGGGCACCAGGGTGGGGCTTTCGGAACATGGCTGGAGCTCCTCCGTGAGCCAGTGTCTAAGCACTCCCCACCCCGAGCTACCTGTGACCCTGGGCGCTCCACCTGTGCACGAAGGTGGGCTTTCTCAGGGGCGTCTGGATGGAGCCAGGGTTGGGAGCAGCCCCTTCCCCCAGCTGGTCCTCGGGTGCGTGAGCTGTGCCAGGTGGACCCGGCGGGGTCCCATCCCAGGGCACCCAGGGTGGGCTGGCCTGCTCCCCACGCCTGCGGGTCCTCTCCTGAGGCTCCTCCAAGGGGGTTTTCCTCTTGCCAGCCTCTCGTCTCCTCCACCCACCACCCATTACTCCTGGTTTCTCTGGCTGAAAACCCCCAGGGTCCTCCCTGCTTTCCAGCATGCATGTCCAGATCTGGGGTACAGAGTGACACCCTCCAGGCGGTGGGCGCAGGACCGGGCATCTCGGCGCTCAGGCAGTGAAGTGAAGTGAAGTAAGTCTCTCAGTCGTGTCCGACTCTTTGCAACCCCAGGGACTATACAGTTCATGGAATTCTCCAGGCCAGGATACTGGAGTGGGTAGCCTTTCCCTTCTCCAGGGGATCTTCCCAACCCAGGGATGGAACTCAGGTCTCCCGCATTGCAGGCGGATTCTTTACCAGCTGAGCCACAGGGTGAAGCCCGAGGCTTTTTTCAGCTCCTGCCGCCAGCTTCACCTCTATCTCCATGTGCCGTGGGCTCCCTGTGTTTGGCTTCTTATTTGTGACCAATCACAGAGCTAATCACAGTCCCTGGCAATCCATGGGGTCACAGAGTCAGACACGACTAAGCGGCTAAACAAACAAATCAGTGTTGTCCTTGTGTTGCTGTGAAATGTCACTCTGTTGGCTCGAGCCCCTGACAAGATGTGTCTGGCCTGCCGTCTGTCACTTAGGTAAGTGGACTCGTTAGTCTCCCGCCCCCACTGGGCAACATGGAATTGGGCCCTGGAGGTCCTCACATGGACCCTGGAGAGGAGGGTGGAGCCCCCTGCCACCACGTAGCCCCTGGGACTCTGGTGGGGACAGAGACAGGGTCTGCTCCCCTGCCTGTCAGGGGCCCTGTGCTGGCCACCCTCCCAGCCCCCAGGGCACTCTGCCCTTCACCTTCATTTGGGACAGCCCGTCAACTCTGTTACCTGTAGCCGACACCACTGTCCACCTGTTCCTCTCCCCAGTCCCCATGAGTGGAAGGGTAGGAACAGCTCAGGTGACAGCTTGGCAGCTTGGTTTCTAGCCGATGAACACCCAGACCCAGAGAACGTGAGCTCAGCGCTGGGTGGTACAGCCCGGCTGGCACACACTGGTGGAAGAGCGGGGTAAGGGTCTCCAAGACCCTGTGCTGCTCACCAGCTCCCTGGGGCAGGCTGATTCCTTCCCTCACTCCCGGGCAGACGTGCAGGGGCCTCGTGGGTGATCAGCCTGTGTCCAGTCCCAGCAGGCTGTTCTCACTGCCACAGTTTCTGTGTCTGCGAAGTGGAGGCTTAGGAACCAGGTCAGGGGTGGGTGAGGCCGAAAAGGTGCGTGAGTGTCAGGCCGTGTCCCCCGGACCAGAGGACGTGCAGTCCCCGCTCTGGAGCCCAGGGAGATGGCGGTCTCAGACACACTGTCAGCAGGCGGGCCTTTGCTGGGCCCCGAAGTGACTGATCATGCCATCCAGCTGGAGCCTGGACGCCCCACCCACCCCCCACCCCTGGGATCGCGGCGCCCCCCAGGGCATCTGGGTGGCCTGGGAGTCAGACGGGCCAGTCTGTGCTGGTGGGTGTGGGCCGCGAAGGGTGGAGCCAGCCCCTGACCCTGCAGGGATGGGTGAGCTGGGCAGATGACTGTCGTGCGGGGGCTCTCGTTGCAGTGACCCACCTCTGCCTGGCCACTGCCTGCCAGCACGCCGACCACGGCACCCTCCTCCAGGAGTCCTGCCTCCCCCAGTTCCAGGCACACATGGAGGCCGTTGGGAGGACGCTGTGGTGTGACTGGGGCAAGACCATCAGGTGAGTCTGGCGTGTCCTGGAGGGGCAGCGGGGATGCTGTGAGAGCGTCTCCCTCGAGGCCCCAGGAGCTGTTCTTCACTGACAGGCTGGTTCCCATGCCACAGGCTGGGACCAGAGAGAGGGTGAAGAGGGGTGCGCTGGGGGGCGGGCACGTGGACAGGGAGGGCAGGGGCCGTGACCTCGATGACCAGGCTCAAGCTGGGTATCGGGGCAGAGGCGGCAGGCAGCAGAGGGCTCCATCGGGCTGGGTCCAGTCTGGGATGCTGGTGGTGGGAGCAAGATCCAGCTCCCAGGGGGCCGGGTCCCTATGACAGGAGGCCCCTCCCCCACCTGGTGCAGGGTGGTCCCCTCAGCCTCCCACCATCCCCGAGACCCAGCCTGTCCTCCCACCTGCCCAGGGGGCTCGGGCTCGGAGCTTCCTGGAACCATAGGGTGGAGGCACGCCCCTCACCAGGG
>NW_011495036.1:3857560-3861568 GCF_000754665.1 Bison bison bison
GCAGCAATCAGCTTGTCTGCGGTTGATATTCAAGGCTGAGTTTTCCTAGGCTGTGTTTCTGCTTCAGTGTTCGGACCCTGGGGGCACCTGGGGGCTCCAGTGGGCAAGGAAAGGCAAAGAGAAGCACCCTCCAAACACCGAGATTGCAGTGGGGTTGACAACCCAGCCAGGCATGTGGGGTCCCCAGTGTGTGTGCGGGTTTCGGGCCGGGCTCCGACATCGTCCGTACAAGGACTGCCCTCGGTTCACAGCCTGGCCAGGACACACAGGAGCTGGGCGCGGGGTCCTCAACCTCCTGTAGTTAACATGAAGCCTGCGCTTGCCTCCAGGGTTTGAGCAGAGGCTCCGCGGCAGCCACCCCAGCAGGGTCTCCTCCCCATCCTCCTCCTCCACGGCCTTCAGGGTCTCCTATTCTGAGCTGAGAAATCAGTCATGAGTTAGAAATCAAAGGGGGAGGCAGGCTATTAAAAGTCAGCTTTTCAGGCTAGTGGGCCTTCCGATTCTCTGAAGGGTTTGTGTTTAAATGAAAGGTCACACATTGTTAAGATAAGAGAAGACACCAAGGGGTCCCTGGGGATCTGCACTCCCCCCACCACCACCCAGCTCTGTGCAAGTGATTTGTGTGGACAGATTGCAAACCAGTGGCCCAGCAGAAGAGGTAGCGCAAGCAGCAGGTGACATGCTGAACGAAGCAGTGGTGACAGGTTCCTAGAAATGAAGCGGGCGCGCACGGTTCCCGCCTGTGCTCAGAGTGCAAACAGGAGTCGTTATCACCCGGCCCGGAGTTCTGCCATCCTCCCAGCTGAGCCAGGTGTGATTCAGCTGGAAGTCGGAGTGGCGGGGGTGGGGCGGGGATGCTGGGAAATTTCTTTATTTAAAAAGGAAATCAAGACCACTGAGGGAGGGAGAGGCAGAAGACCCATCGTGAGAGCTTTTCAGCAAATCAGCTGGGGCTAGCGAGCTGGTGGGCAGAATAAAGGCCCCTAGAGATGTGTGCACCCTAACCTGAGACCTGGGAACGTGTTTCATTGTGTGATGTTCAGTTCAGTCACTCAGTCGTCTCTGATTCTTTGTGACCTCGTGGACTGCAGCACACCAGGCCTCCCTGTCCATCACCGACTCTCTGAGTTTGCTGAAAATCATGTCCATCAAGTAGGTCATGCCATCCAACCATCTCATCCTCTGTCGTCCCCTTCTCCTCCTGCCCTCAGTCTTTCCCAGCATCAGGGTCTTTTCAAATGAGTCAGCTCTTCACACCAGGTGGCCAAAGTATTGGAGTTTCAGCTTCAGCATCAGTCCTTCCAATGAATATTCAGGACTGATTTCTTTTAGGATGGACTGGTGGATCTCCTTGCAGTCCAAGGGACTCTCAAGAGTCTTCTCCAACACCACAGTTCAAAAGCATCAATTCTTCTGTACTCAGCTTTCTTTATAGTCCAATTGTCACATCCATACATGACCACTGGAAAAACCATAGCCTTGACTAGACGGACTTTTGTCAGCAAAGTAAAGTCTCTGCTTTTGAATATGCTGTCTAGGTTGGTCATAACTTTTCTTCCAAGGACCAAGCGTCTTTTAATTTCATGGCTGCACTCACCATCCACAGTGATTTTGGAGCCCCCAAAAATAAATTCCATCACTGTTTGCACTGTTTCCCCATCTATTTCGCACGAAGTGATGGGACCAGATGCCATGATCTTCGTTTTCTGAATGTTGAGCTTTAGGCCAACTTTTTCACTCTCCTGTTTCACTTTCATCAAGAGGCTTTTGTGTTCCTCTTCACTTTCTGCCATAAGGGTGGTGTCATCTGCATATCTGAGGTTATTGATATTTCTCCCGGCAATCTTGATTCCAGCTTGTGTTTCTTCCAGTCCAGCATTTCTCATGATGTACTCTGCAGATAAGTTAAATAAGCAGGGTGGCAATATACAGCCTTGACACATTCCTTTTCCTATTTGGAACCAGTCTGTTGTTCCATGTCCAGTTCTAACTGTTGCTTCCTGACCTGCATACACATTTCTCAGGAGGCAGGTCAGGTGGTCTGGTATTCCCATCTCTTGAAGAATGTTCCACAGTTTGTTGTGATCCACACAGTCAAAGGCTTTGGCATAGTCAATGAAGCAGATGTAGATGTTTTTCTGAAACTCTCTTGCTTTCTCTATGATTCAATGAATGCTGGCAATTTGATCTCTGGTTCCTCTGCCTTTTCTAAATCTAGCTTGAAAATCTTGAAGTTCATGGTTCACATACTGTTGAAGCCTGGCTTGGAGAATTTTGAGCATTACTTTGCTAGTGTGTGAGATGAGTGCAATTGTGTGGTAGTTTGAGCATTCTTTGGCATTGCCTTTCTTTGGGATTAGAATGAAAACTGACCTTTTCCAGTCCTGTGGCCACTGCTGAGTTTTCCAACTTTGCTGGCATATTGAGTGCAGCACTTTCACAGCATCATCTTTTAGGATTTGAAATAGCTCAACTGGAATTCCATCACCTCCACTAGCTTTGTTTGTGTTGATGCTTCCTATGGCCCACTTGACTTCACATTCCAGGATGTCTGGCTCTAGGTGAGTGATCACGCCACCGCAGTTATCTGGGTCGTGAAGATTTTTTTTGTACAGTCCTTCTGTGTATTCTTGCCACGTCTTCATATTTTCTGCTTGTGTTAGGTCCGTACCATTTCTGTCCTTTATTGTGTCCATCTTTGCATGAAATGTTCCCTTGGACTCTCTAATTTTTGGGAGAGGTCTCTGGTCTTTCCCATCCTGTTGTTTTCCTCTACATTACGCGGCGATGGGGAGGCAAATCACAGGTGGCACTGCGGTTGCTGCCCAGGCGGCCTGGAGGGGGGTCATGAAGGTTGTCTGGGCGGGCCCGGCACCGTCACTCGGCTCCGCAAATCGTCCAGCCTTGGCAGTTTGTGCTTCCTGGTGGCTCAGACGGTAAAGAATCCGCCTGCAATGCGGGAGACCTGGGTTTGATCCCTGGGTCAGGAAGATCCCCTGGAGAAGGGCATGGCACCCCACTCCAGTATTCTTGCCTGGAGAATCCCATGGACAGAGGAGCCTGGCAGGCTGCAGTGCACGGGTCACGAAGAGTCAGACCCGACCGAGTCTGCACTTTAACCTGGCGGTCACAGCGCCGTCAAGCTAACTTTGGTGTCCTTTTGGCCCACCCACTCACCGTCTGACTTTCTCACCATGAGATTCTCCAGGCTCATTCTGTGCGCTTTCTGCCCCAACCTTGGAATAAGCCATGTTTCCAAGGAGCCCTGGTTCCTTTTATTAAAGAGCGGTGTTCAGAGGCCAAGATAAACATACACATATATTCCTATCAGGGATTGAGACGTAACCAGTGAAACCACGCAAGCCCAAGAAGAAAAAGAACATGGGTGAATCCCCCTTTACCCTTGGTGGAGGGCAAGGCTATATATAACTGTATTTATTTCAAGGAAGTGGCTTATGATTGTGGGGTGTGCAAAGTCCGAAACCTGTGGGGCAGGCCGAGGCTGGAGGTCTTGGACAGAGCTGATGCTCGCAGCCTCAAGGCAGAATTTATTTTTATTTTATTTTATTTATAGCTGTTTTGGGTCTTCGTTGCCGGGCTCAGGCTTTTCTCTAGTTGCGGTGCTTGGGCTTCTCCCACTGCAGAGCCTGGGCTCTAGGCCACTTGGATTTCAGCGGTTGCAGTTTGTGAGCCTTAGAAGACAGGGTTAGTTGCCCCGTGGCACATGGGAGCAGGGATCAAACCCACGTCCCCTGCATTGGCAGGCGGATTCTTAACCACTGACTACCAGGGAAGTCCGAAGCAGAACTCCTTAACTTGCTCTCAAGGCCTTTCAGCTGAGAGTGAGGTGCCCCCCACCCCCGCCCCGGCCTGCATCATCAAGAACCATCTCCTGTATTTAAGGCCAACTGATGCTGGGAGGGATGGGGGGCAGGAGGAGAAGGGGACGACAGAGGATGAGATGGCTGGATGGCATCACTGACTCGATGGACGTGAGTCTGAGTGAAC
>NW_011495036.1:3861668-3863492 GCF_000754665.1 Bison bison bison
CTGGTTTTATTTATTTATTTTTAATATTTGTTTACTTGGCTGTGCTGCATCTTCGCTGCAGCCTGCAGAATCTTAAGTTGCAGCACACGGGACCCAGTTCCCTGACCAGGGATGGAACCTGGGCCCCCAGCACTGGCAGGCGGATTCTTAACCCCTGGAGCACCAGGGAGGTCCCGAGGGCTGGTTGACAGTGATCATATTTTTCCCCAAGCCGAGAAATGTCGGGTGGGTTTGGAAGGCCAGGAGACAGCCCTGCTCGTCCGCTTTGCACACACCTTCAGGCTCTGAGCTGGGGAAGGTATTAGGGCGGGAGCATTGGAGGTGAGCCAGGGAATGGGCACTGCCCCCTGAGACTGGTCATAAGGGACACAAGTTTCACTTCTTCCCGGCGTCTCTGCCCCGAAGCCTCCAGGGAATGGGCACTGCCCTCTGAGACTGGTCATAAGGGACACAAGTTTCACTTCTTCCCGGCGTCTCTGCCCCGAAGCCTCTGGGTTTGTGTCTGCCCCCCAGGTGAGGTTTTCCAGGGGGCTCAGAGGTTAAAAAAAAAAAACTCCTGCCGATGCAGGAGACACAGGAGACGTGGGTTCATACCTTAATTGGGAAGATCCCCTGAAGGAGGAAATGGCAACCCCCTCCAGTATTCTAGCCTGGAAAATTCCATGGACAGAGGAGCCTGGCGGGCTACAGTCCATGGGGCTGCAAAGAGTCGGACAAGACTGAGCGACTTCACTTTCACTTTTTCACTTTCATGCATTGGAGAAGGAAATGGCAACCCACTCCAGTTTTCTTGCCTGGAGAATCCCAGGGACGGGGGAGCCTGGTGGGCTGACGTCTATGGGGTCACGCAGAGTTGGACACGACTGAAGTGACTTAGCAGCAGCAGCAGCAGAGCACACACGCATGCACGTGTGTGTCTGCCTCAATGCTTCAGCGTCTGAGGGGCCCGGGTCCCTGTGGCCTGCTCCTGAGGACCCCTCGCTGCCACACGGGCCCCATGAAAGCCCTCCAGCCTGGCCTGAGCCTCGGTCCAGTTACGAGGCCTGGCCGGCCTGGGCGCTGAGGAGCCGCCCCGGGGGTTGCCAAGGAGGGCACAGGAGCAGGGCACTTAACCAGGGAGACTTGGTTTCGGTGGGTCGCTGGCCCACACGGGGTCTGGACAGGCCCGCTGTGATGCCCCTTATGCTGCTGGAACCAAGGGCCTGTTCTGTGTGTCGCTTGGAAGGAGTCAGTTCAGGAAATTCTTCCCTGCTCCGCAGCAGCAGTTGGAACGGCTGCTTTGCTTCTGACTCCAACAGGAACCGAGGGCAGCATCTTTCTTCAACACCGAGGTTTCTCTGGGACAGATTCTGTCAGCCCCTCCCCAGGGTCCCTGCTGTGCTTGGTCACCCCTCCCAGGCCTTGGGGGGCCCACACCCAGAGTACCAGGCAGGCCCTTCACCAGCGCCCCGCAGGACGCCTGGAGGGGAGGCCAGCCCACCTGAGCACCCCCCGCAGCCGGGAGCTCTCAGAGCAGGGCCGGGCACACGTGAGTGTTTGTCACGGGTCTGCCCACGAGTGCTGGGCCACATCCTTGTCGGGAGGACCTAGCACAGAGGTCCACTTCCCGCCCTCTGCTCACCTGGATTGGGGCACCCGCCAGGCGTCCCACAGCACCCACCGCCTCCAGCCCAGGAGTGCAGAAAGCTGACAGACACCCTGGGGCCTCTGGGGGCCTTCGGGGAGGCCTCCCCCGGCTCCCCGGCCCAGCCTCAGCTGGGTCTCCTGCCCGCAGGGAGCAGGCATCGACACAGCCTTCCAGTGGCTGGACGAGGGCGTGGAGTG
>NW_011495036.1:3863592-3864184 GCF_000754665.1 Bison bison bison
CAGGAGGAGAAGGGGACGACAGAGGATGAGATGGCTGGATGGCATCACTGACTCGATGGACGTGAGTCTGAGTGAACTCTGGGAGCTAGTGATGGACAGGGAGGCCTGGTGTGCTGCAATTCATGGGGTCACAAACAGTCAGACATGACTGAGCGACTGAACTGAACTGAACTGAACTGGCCTCCAGCTCTTCTGTCCTGAGAATGGCTCGGGGGTCAACGCTTAGTCCTTCCATGTGTGAAGATGCCTGGGGAGCCTCAGATTGCTCAGGGGTCTGACCCATCGCTGCTCCAGGTCCTTGCGAGGCTGCTGGGCCCAGGAGAGCAGGCTCCCATCCGTGAGCCAGGCCAAGTCCACCACGTCCCAGAGTTCAGCTCCTTAAACTGCAGCCCTGGCTCACTAATGGGAACCTAACATGATTTAAAGCATTAACTGGGGGTATAATCTAATTGGGGAAGCTTCAGAGGACATGGGAAAATGTGTTGTCAGATGCTCTCATTTCCAGAGAACTTCCTGCACTGTTGGTCAGGGAGGGGAGGAGTCTGGAATGTGCAGGACTCAGCTAGGAAACGGCTGGGTTTATTTATTTTTT
>NW_011495036.1:3864745-3869475 GCF_000754665.1 Bison bison bison
AGGTCCGGGGCTGGGGCCAGTGGTGGGCGCCAGGCATGCTGGAGGGGGCAGGCGGGAGCCTTTCTGGCTCCGAGAGATGAGACTGAGGGTCAGGAAGCTCCCAGGAGGAGACCCACCTGCAGAGGCAGCAACCACGGGCGGGAACTGGGGAGGAGGGCCTGGACCTCCCCGTCCATGCCCGAGGCCGCTGCTCCGTCCTCAGGTTCCCTCCACCTCCATGGCTCCCCTGGAGCTGGGGACAAACACACGCTCCCCAGACGTGGGGCCACCAGGCCCTGGCACCCCGCCTGCTCTGACGTCTTTTTCCATCAAGTGATGAAGGGCCCAGTTTCACAATCTCCCCACTTCGGGATGGAGTCGGGCCATGTCAGAACGGGAATGTCAGAAGCAGACGGCGCCCAGAGGACCCCAGCTGGGCGGAAGGGCAGGCAGATGGAACTCATCGGGGCTGGGGGCTCCCTGCTCCCACGCCTCCCTCCCCGCTCCCCTGGACACCCCTCCCCACAGCCCCGGAAACCGCAGGCCCGTCCAGGCCCTTGGGGCAGCTGGGACTTCTCTGTCTGGGGCGGTGGGCCAGGCTCGTCGTGCTGGACAGCTTCCGGGGTCTTTGGACACCGGGAAGGGGGGCAGGGCAGGGCTGGTGATGGGAGATGAGGATGGGGTGATGCGGTGCTCTGGGAGCAAGGGTGGCTGGGCGGGGGTCATGGCAGATGTCCCTTCTTAATGCTGGCCTCACCCCAGCACTCACCCTGCCCCCTGCAGCGCCCCCTCCAAGCCCAGAGACAGGGTCTCCCAGGACTGGCCCACTCCTCAGTTATTCACACCCAGGGTCTACTGGCGGAGGGGCTCTGGGAGCCCGCCCCCAGGCACACTTTGAGGTCACCTTTCTCTCCAAGTGTCTTACAGGACTTAAGCCCTGGACACTTATGTACAAGGTGCCCAGCAGGACATACTCGGGACAGCCCTTAGGTCTGAGACACCTTCTTCTCCAGCTCCTTGTCTTAGAAACAGAGACCTGGGACTTCCCTGGTGTTCCAGTGGCTAAGACTCTGGGCTCTCAGTGCAGGGGCCCAGGTTCAATTCCCAGTCACAGAACTAGATCCCACGTGCTGCAACCAAAGATCGTGTATGCCTCAAGAAAGATTCAGTGCAGCCAGATAAATAAATAAGATTTTAAAAGAAAAGAAATGGAGACCCCACTTCCTATTTTTTTTTTGACTTTTTAAAAGTATTTCATTTATTTGTTTGGCTGTGCCGGGTCTCAGTTGCCACATGTGGGATATTTGAGTTGCAGCATGAGAACTCAGTTCTGGTGTGTGGGATCTAATTCCCTGACCAGGGATGGAACCCGGGCCCCCTGCACTGGGATCAAGGAGCCTTAGCCACCAGGGAAGTCCGAGACCTCACTTTCTTAAAAACACACTCCTTTTGGGTAGGTGGGTAGCTGAGTTTTCCCCACTGCCAGGGCGGGGCAGGCAGTCTATATCAATGGCAAGAAGGCCAAGTTAACATGACCTGATGTTTCCAATCCCACTTATGTTGACCCATTTCTGGGTTTTGATGTTGCAAATGATGCCACTATAAGAATTTTATACGTAGAGCCTTACTTCTTTTCGATTCATTTCTTTAAGAATTCTTGCACGTGGGCTTGCTTCGACACATGCCATGAACATTCTGTGGTTCTTGATAGGTTTGGCCCTATGGCCCTTTTAAAGGATTTCACTAATCCGCATTACCAGCAACATTCAAAAACACGTATTTCCTCATGAGGAATGTGTATGAGTTTAGGGAGATTTTATTTTTGCAGATTTAAATGAGATTTCCTCTTCAGTTTCAATTTGCCCCATCTTTGACTGTTAGAAGACTGGGCTGTTCTCCCATAGCTATTTGCAATTTGTTTTTTTTCCCCCTCAAATGCAGATTATCTGACCTTAACCTTCCCTGTTTATCTCTTGAGTCATTGGGGGTATTTTTAATCTTCTTGTACAAACTCTTGACTACAGTAAAGACTGGCTCTTTGTCATCTTGTTCTAAATATTTACTCTTCATGTTTCCTTTGGTGATGTTTATTTTCCATGTTTTATTTAATTAGTTATTCAGTTACTACAAGTGCCCAGATTCATTCCTCAGAGCTCTGATTTCTGCGAGGTCCTGTCTGTTCCACAGGTTCAGCTGAGTCATGTGGCCACAACAGTATGTTGTTTCTATTTAGTTGTTCTGTGTTTTGAAATAACATGTATCTTCTCAATGCAGTGGATCGTTACCTTAAGACGTGAATGAAAATTTATGTCCTTCCTACCTCAATGACCCTAACGTAATTTTTTGAATAATATTTCCTCCCTCAATTATTTGGTTATGCTTAGTTTAATACATTTAATACATTCTTGTACACATTGGAGTCTGTTTCAGGTAGTTTTTACTTATGTTTTGGGGTCATATTCCAGCACTTCGATTATCATGGCTTTATGATATTTTCTACAAGTTAGAAGTGCTCGTCTGATCCTACTGTGCTCACTTCCCTTATATTTCACATTAGGTTGTGCTCTGTCTGACGTATTTTCCACCTGTTTTTCCGAAAGAACTGAAGAACCATTTGGCCAAATTCCATACAAACTCTATTTTAAGATTCTGAGATGACTGGTATCAATCCATCAACTTAGGAAGGATCAGCTGTTTGCAAGAGCCTTTCCCACCAGGGGCACTGTGGGCCCTGGTGTCCTGAGTGCTGGCAGCTGGTGTTGTGGGTTGACGAGCTGTTACCTTTGGGTGCTGCCTCTTAGTGATTAGTACAAGAAGTAAGTGTGGCAGGGGGAGGCAGGGGCGGGGGGAAGCATGGAGCCGAGATGGGGCCCGTCCTGGTATGAACCCTGCTGATTCTTTCACTGCTTACACTCTCTGGGCCTCTGTTTTCTCTGCAGTGAATGAGTCTAATAGCATTTTCTTGATTAACAGTTCCTGATTTGCCTCTATGCGAATTTCCTTAATTGGGTTTTAGGATTAGGCTGCATGTGTGGGTGCTCAGTCATTCAGTCATATCCGACTCATTTGCAACCCCATGGACTGTGTAACTCACCAGGCTCCTCTGTCCATGGGATTTTCCAGGCAAGGATACTGGAGTGGGTTGCCATTTCCTCCTCCAGGGGATCTTCCCAACCCAGGAATCAAACCCACATCTCCTAGCAGCTCCTGCATGGGCAGGGGGATTCTTTACCACTGAGCCATCTGGGAAGCCTAAAGGCTTAGCCTCCTACTTGCCGAATGGAATATATGTGTTGAGCGGACTCCTGGAGCTAAGAGTAGGGAATAACCGACGTACCTGGAGCATGATTCGTTCCTGCAAGGAAATCCTGAATACTCATTGGAAGGACTGATGCTGAAGCTGAAGCTCCAACACTCTGGCCATTGGATGCGAAGAGCAGACTCACTGGGAAAGACCCTGATGCTGGGAAAGATTGAAGGCGGGAGGAGAAGGGGGCAACAGAAGATGTTTACAAGAGTCCTTCCCACGGGAGGACTCAGCTCTGAATAGATTGGGGGAGTTCGTTCTCCAGTTTCTTCCCCCACTGTTTATTAGTTTTGGCTGCTTCTGGCTTCCTGTCTGTGTTCAGCCATGTGTATGTGGCCCATAACCTCTCACTAAACCGCAGAGGCCTGTAGCATCCCCTTAAATGCCCGCTGTCCGCTACGTCCAGTTTTGTGTTTTTGTTGTTGCTGTTTGGCTGCACTAGGTCTTCATTGCTTTGCAGAGCCTTTCTCTGCTTGCAGCAAGCGGGGGCCACTCTGTTGCAGTGTGTGGGCTTCTCGTTGGGCTGGCTTCTCTTGTTGGGGAGCACGGGCCCTAGGCTCCTGGGCTTCAGTGGTTGTGGCGCTGACGCAGCGGGCTTGGTAGTTGCGGCTTTCAGGCTCGAGAGCATGGGCTCAGACGCTGTGACACATGGGCCCAGTTACTCCTCAGCACGTGGAATCTTCCCAGGCCAGGCATCGAACCCGTGTCCCCTGCGTGGGCAGGTGGATTCTTAACCACTGGACACCAGGGAACTCCCAACGTTTGTTTTATCTCTGTGTTTTTCTCCCCCTTTTTTCCTTCATTTAGATGCCACCTTATTCATCAAAGGGAAACCAAAAGGCCCAGTTTTCCATTCAGTTCAGTTCAGTCGTGTCCGACTCTCTGTGACCCCATGGACTGCAGCACTCCAGGCCTCCCTGTCCATCCCCAGCTCCCGGATCTTACTCAAACTCATGTCCATCGAGTTGGTGATGCCATCCAACCATCTCATCCTCTGTCGTCCCCTTCTCCTCCTGCCTTCAATCTTTCCCAGAATCAGCGTCTTCTGAGGAGTCAATTCTTCTCATCAGGTGGCCAAAGTATTGCAGTTTCAGCTTCAGTATCAGTCCTTCCAATGAATATTCAGGACTGATTTCCTTTAGGATGGACTCGGTGGATCTCCTTGCAGTCCAAGTGACTCTCAAGAGTCTTCTCCAACACCACAGTTCAAAAGCATCAGTTCTTCAGCGCTCACCTTTCTTCACAGTCCAACTCCCACATCCATACATGACTATTGGAAAAACCATAGCTTTGACTAGATGGACCCTAATTGGCAAAGTAATGTCTCTGCTTTTTAATATGCTGTCTAGGTTAGTCATAACTTTCCTTCCAAGGAGTAAGTGTCTTTTAATTTCATGGCTGCAGTCACCATCTGCAGTGATTTTGGAGCCAAAAAAAATAAAGT
>NW_011495036.1:3869575-3870084 GCF_000754665.1 Bison bison bison
CATACTATCGTGATTATCTGGGTCATGAAGATCTTTTTTGTACAGTTCTTCTGTGTATTCTTGCCACCTCTTCTTAATATCTTCTACCTCTGTTAGGTCCCTACCATTTCTGACCTTTAGTGTGTCCATCTTTACATGAAATGTTCCCTTGGTGTCTCTAATTTTCTTGAAGAGATCTCTAGTCTTTCCCATTCTATTGTTTTCCTCTGTTTGTTTGCATTGATCACTGAGAAAGGCTTTCTTATCTCTCCTTGCTATTCTTTGGAACTCTGCATTCAAAACTCTGGTGTTTTGGCTCCCTCCATAGGCTGTATATTGTCACCGTGCTTATTTAACTTATATGCAGAGTACATCATGAGAAACGCTGGGCTGGAAGAAGCACAAGCTGGAATCAAGATTGCCGGGAGAAATATCAATAACCTCAGATATGCAGATGACACCACCCTTATGGCAGAAAGTGAAGAAGAACTCAAAAGCCTCTTGATGAAAGTGAAAGAGGAGAGTGAAAA
>NW_011495036.1:3870184-3871347 GCF_000754665.1 Bison bison bison
AATGTCTCTGCTTTTTAATATGCTGTCTAGGTTAGTCATAACTTTCCTTCCAAGGAGTAAGTGTCTTTTAATTTCATGGCTGCAGTCACCATCTGCAGTGATTTTGGAGCCAAAAAAAATAAAGTTTGTCACTGTTTCAATTGTTTCCCCATCTATTTCCCATGAAGTGATGGGACCGGATGCCATGATCTTAGTTTTTTGGATGTTGAGCTTTAAGCCAACTTTTTCACTCTCCACTTTAACTTTCATCAAGAGGCTCTTTAGTTCTTCTCTTTCTGCCATAAGGGTGGTGTCATCTGCATATCTGAGGTTATTGATATTTCTCCTAGCAATCTTGATTCCAGCTTGTGCTTCATCCAGCCCAGCATTTCTCATGATGTACTCTGCATATAAGTTAAACAAGCAGGGTGATAATATACAGCCTTGACGTACTCCTTTTCCTATTAGGAACCAGTCTGTGTTCCATGTCCAGTTCTAACTGTTGCTCCCTGACCTGCACACAGATTTCTCAGGGGGCAGGTCGGGTGGTCTGGTATTCCCATCTCTTGAAGAATGTTCCACAGTTTATTGTGATCCACACAGTCAAAGGCTTTGGCATAGTCAATAAAGCAGATGTAGATGTTTTTCTGAAACTCTCTTGCTTTTTCGATGATCCAATGGATGTTGGCAATTTATTCTATGGTTCCTCTGCCTTTTCTAAATCCAGCTTGAACATTTGGAAGTTCATGGTTCACATACTGTTGAAGCCAGGCTTGGAGAGTTTTGAGCATTACTTTGCTAGTGTGTGAGATGAGTGCAATTGTGTGGTAGTTTGAGCATTCTTTGGCATTGCCTTTCTTTGGGATTGGAATGAGAACTGACCTTTTCCAGTCCTGTGGCCACTGCTGAATTTTCCAACTTTGCTGGCATATTGAGTGCAGCACTTTCACAGCATCATCTTTTAGGATTTGAAATAGCTCAACTGGAATTCCATCACCTCCACTAGCTTTGTTCATAGTGATGCTTCCTAAGGCCCACTTGACTTTGCATTCCAGGATGTCTAGCTCTAAGTGAGTGATCATACTATCGTGATTATCTGGGTCATGAAGATCTTTTTTGTACAGTTCTTCTGTGTATTCTTGCCACCTCTTCTTAATATCTTCTACCTCTGTTAGGTCCCTACC
>NW_011495036.1:3871802-3875987 GCF_000754665.1 Bison bison bison
TAAAGGAGATCAGCCCTGGGATTTCTTTGGAAGGAATGATGCTAAAGCTGAAACTCCAGTACTTTGGCCACCTCATGCGAAGAGTTGACTTATTGGAAAAGACCCTGATGCTGGGAGGGATTGGGGGCAGGAGGAGAAGGGGACGACAGAGGATGAGATGGCTAGATGGCATCACCGACTCGATGGACGTGAGTCTGAGTGAACTCCGGGAGTTGGTGATGGAGAGGGAGGCCTGGCGTGCTGCGATTCATGGGGTCACAAAGAGTCAGACACAACTGAGCAACTGAACTGAACTGAACTGATATCTCTCTCTCCATCTACCTCTTTCTATCCATCCATCCATCTATTTACTTATCTATCATTGCATCTACCTATTTTGTACTCTCTGTTCTTTTATCAGCAATAACTATTGATCTGATAGGGCTCTTGGTTACTTAATCTGTGCAGACAGGCCGTTAATTCAAATATGTCTTACTGTTTTTAACATCATCATTCCTTTTTACGTGTTTTAAATTCAGGCAACAGTTTGAAGTAGATCCTAGAAATAAGCCATGTGATTAGTACATTCTCAGAATTCAAAACTTTCCAAGGAGCTTTTTGCTGCCTTTGTACTTGAGTGACAGCCTGACAGGATACTACGTCTATGCTGAGCAGCCTTGTTCATATAGTTCATGAGCATGAAGTTCACGAAGCTGCTTGTTGTCCCATTGTCTCTGGCTTTTCATCGTGTTTTCAGAGAAAGCAGAAGATATTTTGCTTTGTCTTTTAAATATGAGCTCCTTTTCTCTGGCTCAGAGGTTCGTGGGTTGCCAGAACCAGGGGGCCAGAAATAGACAGCAGAGGAGCAGGGCAGGCAGGACATGGGCCCGGAGGCCCAGTGGCTGCATCACGGCTGCCTGGGGAGAGCTCTCAAGACACACATCCTCAGACCCTGGCAGCTGAGACCGCTGGGGACGTGAGCTGATGGGGAGCACCAGTGCATGACACCCCTCCCCACCTGGTCCCAGAGCAGGTGGGGGAGGTTTGAGACCCCTCTCCTGGAAGCCAGGTGGGTCTGCAGTTTCCCCGTGACACCTATTTCCCTGTGTCTCCATCCTCCAGGTGCTCATGGTCCAGGCTTGTGTCCCAGGGTGATTTGGGGCCACGGAGAAGCCCCTGAGGATGACTGGGAGCTTCTCCCTTGCTGGGGGGACTTGCCCTCCTGCATGGGCACGTGTTCCCGGAGTGGTGGAACGTATCACCAGGCTAGGGGGTCAGGGGCAGCCAGGTGCCTCAGTGGGGTGGGGTGGGCATCTCAGGTGGGGCTTCTTAGCCTTATGACTGCCTCCTACTAGGCAAGGTGGGGGACTCACGCCCCCTTGCTGGGAGCCTGGGACCACTCTACCCATTTTAAAGGTAGAAGCATGGAGCCTCAGTTCTCAAAGCCCACCGCTGGTCGCTGTCCTGTGGTACAGAATGTTCTGCGGCTCTGCCCCAACCCTCAGTGTTGCCTTGAGCTCCAGACAAGATGGGCCAGCCAGGAGGGGGCCAGCTGGGCATGGGCAGCTGGCGGGACATGTGGTTGGGGGTGAGCTCATGCTGGGGGCCCTTACTGAGGAGGGGAAGGTAGTCTGTCAAGGCTTTGGGAAGCTCTCGGGGGTCCCAGGAGAATCCAGTGGCATCAGGGAGACAGAGGACCACCAGGGCAGGGGGACGGGGACCAGGGCCCTGCCCAGGCCCAGGGGCGGGGCCGCAGGGCCTGGAGGGGGAATCCCATCCCTCTGGCCGCCAACGTGGCTTCCCGAAGGCCATTAGAGTCCAAATATAGCGCCCTGGCAGTCCTGCTTAATCCCGGGCTCAGACAGGCATGTTTACCCATGTCCTGGCAAGGGCAGGGCCCTGGGCCCCAGCAGGCTGGGTGCGGCCAGCTGGGGACTTCACCCTGCTGGACCTGGGTGTCCACACAGTGGTCCTAGGAGATCCCAGGGTGGCAGCGGGTCAGAGGGGTCCCACTGGCCTGGCCACCAGCGGGCACTGCTCCCGGTGTCCTCAGACCCGGGGCCGAGTGCTGTGAGCACAGTCACACCCCACCTACCGGCCCTTGGAAGACACGCCCTGCCTTTGGAAACTGGAGCCTCCCTCCTTGCACCGCAGATCCCCGGAGCCCGGTCCTGCTGCGGCCTGACCCTGAGGTGGTGGTGTGCCCTGCTGCCCGTGGGGAGCCCGGCCTGGCAGCGCCCAGCTGGTGTCTGATGCCAGAGTGGCTGCTTTCGGAGCCAGGGATGGACTCCTCCCAGCCAGGGCAGAGGGGCCCAGAGTCCTTCCTGCCCGGAGCAGAGCCCATGGAAGAGGGCCAGTGGGGGAGGCCCCTCCCCAAGGGGGTTAGCGGTCTACATGTAGGAGGCAAGCAGACCCCAAGTCAGACCCCTGGCCAGCCACCTCACTGCCCTCTGGGGCCACTTGCTTGGTCGCCTGCCCAGCCCCCTGGGCTGCAAGGCGGGGCGGAGTCTGGGCGCCATGTGAATGGCCTCAGTGTGTCCTGTCTGCTGAACAACAGAGGGTTTCGCTGTCACAGGGATGGGGCGTGTCCGCTCAGAGGTCACAGCCAGCTTCAGGGTGTGCGGGCCATGCACCCCAGCCTAAGTGAGTCCCCATTCTGCGTGCCCGCAGCTCCCTCCTAGTTACAGGGTGTCCATCACCTAGCGGGGCGAGACTGGGCCTGTCCTGCCCCAGGGCCCGGTGCACACGTGCTCCCAGCAGGAGCCCAGGCCCCCTTGTGGACATCAGACCAGCCCCATCTGCCGCAGGGTGTTCGAAGAGGCGGGTGCCTGCCCCCCTCGGTCTCTCAGCCTTGGGTCCCTGAAGTCCAGTCTCCCCGCACGGCACCCAGCAGCCCCTCTGTCCCCTCTGGGCCTTCCTGCTCCTCCTTGCGGGTGCGTCTCACTGGCTGGGCTCTGCTGCGGAATCCTGGGGGCGGGCAAGGAGGGGGTGCTGTCTCTACAGAGCCTGGAGAGGGAGCAGAGGCCCAGTGGCCTGACCAGTGCCAAGCTCAGGACACCAGGGCGGGGTGGACAGCTGCCCGGCATGGTGGCAAAGCTCCGGATTGTCCCCCAAACTCTGTGGACATCTTCCAGAAACACAGGAAAACGGTGACATCTTCAGTTGATAGCAGTCACCTTCAGTTCAGTTCAGCCGCTCAGTCGTGTCCGACTCTTCGCAACCCCATGGACCGCAGCATGCCAGGCCTCCCTGTCCATCACCAACTCTCTGAGTTTGCTCAAACTCATGTCCATCAAGTCAGGGATGCCATCCAACCATCTCATCCTCTGTTGTGTCCCCCTCTCCTCCTACCCTCAATCTTTCCCAGCATCAGGGTCTTTTCCAATGAGTCAGTTCTTCGCATCAGGTGGCCAGAGTATTGGAGTTTCAGCTTCAACATCAGTCCTTCCAATGAACACTCAGGACTGATCTCCTTTAGGATGGACTGGTTGGATCTCCTTGCAGTCCAAGGGACTCGCAGGAGTCTTCTCCAACACCACAGTTCAAAAGCATCAATTCTTTGGCACTCAGCCTTCCTTATGTTCCAACTCTCACACTCATACATGACCACTGGAAAAACCATAGCCTTGACTAGACGGACCTTTTTGGCAAAGTAATGTCTCTGCTTTATAATATGCTGTCTAGGTTGGTCATAATTTTCCCTCCAAGGAGTAAGCGTCTTTAATTTCATGGCCGTAGTCACCATCTGCAGTGATTTTGGAGCCAAAAAAAAATAAAGTCTGCCACTGTTTCCACTGTTTCTCCATCTATTTGCCATGAAGTGATGGGACCAGATGCCATGATCTTAGTTTTCTGAATGTTGAGCTTTAAGCCAGCTTTTTCACTCTCCTCTTTCACTTTCATCAAGAGGCTCTTTAGTTCTTCACTTTCTGCCATAAGGGTGGTGTCATCTGCATATCTGAGATTATTGATATTTCTCCCGGCAATCTTGATTCCAGCTTGTGCTTCTTCCAGTCCAGCGTTTCTCATGATGTACTCTGCATATAAGTTAAATAAGCAGGGTGACAATATCCAGCCTTGATGGACTCCTTTTCCTATTTGGAACCAGTCTGTTGTTCCATGTCCAGTTCTAACTGTTGTTTCCTGACCTGCACACAGATTTCTCAGGAGGCAGGTCAGGTGGTCTGGTATTCCTGTCTCTTAAAG
>NW_011495036.1:3876087-3876618 GCF_000754665.1 Bison bison bison
ACAGCAATAAAGCAGAAATAGATGTTTTTCTGGAACTCTCTTGCTTTTTTGATGATCCAGCAGATGTTGGCAATTTGATCTCTGGTTCCTCTGCCTTTTCTAAAGCTAGCTTGGACATCTGGAAGTTCCCGGTTCACGTACTGCTGAAGCCTGGAAGTTCCCGGCTCACGTACTGCTGAAGCCTGGAAGTTCCCGGCTCACGTACTGCTGAAGCCTGAAGTTCCCGGCTCACGTACTGCTGAAGCCTGGCTTGCAGGATTCTGAGCAGCACTTTACTAGCATCAGCTTGGCTGGGCGCTTTTCCCGGTGGGGGTCGGGGAGTGGGGACCGCCCCACATGCACTGGCTTCCTGGCGGCCATCTCAGCCCTGGGCCTTCTGCCCAGTTGGATCCCACAGCTCAGAGATCCTGAGCCTCTTGCCTGAAGACACACAGCAGCTTCACAGGGCAGCTGGCTGAGGCAGAAGCGGAAATCTGGCTTCCCAAGCCGCATGCCCTGCCTGGAGGAGGGGGCATCCTTCCAACCCACCCA
>NW_011495036.1:3877011-3882726 GCF_000754665.1 Bison bison bison
AGGGTCTGAGTGGGAACTGATACACTGCCAGCTCTGGGTGCAGAGACTGCGGCCTGTGCTTCTGAGACGTGTGTGCACCGGGGGCCTGGGACTCCCTGCTGCAGAGCCCCTGTGCAGGTGGGGAACCCAGCTGTCCCCAGGGCTCATCTGTCCACACTGGGGTCCTGGACAGCCCAGGCTAGAAGGGACAGTGACCCCCCCCAATGCCCCTTCCCTCCCAGCCCAGGCTCAGGGGACAAGGACTCTTAGTGGCTCCTGGAGGCACAGACATGTCAGCCTCCTCCACGGGGCAAGGTGTGCCCCGTGCCGGGCCCGGGGTACAGCAGGGAACCCGAGGTCACACCCCGGGTGGACAGACAGCACATGGGCGGCTGCAGCAGCTGCAGGGATGGGGGAGACACAGGGGTCCCAGGGCCCGGAGGTCGCGCCTAGGGGTGTATCCCCACAGTACTGAGCTGGAGACAGGAATGTATGCAGGCAGGTGGCGAGGTGGCTGGGGGCATCGGACGAAGGGGTCCCCCTCTCCGTCCCTGCTGTGGACCAGGGCTGGGAGAACCACTTCCTCTGGAACAGGAGATGCAAAATCCGGCCTGAGGGTCACCGAGTGGGTCATTCCTAAGTGGGTCCTGAGAGGCGGCTGGAAACAAGACCGCATGAGAAGAAACAGGCTCAGAATTTCCCAGAACTCCCCCTCCCCCGTGTCTGCAAGACAAGAAGCTCTAGGCGGCCAGGCGGGAGGAGATCCTGGGGACTCAGCGCCTGTCTGTACTGAGTGGGGCAGCCCTCTGTGCAGCGTCCCCCAAGCTCCATGGACCCCAGAACACTGCTGGCATTTGCCTTGGTGGAATGTCTCAGGAGTGGGACAGTCAGGCTGGCTCCAGGCCAGGAGAAGAGAGAATGAAAGAGCAAAAGACAGAGGAGCTGAAGCCAGAGGCCCCAGGGTGGGAGGGGACGGTGAGAATGAGGACCGAGAGGGCTTGTCCAAGAGGGCGGGGTCCCGCAGTCTCCCCAAGTACCTGGCTTCCTCTGCTGTCTAGGTGATGGAACCTCCAGATGGGGGTGTCTCCTGAGGGACAGAGAAAACGCCAGCCTCTTTCCACTTTTCTTCCTCTTCTTACCTTGAACAGCCCCCTTCCAAGATCCTTTTTTCTCACCTTTATTCATATCATTTTCATTTTCCAAGAAGAATGGCATTTGTCCACCTCGCTCAGCAAGTGCCGGTGGTCTGGGAGGTACTGTTTAGCCAGGGAGCTGGTCTTGTGAAGATGGGAGCTGGAACTGACCTCTGCCATTCAGGCTTGGTATGAAGCCTGTCGCGTTGTTTGTTTATTTGTTGACCTGGGAGTATTAGGGGGCACCTCCTAGCGTGTGTCATTCCTGGACAGACATGGAGCTCGTGGTTCCCAGTGCTCCCAGGGAAGATGGGTTTGCCCAGACATGTAGAACAGGAGTCAGCAGACAGAGACCCAGTGTAGTGGGAACCTAGGAAACACCCGCAAGAGTGCGTTTGCACGCCGTGGTCATGCTGACTGCAAAGCGTTCCTGGCGAGGTGTCCTGTGGGTCAGCCCTAGGCTGGCAGAAATGCATGAAGACGCCTATCACTTGGTCTCGGTGGATTTTTCCAGCTGGGTGGAATCTCTCTGATCTCCCTAGTTTAGGGAGGGCTTCGCAGAATGGTGTCCACCTGCCCCCCACCCCCATAGCAAGTCCTTGGGGTCCAGGTGAGCCCAGGTACACTGCTGGCTCGGGTCCCACCAGCACAGCACAAGTTTGCAGGTGACTCCAGAGTTCGAAGTGAAATGTTTTCAATCCAACCATCAACAGGACTTCTTATATGCTCCCTGCAGCGTCAAGAAAAACAAAAGATGCCCTGTCCTGTGCAGCCTCCAGGCACTGTGGGTCTGGGGAACAGTCCCCCAGGTGGGCTTGGTTACCCGCCCTGAGGGCCACTCGGCCCCTCCTGTGTGTGGTTGGAGGCCCTTTGCAGAGATGAGCTGGCCTGGCACACTGGCTCCGAGCCTGGAGCCTGACGTAGGGTGGGCCAGCCCATGGCTTTCTGCCACCAGAGGAAGTGGCCTGGTGAGCTGTCAGCCCCTCCCAACTTTGGAAAGGTCCTGAAGTGGCTATTTATGAAATCTTGGGTGGGAGCGAAGGTGGAAAAACCGGGGGGAATGCAGACCTGGCCACCTAAAACATAAACGGGTTCCTAATTGTGATGAAAATGCCTCAATAGCAAACGTGATGTTTGCTATTCATTTGAGAGATTTTGTTTTATCACATTAAGAAGAACTTCTTTGTGCTTTACAAAGTTGGGCTTTTTTTAAAATCAGAAATGAATGTTCAGTTTTATCAAATGCCTTTGCAACATGTATCAAAATGATTGCTGCTTTCCTTTGACAAACTGAAGTATGATTTTATAGTAATAGCACTGAAGCCTTCCTGAAATAAACCCACTTTATTCTATACACTAGCTTAAAGTTGCTAGTGTTTGAAAAAGGACATCTGTGTCTATTTATAAGTGAAAGTGAACATCTGTTGCATGAGCCTGCCTGTTCCCAGGCACGTGGGCGGGCCATCTTAAGAGGTTTGGGATCAGGGTTTTGTTAACTATTTCAAAGAGCTGAGAAGCTTGACATCTTTTTCTGTGACCTTAAGAATCTGAAAGAACAGCCTGAGTCTAGCACCTTTTTTGAAAGTAGTTCTTTAGCAATTTGTTTCTTTTTTCCTCTCAGATTTTCAACTTTATAAGTCAAGATCATCATTTATAATCTCCCCCAAAGCATTCCCATTCATCAAAGACTTTCCAATTTTTAACATACATGTTTTGCATGTTAGTCTCATACTTTTTCTAATCTTTTAACTATGGTTTTGTATGTTGGTGTTTTCTCTGCTTTTTTTCTGGATTATCACAAATGTGATCATTTCATTGTAGCTATTTTTCTAAAGAATCAACTGCTGAATCTACTTATTCATTTTTATGTTTTTAAAAAATATCAATAAATACTAGTTTTCAATAATTAGTAATGCATTTAAACTATTTGCCCTTTGGAGAGATCTATTTTGTGTTTCTTTATTTAAATGTCTTTATTTGGATTCTTACTTCATTTATTTTCATTTATTTTTAGTAATAATAAGATAAATTACAACTGCAGATTTTTCTCAAAATTCAGTTTTGCCTTGATTTCATTAATTTTTACATGCAGTGTTGCCATTATTTTTTCTTAACAACCTATAATTGAATTTTTAAATGCCATTTGGCCCTGAAATTATATAAGAGTGATCTTTCATTTCTAGGAGTTAATTTTTTTTTAATTTTATCCTTTTTTTTTACTAATTTCTAGTTTCTGATATTGTAGCCAAAGACTTAAAATCTCCACTTTGAGAATTTACCAAGTTTTCCTTTGCGGCCTAAATAGGATCCTGGGACTTTTAAAAAGCTTGTTGATTCTTTGCAGGATAGAAAGTTCCTCATATAGTCACTGAAATCAGGTTTATTAAATTTATTTTTCATTTTTATGCTAGTTACTATTCACTCAACCTGGAGAGGTGTGTTACAGCCCCCCACAAGAAGAGTCTGTCCTGATTACTCACAGCAGGAGGCTCTCTGGACCCTGCGGACCTGTGACAATGCCCTTCTCCGTGTGAACGCCCCTCTCTTCCCGGCTACCAGGTTACTGGGTTACCAGGTTACCGGGTTACCAGGTTACAGTCTTCTGCCCTGGATTGTGCTCCATCGCCCCCGCGTCCTCTCCTGTCTCCAGGCAGATCCGTCCCTTTCTCTTCCTTCTGCTTTTGTTTCTCTTGCCTTTGAGATGACTGCTATGAACAGTCAGCTGATGAATGGGGCTTTGTTTTTCCCTACACTCTCCCTGCCCTCATGGTGTTTGCAGTCTAGAAACCGAGACCAGCAATGAGTGAACAATCCTGAGTTAAAAGTTCAGATACGAAGAAGGACACAGCTGTGAAGGAAAACCCTACTTTGCTGGGGATCCTAACGAGTTGAAGCATCAGAAAAAAAGGCCTGTTTGAGGAGGTGACATCTGAGGGACATGCAGATACTGGCCTTGTGACGACCAGGTGAACGGTCTTCCACACAGAAAGTGCAGCATGTGCAAAGGTCCTGAGGCAGAAACACCAGCCAGGCAGGGTGGCCAGGGGGAGAAGGAGGGGCACAGTTGAGAGTGAGGGGCGGGGGCTGCATGAGAGCTTTTGAATGCAGCGCAGGTGAGGGGAGGGGGCAGAGCATTGAAGGTATGAAGCAAGGGCGAGCTGGTGTGGGCAGTGGGCGAGGCTGGACAGCACAGAGGCCAGGGCTCTGGCCCCAGGAGCCCATGGTGGACAGAGCCCAAACTGCAGAAGAGAGGAAAGCGGAGGAGGAAGATGATGGCTGCCTTTGGACAGCAAGGATATCCAACCAGTCCATCCTAAAGGAAATCAGTCCTGAATATTCATTGGAAGGACTGATGCTGAAGCTGAAGCTCCAATCCTTTGGCTACCTGATGCGAAGAATTGACTCACTGGAAAAGACTCTGATGCTGGGAAAGATTGAAGGCAGGAGGAGAAGGGGACGACAGAAGATGAGATGGTTGGATGGCATTACCAATGCCACGGACATGAGTTTGAGCAAGCTCCGGGAGTTGATGATGGACAGGGAAGCCTGGCATGTTGCAGTCCATGGGGTCGCAGAGAGTTGGACACGACTGAGTCACTGAACTGAACTGACTGAGCTGCTGAGCTGAGTAGGGGGAGGAGAAGAGACACAGATGCCCTCGCCCCTGGCCCACGATCAGTGCAGAGAAATGAAAGCTGGTCAGTGACGGGGCTGCAGGAGGGGAGGGAACCCCTGGAAATAGGGGGATCCAAGGCAACTCAGAGAGGGCAAGGCTTCCCAGCCAAGAATGAGAGGTGGGGCTAGGCCGGGGGCACCCCGAGAGTCAGGTACATGGACAGCCCGCTGTGCCCAGGAAGGCTTCAGATGGGGGTGAGGATGTCAGGAGTGTTGGAGGTTGCAGTCGCAGGGCCCGGCAGAGAAGTGAAGCAGCGCCGCAGAGCGCGGAGGACCCTCACGGGCGGGAAGGGCGCGGTCAGATGAGGCAGGCCACAGATGGGCAGAGGGAGCGAGAAGACAGAGAGCCCCGAGCGAGAGACGGGGCGGGGTGGGGGGTGCTGACCGCGAGGGAGGGGGTCTCTGGGGAAGAGGTCAGGGGAGGAGGGACCAAGGAGAGGCGGTCCCCGAGGAGGGGGCGCCATCTGGTGGCCTCGTCCTTCCGGCAAGAAGGGTCCAGGGAGCGCGGGGTCCTTGGACGCCTGGGGCGGGGAGCCAGCGGGCGGATGGATGCCAAAGGGGGTCCTGGCCTCGGGGCCCTCTCAGCCCCCAGGCGCAGACGCCCCTCGGAGACTGGGCATCTCATCCCCGCAGCATCCGTGTGGAACCCGAGAGGAGGAGAGGGCCCTCTGGCCGGCCGCGCCCCCGAATTGCCACAGCCTTGTATCTCTCCGAGGGGTCCGCCCCTCCTCCCACTACATCCTGGAGCAGAGCTTCCCGCACCCCCACCTGAGGGAGGAGGGGAGTCCCAGAGCTCCATCCCACCCCACTCCGGAGCGGCCTCGGGGGCAGAACCCCCGTGCTGGAAGCAGAGGGTGGGAGAGGGGGCGTCCCCAAGGTGGTCCCCGGGCCGGGACTGACCCCACCCAAGTGGGGCAGAGGTTAGGCC
>NW_011495036.1:3882826-3892154 GCF_000754665.1 Bison bison bison
GGGCCTGCTGGGCCTGGCGGGGGTCTGCAGGAGTGAGTAGGAGCCCGGGGCCACCGCAGCCCCTCTGAGCCCTGGGCGGTGCCAGACGTGGAGCGGCCCCGCCCCCAGCAAAGTGCCACCCGCCAGGCAGCGAGGCTGAGGGTGCTCGCGCCCCCTACCCCTCGCCAGCCCGGCTCCAGGCTGGCACTCAGTCCTCCCAGCTGCTTGGGATTCAGAGCGTTCCCTGCGCCAAAGGCTAAGGAGACGTGCTCCCCACAGCTGCAAATGCAGGGGGCTTGAGTGTCCGGCTTTCTACAGGCCTTTTAAAACATACAATTATAAAAATAATATGTGCCTGTAGGAAAAACATGAAAAAAAATCCCTCCAAAAGCGGAGATAGGAGAATAAAAGTCCACCACCCTCTAGGGGTGACAGGTCCTCTTAACGTTCCGGGGTCTTCCCCTCCTGCATGGACCGCTTTATGCTGAAACCACGCTGTCTGTGTCATTTGGTCTCCACGGCTTCTTCTGTTCAGCGTTTTAGCATAACTGTTTTCTTCCTGAATATCTTTTTATAGCTACATAGCAGAGGCTCTTGTAAGCAACTTGAGTCCCTGTCCTACTGCTTGCTCTTTTTCAAAATTAAAAATCTGTAGGAGACATCTTCTTACATGACTTTGGTCTACCTTTCATATTATTAATTTAGGAAAATTCCCAGAAATAGAATTCCTGACTCAAAGGGTATCCATGACTTTGAAGTTCTCCAGACATAATTGCCAAATAGCTTTTCAGGAAACTTTTACTAGTTTATCTTCTACTAGTAAAGATACAAACACCTGCTTCATTTCACTGTACCTTCACCAGCACTGCATAATTCTCATTTTGAAAATGGATTGTTTGGAAGTTGCTTCTTTCTTCCTTAAAAGTGAGGTTAACAATTTTTTTTCCAGATGCTTATTAGCCATTTGTATTTCTAGAACTATTCAGCCAAAAGCTGAATGAGTATCCTTCTTTGTGTCTTGGACTCACCCACACACCTCCCTATCTACCTAACTACCATCCCCCCACATCAGTCTGGGGAAAAAAAAAACCCTGACGCCGGGAAAGACTGAGCAAGAGGAGACGGGGACAACAGGGGATGAGATGGTTGAATGGCATCACCAACTCGATAGACATGAATCTGAGCAAACTCCGGGAGAGAGTGAAGGACAGGGAAAGCTGCTGTGCTGCAGTCCGTGGGGTCTCAAAGAGTAGGACAGGACTTGGTGACTGAACAACAGCATGTCAGTCTAGCATTTAGACGGGCTCCCCAAGCTGGCCTCAAATGGGTCCCAGTCTCCTTCACGTGCCCCAGCTGCCAGAGTGCCAGGTGGTGCCACCTCCCCTACAACCAGCAGGTATTTAAAGCTGCTGGAAAAAAAAAAAGAAAGTGAACCAAACTCGTGGTTCCTCCTCAGATATTCTGAAGACGTAGACACACACCGCCTGGTCAACATTTACCCGAGTTTATAGAACAAGAAATGTACCCTTCAGGGACCACACACCAGTTGTCCGGAAGTTGTCCACTTACTGGGCACCTGCTGTACACCAGGTCCTTGACCTTGTTTAATTTGATCTGCCCAATAACCCTGTCAGGTCAGGACCTGTCTCTTCATTGATTATAAAGAGACCAAGGCTTGGATGACCAAGGCTGGAGAAGACTCCTGAGAGTCCCTTGGACTACAAGGAGATCCAACCAGTCCATCCTAAAGGAGATCAGTCCTGAATAGTCATTGGAAGGACTGATGCTGAAGCTGAAGCTCCACTACTTTGGCCACCTGATGGGAAGAACGGACTCATTGGAAAAGACCCTGATGCTGGGAAAGATTGAAGTCAGGAGGAGAAGGGGACGACAGAGGATGAGATCGTTGGATGTCATCACCGACTCAATAGACATGAGTTTGAGCAAGCTCCGGAAGTTGGTGATGGACAGGGAAGCCTGGCGTGCTGCAGTCCATGGGGTCACAAAGAGTCGGATATGACTTAGCCACTGAACAACAATAAGGCTTGGATGGGAGAGATGAGGCCCCGGGATCACTCAGCGTAAGAGGTGGAGCTGGATTTGAACCCAGTTTTTCAGGGCACCACGGCCCATACTCAGATGCTCTATAATCAGGACCAGTCAGTCCTGATGCTGGTTGGTATCCCCAGAGCAGACAAGTCCCCTGTGGGCAGGGGCGGGCACCTTCTTGTCAACAAGAAAAAATAATCGTCAAGTGCAGTGCCAGGAGCCTGGACTTGGTGGGACCCAGACATACTGAAAACTCCCACCATACTGTTCAGGAACATTCCAAGCAAAGTTCACATGGGGGCCCAGAATAGAAAGTCTTGGCCAAAAAAGGAAAATGATTCCATTACATGAGAACTGAAAATATAGGGTTAAAGCAAGAATATTTCCTGATGATTATTTTGGCCCGTTCAGTCGGTATAATGTTCTTTTGATCAGAAGAATGTCTGTACTCTGGGGGGAATTCTTGTATCACATCCTTGCTGACAGAGCTCACAATATTTATTGAGAGTTTCAGCTGTCACTTCTGTATAAATAAACAGGATGAAGTGGGCAGCCAACTCCGCATGAGGGATATTTTTAGACGGGGGTGGAGGGGTTGGCTTTGCAGACAGGAAGGATATTTCAAGGAGAAAGTGCTTGGCCCCAGAATGGCCCACCACTGGCTCAGCCTCAACATGTGCCCAGTCTGTGGTCCCTGGTATCACAGTTTCCTGGGTCAGGGGTTCTTCCCATTCTGGCAATGCCTCCTTCAAGGGATAACCCAGCTCTATTCCTCAGGCAGAGCACAGGGGACAATATTTAGGACTGACTGTGTCACCGTGTCTGCACCACACCTAAAACTACCCATCAATTTGATGGGTCTGAGGTGGGGAAGAAGACACTCTGGTAACATGTATCCCTGTAGTTGGCCAACCACATGCTCAAAAGGCTGGTCTTTGGTTTTTAACGACACTTTCACTCACCTCGTACCAGGCTTCTGACGTGTACTAATTCATTTTTCCACAATGAGACCCAGTCTGTCCTGACTTCCTGTAGGTTTTTGCACTTCCATTTTCTGCTTGGAACATGAGTTCTTGTTGTCTTAGAAAAACCTCACACCCCTGTAGGCATGGCTCCTGCACACCATCCACCACTTCTGCCCACTCCATCCATTTAGATGGTCATGTGGACTGAGGGAGGCCTTGTGTGCATGCAGGGTCATGGCCCAAAGGGCAAGCAGGGCAGAAAGAACAGTGACCTAGTGATCGAGAGACCATATGATAGGAGCTGTGGTGGAGGGGTGCTTGGGTGCTGGTGGGACCCCAACCTTTTCCCTCTGCTTTTCAATACATGCCTGAGTGTCTCCTCAATGTTGATTTATGGCTTCTGCTCTGTGTACTCATTTCCCGTCCTAAAATAAGGAAAAGCATATTTTGTAAATCTTCATTTTACTGGGAGGAACTCTTCATTTCTTTGTGTGGGTCCAAAGTTCCTTCTGTTATATTCTTTTGACTGAAGAACTTTAACATTTCTTGTAGCACAGGTCTGCTGACCACGAACTCTATAAGCTTTTTTCTGAAAAGGTCTTATTGAAAGCTCATATTTCAAAGATATTTTTGCTGAGTAAAAGATTCTGGGCAGACAGGGGTTTGTGGCCCTTCCCTCTACCCCTCCCCCCATCCCCACCTAGTACTTGAAAAATGCCACCCATTGTCTTCTGGCTTGCATAGTCTCAGTGAGAGGTCTGCCGTAGTTCACATCACACATTCCTCTGTAGATGTCTCTTTTTTTCCTGAATGACTCCAAGATTCTTTTCTTGGATTTTTTTTCCTTCACCATTGGTTTTCAGCAGTTTGACTTTAATATCTAGGTGGCTGTTGTTGCTGTTGCTTTGCTTTTTTGTTCTGTTTGGGGGGGGGGTGTCTCTGGCCTTCTTGGATTTATGGTTTTTCATCTCATTATTTATAGAACATTCTCATTATCTCTTAAATATTTCTTCTGCCCCATTCCTTCTCCTTTTGGAATTCCAATTACAAGTTAGAGATAACATCATTGACAGTGCTCTTAATTTATCACAACTGTTAGATGCTCTGTGTTTTTCTTTTTGTTTCAGCTTGGGTAATTTCTATTCACCCATCTTCAAGTTCACTAGTTCTTTCCTCAGATGCCAAGTCTGATGATGACCTCATCAAGATGGACTCTCTGATACTGTGGGGTTTCCTCCCCCAGCATTTCTCTTTGACTTTCTTACATTTCCATCTCTGCTGAAATTCTCTGTTGGTGCATATTGTCTACTTTCTCAACTAGACCCTTTATCATATTAATATTTTTAAGTCCCTGTATGGTAGTTACCATATCTGGGTCATCTCTGAGTCAGATTCTGTTGATTGCTTTATCTTTTGACAGCAAGTCCTAATGTTTTATTGAATGCTGAACTTGCATGTTTAGAAGAGAAGAGATTGAGACAAATAGTATTTACATCTGGAAATAGTTAAGCCTCTTGTGTCAGGCTGTTATTATGGGATTTAAATTGATCTTGTGAAGAGTTGAGCTGGGTCTGGGATTTGGTGTTGCTATGGTTTCCTTCAGAGCATGATAGCCTTCAAAGATCTCTGGCAGTGGGCTCCCATTGTGCTGAGGGTGGGGCTAGAGAATTTTTGTTTGTGTTCTGTGTCCCACCCTGAACACCTGTGCCACAGAGGAGGTCTCTCTACCCCTCCCTGCAGCAGAGTACTGTTGCTTGTTATTCTATGCCAGATTTATTTTGGTAGAGAGGAAGAGGCATTCCCTTGTCCTGGTCCAGTCTCAGCTTAGAAAAGCCCTAGACCATCAACCTCCTCCCTGTATCTGTGGGGGCTTGGGTGGGAGATTCCTGTCCCTCCTCCAGTGGTGTGGGGGCTTGGGTGGGAGATTCCTGTCCCTCCCCCAGTGGTGTGGTATCATGCAGGTTTCTAGGTCCAGAATGGTTTCCTACTGTCCTCCCAAGGGAATAGAGTTTTTTCTCCCCTTCTCCCAGCCATGGTGTGTCTTCTTGTGCCCTGGGGCTGATGGCTGTGCCATCCCTCTTTCAGCAGCTCAAGGCTTAGCTTCCTGGAGATAAGGGTCTGGGAGGGCTTCAGTCCTGTTCAGCTGCAGCCACAGAGACTTAAATAGGTAAATGCACTCCCATGTTCAAAGCAGCAGAATCTGTTCATTGGGATCAGTTTTTCTCATCCTTCAGCGGCCCAAGGCAGTGTTGCTGCTTATGTGAGAAGGGCTGGGGAAATGTGTGGTGTCCGTGCCTGCCCCTTTCTCACATGCTCCCCCTAGAGCCTCACGAGAAAGAGCAAAGAGTCACGGAACCACCAGTACACCTGGGGCCCCAGGAATTCCAGACTGACCCCCTCAGCCCACCCTGAACCCTGGGCAGCTCATTATTATGCAGCTGGTACAGCAGCTGCATCCTCTTCACACAGCCTTGCTCCTCCCTGAAACTCAAGTTACACTGCTGACTTGCAGTCTCAGCTCTCTAATGGACTCAAAAAAATCTATGACTTTGTAGTTTCTTCAGCTTTGTTGGTTGTCGTTCAAGAGGAATCAGCATTCTGTTTTGCTTTTTCCATCCTAAGCAGAAGTGATACCTTCTGGAAACTACATTTTCATTTCCCCAACATTGAATCTTCATTTATTTTAAAAAATTGACTCAAAAAATTAAACACAAACTTATAATATGATCCAGCAATTTCTGGCTTCTGAATATGCACCTGAAAGAACTGAAAGCAGAGACTTGAATATGTAATTGAACTACATGAACTGCTACATGAACTCCCATATTCAAAGTAGCAGCACTTGTCACAACAGTTAAAACATAGAAGCAACCCAAATGCCCGTCAATGAGCAGATAAACAAAATGAAATATGTTCAGCCTTAAAAAGGAAGGGAACCCTGTCGTGTGCAACAACATGGATGAACCTCAAGGACATTCTGTTCAGTGAAATAAGCCAATTACAAAAGGACAAAGAATATATGAGCCCACTTATGTGAGCTACCTGGAGTCATCAGATTTCACAGAGATAGAAGGCAGGAGTTGCCAGAGACTAGAGGGAAGACAGGTGTGAGTGTTTAATGGGAACAGATTTTCTGTTTGGGAATGAAATAGTTCTGGAGATGGATGGTGCTGATGGTTGCACAACAATGCCACTATAGTTAATGCCACTGGACTACACAGTTTAAAAGGGTTGAAATGGTAAATTTCATGTTATTTATATTTTAGCATAATTTAGAACAAAATGTATTGGTTCTTGGCATGTACCAGGGATGCTTCTAGGCACTGGGATTACAGAGGTGAACAAACAGACAACATCCCTGTCCTTATGGTGTTTACACTCAATAGGCAAAAAGAATGCATAACCTACCAGAGTGAAGGGTGACAGCACTATGGCACAATTCCAGAGAGAGTGGGAAGATGAGGCATTGGGGTGAAGGTAGGGTGGGAAGCCTCACGGCAAGTCCTGTGGACCGCTGGGGGAGCTTCCAGGCTGGGGTGGTCTGCACAGGGTGATGGGGATGGCAAGGGGCTCAAAGGGCTGAAGCTCGTTTTTCCAGACTTCTTTCTGAAGATGCTTGGCTGGTCCACCTTCTAGTCTGCCCTTGGTATGACATCATAGCTCCTAGAATCCCTTAGCTCCAGCTTGCCTTCTGGGGTCTGGCCACACGCTTCCCACACACACCCACCCAGGAGCCTTCCAGGACCTTTGTCTCTAGAACCAGTCACCACCTCAGGGCCTGGGCTTCAGTGGAGCTTGCCACAGGGGATTGGGGTGGAGAGCCCCCAGCTCAAGTCCCTCCGGGTCCTCTGCCCACCAGGGCCTGACGACCTGCTTTTCCACCTGCAGGAGCTACAGGGAGCTCTCCGACTGCACCAGGCACGTGGTGCAGAAACTGGACTGCTTCTGGCCAAACGCGGAGGTGGACAAGTTCTTCCTCGTCGTCCACCAGCGCTACTTCAGAAACTGCCCAGTCTCAGGCAGGGCCTTGCAGGACCCACCCAGCAGCATCCTCTGCCCCTTCATCGTGGTCCCCATCCTGGTGACCCTGCTCGTGACGGTGCTGGTGGTCTGGAGGAGCAAGCGCCCAGGGGGCATCGTGTAGGCCACGGTCTGTGTGTGGGGGCAGGGAGAGGGCTGCCCGCTCACAGAAGCTGCAGAGCGGGTGGGAGGTAGGCACGGAGGCCCGGCCTGACCAAGGCTTCTGGAGCCCCAACGGCAGAGCAGACCCCCGCGCCCCCCCGCCTCCCCGCAAATCCCCTCTTCTACTGAGAAGAGCTCACCCCGGGATGCCAGCCAGAGTGGTCAAGCACAGGCGTTGGCCTGGAAAGGCAGCCCAGGGGCTGGGAGGGAGCGGGCACAGCTGTTGGTCTTGCTGCGGGTGGTCTGAGCTGTCTCCCAATAACCCCCACCACAGTCGCGTTCTACCTGTGGCCAGACTGTGGAGAAGTATTTGTGATTAAAGGATGTCCTCAAATCTGGGCAGCGTCCTTCTTTCTGGATGTGGACCAGTGGGAGTGGAGAGGGCAGACACGCCAGCCCCTCCAGACTTTCTCTGACAGGAGAGGCCCTCGCAGGGACGTCTACAGGGGAGGGTGACGGCCCCGCCAGTGTGGGAGATCCCCCGCCAGTGTGGGACCCCCCCCGCCAGTCTCCCACACTGTCTGGACCTCAGTGAGCTGGGACTCCACCCCAGACGGGGCCGGGTCTGCTCTATGTTCATGGAGGCCCCTCCCCAAAGATGGCTCGCCAGCCCCCAGGTCCCTTCTGTCCCCCAGGCTTTTCAGCGGCCGTTTCCTCTGTTTCCCTCAGGCTGCGGCAGCACGTGCTTCCCAGGCTCCCGCTTACTGCCGGGCTTCTAGAAGGTTCTGGAAAACCAAAGGGCGTGCCCTGCGCAGTCCCTCCCAGATGTCCTCAGAGCTCAGCCCGCTTCTCCCGGGTCCCTACAGCTCCCAGCCGGCCGCAGTGCCTCCAGCCCAGGAACTGCCCCCTCTCAGGCCCACTGTCCTCTGCCCAGCGGGACAGCCACCGAGGCATGGGGCCACAGCCTCTGGGCTCTCGAGTCCACACTCACGGCCCTGGGGCCCTCCTCGGCTCCCCACGGGGTGTGATCCTCCGCCTCTACCAAAGGAGCCAGAGCCGGGGCGGGGGAGGGACGGACCGGAGCAGGAGGGTGGGGCTCGGAGGGAGGCGCCAGAGAGCGGGCGGCCCTCCCTGAGGGAGCCCTCTGCCCGGGGAGCCTTCCAGAGGCAGCTTTGGGGCTGTGGTGACTTCAAGGACAGGCCCCACCTCTCCCCACGTGCTTTGCTGGCTGGAGGGGTGTGAGGGGTGGGGTGGGGTGAGCTGTGAGGTGATGGGGTGTGAGGTGGTGAAGTGATGGGGTGTGAGGTCTGAAGTGTGGGGTGGGTGTTGATGGGTGTGAGGTGATTGGGTGTGAGGTGATGGGGTGAGGTGTGAGGTCTGGGGTGTGAGGTGATGGGGTGAGGTGTGAGATTTGGGGTGTGAGGTGATGGGGTGAGGTGTGAGGTCTGGGGTGTGAGGTGATGGGGTGAGGTGTGAGGTCTGGGGTGTGAGGTGATGGGGTGAGGTGTGAGGTCTGGGGTGTGAGGTGTGAGGTGATGGGGTGAGGTAGGAGGTGATGGGGTGAGGTCTGGGGTGTGAGGTGTAAGGTGATGGGATGAGATGTGAGATCTGGGGTGTGAGGTGATGGGGTGAGGTGTGAGATCTGGGATGTGAGGTGATGGGGTGAGGTGTGAGGTGATGGGGTGAGGTGTGAGGTCTGGGGTGTGAGGTGATGGGGTGAGGTGTGAGATCTGGGGTGTGAGGTGATGGGGTGAGGTGTGAGGTCTGGGGTGTGAGGTGTGAGGTGATGGGGTGAGGTAGGAGGTGATGGGGTGAGGTCTGGGGTGTGAGGTGATGGGGTGAGGTGTGAGATCTGGGGTGTGAGGTGATGGGGTGAGGTGTGAGGTCTGGGGTGTGAGGTGATGGGGTGAGGTGTGAGATCTGGGGTGTGAGGTGATGGGGTGAGGTGTGAGGTCTGGGATGTGAGGTGTGAGGTGATGGGGTGAGGTGTGAGGTGATGGGGTGTGAGGTGATGGGGTGAGGGGTGAGGTCTGGGGTGTGAGGTGTGAGGTGATGGGGTGAGGTGTGAGGTCTGAGATGTGAGGTGATGGGGGTGAGATGTGAGGTCTGGGGTGTGAGGTGTGAGGTGATGGGGTGAGGTAGGAGGTGATGGGGTGAGGTCTGGGGTGTGAGGTGTAAGGTGATGGGATGAGATGTGAGATCTGGGGTGTGAG
>NW_011495036.1:3892254-3894963 GCF_000754665.1 Bison bison bison
AGTCGTGTCCGACTCTGTGCGACCCCATAGACGGCAGCCCATCAGGCTCCCCCATCCCTGGGATTCTCCGGGCAAGAATACTGGAGTGGGTTGCCACTTCCTCCTCCAATGCATGAAAGTGGAAAGTGAAAGTGAAGTCGCTCCTGCCTTGGCTCCTCCTTAATTGGCCGCTCACTTCTGCACCACTGACAGCCAGCTGATTAATAAGACTTTCCAGATTTGACCAAGGGAAGGAACCTTTGCAGGACGGCAGGCTGCTTCTCCCTCACGTTGCCCTATGCAGCCCCTGAGGACCGTTTTCCCTTAGAAGAAAACGACTGCGGGGAACTGGTCACTGCAGGTCAGAGGATGGCTCAATTAGAAGAATGTGTTTTCCAAGCACTCTCTTCTGAAAGGTCTAATCTGAAAGCTGTCACCTAATCTCGTCATCAGAATGTCACGTGTTCTGGAAAAACGACTGTGGATCTATTTTTAAACCTTTGAAAATGTATTTCCTGTCATCACAGCCTGTGAAAAAATAATCACATTAACCCTGACAGAGAAGGCCAAGTTCAGCCTCAGGACAGCCTCCTCGCTGTCCCCACTAACCCTGGGGCTCCATGCCCCCATCTCCTCCTCCATAAAGTGGGGAGGGTGGTGGGGTCCTCCTTGAAGGGTGAGGCGTTGATTAAGCAGAATGTCTTAGCCCTGGTTTTCTGAGACGCCCAGAACGGATTCCCCGTGAGGCAGTTGTCTGTCAGGGCAGCACCTAGGAGCTGGGGAAGGTCCCAGATGCCACGTGATCTAAGAAAGGTCGGCAAAGCCACAGGGGTCTCTGCACCAACGCCTGTGCCTTGGAGTCCTGGGGAGCAGGCCTGCCTTGACCCACCCATCTCCTGTCTTGGGAGCGACCCTGTGAAGTGTGGCCTCGAGGTAAAGCCCCGATGGGTCCCAGAGCCATCAGTGGGCCCAGGGCAGCCCGGCTTCTGGTGATGAAGGGTCTGGGAGGAGCATCCTCAGGAACCACCCCTGCAAAGCACAGACGGTGTGAGCACTACACACAGTCATTACTTTAAAATTATCCGAGCTAATGGAAGAGGGCGGCAGAGGATGGGCTGGTTAGATAGCATCACTACCAACTCAATGGGCATGAATCTGAGCAAACTCCAGGAGACAGTAAAGGACAGAGAAGCCTAGTGTGCTGCAGTCCACGGGGTCTTGAAGAGCTGGACATGACTTAGTGACTGAACAGCAACAATGGAAGAGTGACTGATAATTAAGTATTTATCAAGTTTATTAAATGTTATTTTGTTGTTGTTGTTGTTTAGTTTTTTATCTCTTGGTGGTGCTATGTGGCATGTGGGATCTTATTTCCCTGACCAGGGATTGAACTGTGTCCCCTGCATTGACAGCATCCCCTGCATTCAACCACTGGACTGCCAGGGAAGTCCCTAATGTGTCTTAAAGTACTCAAAAATTGGGTTTTGACTTTAGAGACAAATTTGTTTTAATTGAAGCATAGTTGATTTACACCGTGGTGTTAGTTTCTGGTGTACAACAAAGTGATTCAGTTATAAATATGTATATACATTATTTTCAGATTCTTTTCCATTATAGGTTATTACAAGATATTGAATAGAGTTCCCTGTGCTATGTAGTAGGATCTTGTTAACCTACTTTATATATAGTAGTTTGTATCCACAACCCCAAACTCTTAATTTATCCCTCCCCCCTCTTTCTCCTTTGGTAACCAAAACATTGTTTTCTATGCCTGTGAGTCTGTTTTGTAAATAAGTTCATTTATATAACTTGTTTTCGATTCCACACATAAGTGATATTATATGGTGTTTGTCTTTCTCTGATTTCACTTAGTATGATCATCTCTAGGTCCTTTCATGTTGCTGCAGATGGTATTATTTCATTCTTCTTATAACTGAGTAACATAGTAAATAGAGTCCTGCAGTATTTGTCTTTCTGTGGCTGGCTTTTAGAGAAGGCAATGGCACCCCACTCCAGTACTCTTGCCTGGAAAATCCCATGGATGAGGAGCCTGGTGGGCTGCAGTCCATGGGGTCGCTAAGTCAGACATGACTGAGTGACTTCACTTTCACTTTTCACTTTCCTGCACTGGAGAAGGAAATTGCAACCCACTCCAGTGTTCTTGCCTGGAGAATCCCAGGGACGGGGGAGCCTGGTGGGCTGCCGTCTATGGGGTCGCACAGAGTCGGACACGACTGAAGTGACTTAGCAACAGCAACTATCTCATTTAGCATAATGCCCTCAAGGTTCATCCATGCTGTCACAGATAGCAGGACTGCTTCCTTTTTAAGGCTGAGTAACATTCCACTGTATGGATAAACCACATGTGTTTATCCCTTCATCTCTTGATGGACACAGCTTGGCTACAGTGGATAATTTCTAAACATTTAGGTTTGACTTTGGAATGCATATTTGTAAGTACATTTGAATTCATGTGCACCTGACTAGAACTTTCCTGGCAGTGACACAGCTCTGCTGTGTTTAGGGGGTTTAGGGGGACCCAGAGAGCGTTCAGAGTTCTCTTCCTCATCAGTTCACCGGTCTTGACTGGAATAGAGACCAGACTTTGCCCTCACCAGGGGACTTTCCGTCTAGCCCAGGTTCATGGTCAGTTCAGTTCAGTTCAGTCACTCAGTCATGTCTGACTCTTTGCAACCCCATGAGCTGCAGCACACCAGGCCTCCCTGTCCA
>NW_011495036.1:3895098-3922577 GCF_000754665.1 Bison bison bison
AATTCCCGGAGCTTGCTCAAACTCATGTCCATTGAGTTGGTGATGCCATCCAACCATCTCATCCTCTGTCGTCCCCTTCTTCTCCTGCCCTCAATCTTTCCCAGCATCGGGGTCTTTTCAAATGAGTCAGCTCTTCACATCAGGTGGCCAAAGTATTGGAGTTTCAGCTTCAATATCAGACCCTCCAATGAACACCCAGGACTGATCTGTGTTTGCAATTCACAGGGCTGAGGGCAAAGAACCCAACACCAGCAAATAAGGTGCTTAGTGAGAACTGAAAAACCGAAGTGGAATTTTTGTATTATTTGTTTGAGATTGTCTTATAAATAATCATGTAAGCAAAAACAAATGACTTTCTTATTATGGCTGGCCCTTCTGCGTCCTCGGATATGGAGGACCAGATATGAGCCTCTGCAGATCTTGGGGCGTGCAGGGGTCCTGAACCCCATCCTTCGTGGTCACTGAGGGACAACTGTCATTTCCTAGGCCTGCCTTTAGCAAATTTCCATGAGCTAGGTGGCTTAACACAGAATGTGTTCCCTCACAGTTTTCTGGAGGCTAGAGATCCCAGGATCAAGGTCTTGTCAGGGCCACAGTCTCGCTGAGGGCTCCAGAGGAGACTCCTTCTGGCCTCTGGTCATCCTGGGCATCCCTCAGTGTTCCCCAGCTTGGCCCACCACTTTCACTATGTTCTCTGTGTGTCTTTGTGTCTTCTCTTCTTATAAGAAGAGCTCCAGGTCGCAGGCGCCGGGATGGAAATCTGTTCAGAGCCGTGGTTCGGGCATCCCAGGGCCAGACTCCAGCTTGTTGGGGTCTGCTTGGACCTCTGTCCAAGCTGTGTGGCTCTGAGCAGCTTCTTCACTCTCTGATCAGTTTCTGTGCTCGGAAAAGGTTATCCCTTATCGTCATCAGCCACATCCCAAGGACTGTGTTTAAGCACCGGAGAGCAGGCTCCTGGCCAGAGGACCTACGTGTTTGTGGAGGGAGTTGGAGGCGGGCTGTGGCTGGGGGCCTTTGAGGGAGGAAAGATGTTTTAAGCCACTTTTGTCTCTTTTATGAGCATAACTGCTCTTTGGTTCCTTGCAGAATAACTTTAGGAAAGATCTGTGGTACTTTCCAAGGCTATTTTTGGAGGTGAACTTGGATCTGACTTTGGTTTCTTCTTCATGGAACCATGTGCTGAGAGGGGCTGGGAGGCTGCCTGTCTTTTGTGTCAGTCGTGTCCGACTCTGTGCAACCCCATGCACTGCAGCCCACCAGGCTCCTCTGTCCATGGGATTCTCCAGGCAAGAAGACTGGAGTGGGTTGCCATTTCCTTCTCCAGGAGATCTTGCCCATCCGGGGCTTGAACCCACCTCTCCTGCACCTCCTGCACTAGTAGGTGGATTCTTTACCACTGAGCCACCTGGGAAGCCCATTATATGTAGATCATATGATGATGTCCAAAAAACCTCAAAGTAACAGGTTTGTTGGATACTGGAGTGGGTAGCCACTGCCTTCTCCAGGGCTCCAGGGGATCTTCCTGATCCAGGGATCGACCCGGGTCTCCTGCGTCGCAGGCAGATTCTTTACCACCTGAGCCAAGCTCTGATGGCTTCCCTGCCCATCTTCCCTGCCTGCATCACAGGCAGACTCTTTACCACCTGAGCCAAGTTCTGGTGGCTTCCCTGCCCATCTTTACTCGGGTCTCTCAACAGGGAGAAAGGACAGCAGGTTGATGGCAACCTAAGGAACAGTTTGCTGTATATAACCTTAAAAGCAGTCCCCACTCACCCACCCTAGCCACAACCGCTGGGCTGCGGATGGCCACCCCTCAGATGAATCCCCTTCCCAACAGACACACTCATTCACAGGAGGCCAGATGGTTTGCTCCCTGACTGTTCTCTGAGTCGGGGCAGGAGGCAGGTGGGGGGGATGTCCCTGCAGGTCAGTGCAGACCATCATCACAAAGGCAGCTGCATCCTAGTGTCCACCCAGGCTGCCCAAGGTCACACTTGGAGGCTACTCGGACTATCATCCTGGCACCCTCTCCTTGCTAGAAAGAGTCCATGTTGAAAAAGAAAACAGCTTCCTAGGTGGCACTAGTGGTAAAGAACCCACCTGCCAGTCCAGGAGACGTGGGTTGGATTACTGGGTTGGGAAGATCCCCTGGAGGAGGAAATGGCAACCCGCTCCAGTCCTCACCTGGAGAATCCCAGGGAGAGAGGAGCCGGGAGGGCTACAGTCCATAGGGTTGCACAGTTGCACACGACTGAAGTGACTTAGCACACACAGCATAGAGACGATGGCACCAAACTGCCTGCGATCGGATTGAATCCCAGCTGTGCAGTAAAACTGATGAGGCAGGGTACTCGGCCCCTCTGGGCCTCACTTTCCTCACATGCAAAGGGACGGCTGTAGGTACTCTGGGGAGTCGCATAGACAGCTCTCAGCCCTGTGTTCTACGCCTCCTACGTGCTCTTTAACTTGGCCATGGTGCTGCGTCCTCATGAAGGATCTGGGCGCCGAGGACTGTGGGTGTGCGTGAATGCCCGTCCTGGGCATCTATTTCTGTCTCTCAGGTGGTCCCAGCCCCAGTGCACGGAGGGCAGGGGGTGTGTGGAAGGGACAAGCATCATGATGACGATGACAGTTCAAGGGGTGACGTTAGGGACGGCCCCCCACTGCTGGGGTCCACCGCATTTGGTGTAGAGCAGAGCTGTATCAGTCTGCTGGGGCTCCCATAGCACAGCACCAGGGCCTGGGCAGCTTAAATAGCACAAGGGTATTTTCTCCCAGTCCTAGAAGCTGCAAATCCAAGATCAAGGCGTCATGGGGTTGGATTCTTATGAGGCTGCCCTCCTCGGCTTGTAGATGGTCATCTTCACGTGGCCATCCCTCTGTGCATAACCGTGTGCTAATCTCCTCTCCTTATGTCACCAGTTGTGTGGAGTTAGGACCCTCCCCAGTGGACTTACATCACCTTATTACCTCCTTCAAGACCCCATCTCCAAATTTAGCCACATTCTGAACAGCTGGGGACCAAGACTTCACACATGAACTGCAGCGAGGGCACACAGCCCAGCACTCACAAGAGCCCACCTTCCCCAACCACTGAACTGCCACTCAGGTGGTGGTCAGCTTTACCAGCGGACCACAGCAACCAGTTTAAGCTGTGATGGAATGAAAGGGCTGTAATTCACCATGAAAAGTCGTAGGAAACAGCATTGTAGCAAGGCAATTGCTACAGAAACATCACAAGATCGAATAAAAACCTGCTTTAAGATGCATCACACATTCGTGCTGGGGGAGAGCAAGGCTGCAGGGGCAGGGGAGGGTCTTGGTGGGATTCTTAAGAGGTCCCCGGAGCTGCTGCGTTCAAGGGCATTGGCAGCTTGGCAACACAGACTTTTCACCTTGTCTCATTTTTTGAAAAATAGGTAGTTCCCTTCTTGCCTGTTGCCTGTGTTTCTGCACAATCATGTTTTTTTTGTGTGTGTGTGGGGGGGGGGCGGCTAGAAACAGAACAAAGAAATGAAGGGCTAAGGAGAGAGGAGGGAAAAGTACAGATATTTTTCTTGAGTTAACTGGGTCAACCATCAGGACAGCAGGGAGAAGAGGAAGACTGTTAGAGAATATTAAAGAGATGCCGGCAGAACCAGCCTGCTGTGAGGGGAGGGAAGGAGGGCGGGCAAGGGCAGCCTGGGCCTGCTTCCTGAGGGTGAGGGCGAGAGATGCCGGCCAGCCACCCGCAGCAGGCCAGGCGTGGGGCAAGCACCGAGCTTGTGTCCAGCCGCTGTCAGGGATGCTCACTCGACTCACCTCTGCTCCTCTAGCCTCATCAGCCCTGAAGGTGGGGTCCAGTTCTCAGATAAGGGGACTGAGGCACAAGGAGATGCCAGCACAGGGGCAGCTGCCCTGAGCGTGGGTGCTGGACCCCGGGTCTGAAGCCGGGGGCACAGGGGCAGCTGCCCTGAGCGTGGGTGCTGGACCCCGGGTCTGAAGCCGGGGCACAGGAGCAGCTGCCCTGAGTGTGGGTGCTGGACCCCGGGTCTGAAGCCGGGGGCCTGCTGGCTCCCAGACCCCCAGTTCTATCACCTGTGCCAGCTCCCTTGGTTCAGGAGAAAGGAGACCAGTCAGGAACTGGGGGCTCCAGGAGGGTGAGGGCAAGGAAGTGTGGGTCATTACTGGGTGTGTGCATCTCCAGGTGGGCTCCCTTCTGCAGGACTCATACCCCTACATCCCCAAGTCCTGCTGGGCCACCTCTGCCCCTGGGGGCGCACCCCCCACACACACAGCAGCCTCATGACTGATCCTTTTGGGAAGCCACGGGATGGAGACCAACGTGGGGAGCCCCATCCAGGCCTCTGCAGCCCCGCGAGGTGCCCTGGCTCTCCATGACCCAGCAGGTATTTTCTCCCTGAGGAGAAGGCTCTACATCTTGCCTGGAGGAAGAGACTGGGAGGCCTCTTGGTTCTTCCACGCCACCTCTTTGTAAGTCTCCCTGCCTCTCAGCCGCCTGTGCCCCCAGGAAGGATGGATGCTTGGCCCCTCAACCAGAACAAGCTGTCCTTAAACTTTGGGAACATAAGGCGGCATGTCCAAGGGAGGAATGTTTGTGTAGCTCAGGAGTCAGGGGCCAGGCAGACCCCCTCCCACAGCCCCCTACCCCTTGCTGCTTCACTCAGCCCCCACATCCTATTAGGCCCCCCAGCTCCTCATCCAAACCCAAGTCCTTTCCATCACCCTTCTTCTCAATCTCCAATTTTCAATTACAGCAATTCCACCCCCCTCCCCCCCCCCCAAAAAAAAAACTGGTACTAATAAAACAGTGAATTTCTATTGGGTTTGGATGGAGGACTTTCACAATCCATTGTTCCCTTCCTTGTGCTTTTAAGAAGATAACTGCTTTCTAGTTTTCAAGTCCTGGCCCTGCAGAAGGTCATGCACAGCCTGAAAATGATTTAACAGATCAGGAGAGACCGGCTGGATCAGCACTCACCTAACTGTGACCTGTGCCTGAGCGTCTTTCCTACCCATTCATTGGCCTGAACGACACCTAGCTGCCACTGGCTGGGTCCTGACGTGGCTCACTGGAGGGCTAGGGAGTGGAAAGAAAACGATTGCAGTTGAGACCATGCCTGGCTGGCGGTTGCCTGGTTTCACAAAGGGAGGAAACGCTGCCGCGAGTGTTCAGCCTACCGCTAGAGGCGCTAGCGAGTCGGAAGCCGCGCGGCGGGGGAGAGTTGGGGCAAAACGGGAAGCGACCCTTCCTCTGAGTCAGAGCGCCTGCCATCTACCCAGGACCCCTCCTTGCTTTTTCTCACTTATTGCGACCCCTTTCTTTTTTAACTAAAGGCTCAGTCACATGTACAGCAAAGAACAGCTAAAGACTTCCTAGTGTTTAAAACAGTGCCCAGCAAATGGTCGGCACTCAAGAAATCCATATCCAGTTGACTGACTGTAATTAGCAACATCACTGACACAATGACATGGGTTTGGGTGGACTCCGGGAGCTGGTGATGGACAGGAAGGCCTGACGTGCTGCGGTTCATGGGGCCGCCAAGAGTCGGACACAGCTGAGCAACTGAACTGAACTGAACTGAATTAGTAACAGATAACCACCCTTATGGCAGAAAGTGAAGCAGAACTAAAGAGCCTCTTGTGAAAGTGAAAGAGGAGAGTGAAAAAGTTGGCTTAAAGCTCAACATCCAGAAAACTAAGATATGGCATCTGGTCCCATCACTTCATGGCAAATAGATGGGGAAACAATGGACATAGTGAGAGATTTTATTTTTTTAGGCTCCAAAATCACTGCAGATGGTGACTGAAGCCATGAAACTAAAAGACGCTTGCTCCTTGGAAGTAAAGCTATGACCAACCTAGACAGCATATTAAAAAGCAGAGACATTACTTTGCCAGCAAAGGTCCGTCTAGTCAAAGCTATGGTTTTTCCAGTAGTCATATATGGATGTGAGAGTTGGACTGTAAAGAAAGCTGAGCACCGAAGAATTGATGCTTTTGAATTGTGGTGTTGGAGAAGACTCTTGAGAGTGGGAGGAGAAGGGGATGACAGAGGATGAGATGGTTGGATGGCATCACCAACTCTATGGACATGAGTTTGAGCACGCTCCAGGAGTTGGTGATGGACAGGGAGGCCTGGCGTGCTGCAGTCCATGGGGTTGCAAAGAGTCAGACACAACTGAGCGACTGAACTGAACTGAATTAGTAACAGTGAATCGCAACCTCATCAGCCAGTCCTGTGCTGTTAGGCGTTTAACATAGCAGTATCCCTCTATTTCGCATTGTCGTGCCAGTAATAAATCACTTTTACTATGGAAGTAATCTGCACATTGTAGAAAATACAGGTAAACAAAAGAAAAATAGTCTTTATTCTTACCATTCAGGTAATTTTAACACAGGTTTTGCATATAGTCTTCTAAACTTCAATTTGTACTTAGATACACGGGTGGTAGGTTCCCCAGCTGGCACTAGTGGTAAAGAACCCACCTGCCAGGAGAAAGGAGACACTGTTTCAATCCCTGGTGTCCAAAGATGCCCTGGGGAAGGAGATGGTAACCCACTCCAGTATTCCTGCCTGGAGAATCCCATGGACAGAGGAGCCTGGAGGGCTGTAGCTCATGGGGTCACAAAGAGTCGGATGTGACTGAGCACATGGATGACAGATAAACCAAAAAAAGGAGGGGGGCCTGTACAGTTTTGTAAACGAAGTCTTCAATTTTTAAGATGTAATTTAACAAAATGACTACACAGTTATAAATTTCTACAGGCGGGGTTCTGTCTGTTTTGTTTACAGATATTTATAAACAGTGTTCTGATGCACATGTCCCTATTCTATTCCTTAAAACAAATGTTTAGAAATAGAATTTGTGGGGCAAGAGGAGGCAGGCTTTCTGTAATCCGTTTCGAACATTTGCGTCGCCCACTCGCCAGCATCTGGTGGAGCCTCCATTCACACGCACTGTTGTTGGTGCTGTCTGGGTCTGGTTCCCTCAGGGCAGCCTCTGGTGCGGATACTGCCCACAGGAGTCTTGTGGAGCAAATCACCACCCAGGCGTTTTACCCATTTATAGATTACACGCCACAATAGCACTCTGCTTGCCCAATTTGAGTGTGTACACACTTTCCAAAGGGCTTCCCTTGTGGCTCAGCTGGTAAAGAATCCGCCTGCAAGGCGGGAGACCTGGGTTCATTTCCTGGGTTGGGAAGGTCCCCTGGAGAAGGGAAAGGCTACTCACTCCATATTCTGACCTGGAGAATTCCATGGACTGTATAGTCCATGGGGTCACAAGCAGTCGGACGCGACTGAGAGACTAACACACACGCACACACACACACACACACACCCCTCTTAAATACGGAATCTAAAAAAAATTATACAAATGAACTTAGATGAAAACCAAGGAAATCCGAATAAAGTGTAAACGTTAGTTAATAATGATGTGTGTCCATACTGGCTCTTTGATTCTAACAAAGGTGCCATACTGATGTAAGGCATTAAAACCAGTAGCGATGGTGTGGGCCATGTGGGAACTCTGCATTCTCTTTGTAGCTGTTCCGTACATTTAAATCTATCTTGAAGTAAAAACATTTATTTAGAAAAAGACAGAAACAGTGGCTGGTCCTCTCCCACCATTTCTTTGTGAGTCATCATCCCTGTAGATTGTCAAATGGAGATATCTGACACAGCAATTTTCAAACCATGCAAAAATGAGTGTGGAGGCGGTTCAAGAGGATGACTTAAATATCAAAGGTCTGAGAGAGGTGCTGAGAAAACTGATGGAGAGGTTTTGCAAACATGCCCCTCTTTCCTGGGAAAGTCAAGCCCTCTGCGTGGGACGTCACATCATGCTAGCTCACCTCATGGCTGCTGAGACACAGTCCATGCGTGATGGAATCTTTGTTCTAAGAGTTCCCTTGGAGCTGCACTTGGAGCTCAGCCCGTGATGGCCTGGCAGCCTGGGTCCCCGGAAGCCACCCTGGGCTCCTCGGGAAGGATGAGGAGGCACACCAGGGCCCCAGGCCTCCACAGCTCCAGGACAGCTCCAGGCTCCAAATATACGGCCACAACTTGAAGAACACAGACCTCACGGCCAGTATGGATACAGACCATTATTAACTAAAGTTTATACTTTATTCACATCTCCTTGGTTTCCCTCTAAGTCCTCTTTATAGTCAAGATCCCACCTAGGACGTTACATGACATTTTGTTGTCGTGTCTCTTGAGGCTCTCCTGGGGGGGGTGGCAGGGGGGCCTCTGTGGTTGGAGGTGCACCCCCCACCTGAGGCAGGGAAGGGGCTGGACAAGTGTGTGTGTGTGTGTGCTTGGGGGTGGGGAGAGATGGGTGGGAAGGATGGGGCAGCCCACTGTGTGCGAGTAGCAAGATCCCCCACCCACGTTCCCACCACCTACCCCTGGTCTGACACAGAGCTAGCTCTGGTGCTGAGCCGTGGACCACAAAGAAGACTGAGCACCGAAGAACTGATGCTTTTGAACTGTGGTGCTGGAGAAGGCTCTTGAGAGTCCCTTGGACTGCAAGGAGATCCAACCAGTCAATCCTACAGGGAATCAGTCCTGAATATTCTTTGGAAGGAATGATGCTGAAGCTGAATTTCTAATACTTTGGCCACCTGATGTGAAGAGCTGACCCACTGGAAAAAACCCTGATGCTGGGAAAGATTGAAGGCAAAAGGAGAAAGAGGCAGCAGAGAATGAGTTGGCTGGATGGTGTCACTGACTCAGTGGACATGAATTTGAGTAAGCTCAGGGAGCTAATGAAGAACAGGGAAGCCTGGCGTGCTGGAGCCCGTGGGGTCACAGAGAGTCGTGGCAACCAAACAACAACAAGCGAACCAAACCAAACTGGGTCCAAAAGGTAAAAATGGTACCAGCAGCCCCTTTCACACCAGTTAATGGTACAAGAATGCGCCAGTCAAATACCCTCATCTGCAAGCCAGCTTCCAGCTCCACCCCCCCTCCTCCAGGTTCCTGGGCCCAGTTCTGAGTCCCAGGGTGGCCCTTAGGGACCTCACCTATGACAGTTCCATCCTCACTGCAACACCACTCCAAATAAACAGATAATTGACCAAAAACAGCACGTTTACCAACTGAAGAAAGTGTCTTCCTTGTGTCTTTCACCTACTTTCTTTATTTTTTAATTAACTTTTATTGGAGGATAGTTGCTTTAGAATGCTGTGTTAGTTTCTACTGTACGGGACAGTGAATCAGCTCCACATCAACATGTATCCCCTCTGTTTTGGATTTCCTTGCCATCTGGGCCAGCACAGGGCACTGAGCAGAGTTCTCCGTGCTCTGCAGTCAGTTCTTGTTAGTTATCTATTTTATACACACTGGTGTATGCGCGTCAATCCCAGGCTCCCAATCCATCCCATCGTCTCCCCTCTTTCAACGATTTTCTGATTCCAGTTGAGCTGTGTTGCGCAGACCCCCTGCATCAGCTATCCAATGCTGTGTAAGAAAGCACCTGCAATTCAGCAATGAAAACAACGGACGTTTCTTACCTGGTCATAGTCCAGGCACCACCTCCCTGGGCCCTCTGAGGCTGCAGCATCTCACCAGCCTGGAACCCAGGTGTCAGCTGGGCTGCCTTCTCATGCGGAGGCCTAACTGGGGAAGGACCCACTTCCAAGCTCATCCAGACTGTTGGCAGAATTCATCTCCTTTCAGCTGAGTGACTGAAGATGCTGCATTTTGCTGGCTGTCGACTGGAGGCTCCCCTCGGGTCCTTGCTAGGTGAACTTCCAGAATACAGCTCCTGCTTTATCATGCCAGCAAGGAGACGCTCCAGTGTGTGCTAGTAAGACAGTCTTAGACGCATATCTTACTGTAGTCATGGGGGTAACACCCCACCCCTTCCCTATATTCTGTGGGTTCTAAGCAAGTCACAAAGTCCACCCATTCTCAAGTTCAAACAGGGCATGAACTTGAGGCGCACTAGGGTCTGCCTGCCACATTCCCCACAAGGAGATTTTGAATCTGTCGCAGGGAGGACGCTTGGGGAAGAGTTCTGGGGTGCCACCCTGTCAGGATCAGGGGAGACGTGCAGGGTTGTGCCCTGGCAGGCTCTCAGATTCACAGTCACTTGGCCCAGAAAGGCAAAAGACATTTGTCATGGTAAGATCAAAAAGCTGCACCACAGCCAAAGCTTTTGCCATGTATGCTTATGTGCAATATCATGGTGGGCCTGAGTTGTGCAGTGCACACCTGTATGACTGTCCTTGGCAGCCCTGAGTCACATCTGTAGACGAGAGGCTCCTTCAGAGCGGAACCTCACTGAGGAGTAATATCTGGTCTGACTCCAGTTCCACCAACCGACCATATGTCTGTGCAGCTGAGTTTACTTAACACTACACCCTCTTTCCCAGCTAGTCCTTGACTTTTCTATTCCTCCAACACATCCAGAAAGCTTGAAATATTTTCTCTGGAACTTCTGACTGTTTTCACCCAAGGCGATCCAACATTCACAGCTTCTGGGAGTTTGTTTATTTTCTCACACTGCTGGGTCGGTCTCTAGAAATGGCGCATCCATGAGTTGGAGTCTCCATTGAAAACTTTGATCTCTCCAGAGCAACGATCGTCACGGCCGTCACATTGTGGGGATGGCCCACCCTCATAAAACGCTTTGGCTACAGTGTCACAGCTGTGACACTGATACTAAGACATAAAACCTCAAACTGTTAAATTAATTCCCAGACGTCTTTGCTGTTGTTTGGTATCTCATTTGTGTCTGACTCTTTGTGACCCCATGGACCATATAGCTCCCCAGGCTCCTCTGTCCATGGGATTTCCCAGGCAAGAATATTGGAGTGGGTGGCCGTTTCCTTCTTCAAGGGACCTTCCCAACCCAGGGATCAAACTTGCCTCTCCTGCATTGGCAGGCAGATTCTTTACCACTGGGCCACCTGGGAAGCCCCCAGGCATCTTTGGCACAACCCAAGACTGCTTTTCAGTTAACAATAAACGGAATTTCAGGACAGCTTCCTTTTTCTCGTGACATCCTTAACTCTTGTAATTCATGACAACGCTACCCACTTACGGAGTACTCATCATGTTTTCCATGTTTCCCCCAAGGGTCCTCTAAGTCAGACCGTAAAGCGTCTCTCTGCACTGCAGGAGACCTGGATTCGATCCCTGGGCTGGGAAGATTCCCTGGAGGAGGAAATGGCACCCCACTCCAGTGCTCTTGCCTGGAAAATCCCATGGATGGAGGAGCCTGGTAGGCTACAGTCCATGGAGTCACAAAGAGGCAAACACCACCGAGCGACTTCACTTTCACTTTTCACTTAAGGCAGCTACTATTATAAATAGCAATTCACAGATGAAAAGACAGCAGACTTTGGCTTGGAGAGGCTCAGACCCTTGTGAAGGGAAGGTTGAGTTGGGACAGCGAGGTCTGCCTGGCACAGGGCCTGCTCCACCTGTGGGGCAGCCATACCTGCGTGTTATGAGGGCAATCCCCACCTGGGCCCACATGGGCAGCACCCCGGGGTTCCCTCTGTCCTCTGGCGCCTGGTTAACGCTGACACTCCTCTCTCCAATCTGCATGAATGTGGGCCGCTGGGACTTGCACACGGCCCATCACCAATGGGTGGAAAACCAGGCGGGTCTCCTTTGGTTTTCATGGTGGATTTATAGCACCTGCTTTGCCCTCCCTGGCGCAATGATTTCTGCCAGCTTTAACTTTTTCTTTGACATACGTGATGCCAAATGAAAACAGACTGAGTAAAAGAGTGGCTCTCAATTTCCCAAGGAGCATTTCCATTGTGACTTTGCTCACACAGAATCCTGCTCTTCCACAGCTTTCACGCGGCCACCTTTGACCCAGGACAGGGGCCCTGCTGGCCGAGGGCACTGCCCCCACCATGTGCCCGCTCCCATGGTTTCCTCCTCCTGGCGTGGGCACTGTGACCTCTCCTGGGGCTGCAAACCTACCCAACCCTTGGCCTCCATCCACTCTTGCCTGTCCTGCTTCTGAGGAAGAAAAGGGGGACGCTTGCAGAGACCCTGAAAGTAGATCAAGAAACTACCTGTTTCAGTGCCCCTGGCAGAGGCAGGGGCAGGTGCCGGAGTGCGGCTGTTGGGAAGCCTGGCCCCCGGTGCTGGGGTTCATTTCAGGAAGGTGAGGACCCAAAAGGCTCAGTTCCTTGAGCCCTGGCCTTAGAGAAGAAATGCATTCTCTTGCTCAAAACTTCTCAGCACACGTCCACTCCTACAAAGCCCCGATCCCGCGAAGGGCCACGTGTCCAGTCCTACAAACCCCTGATCCCACGAAGGGCCCTTTGTGCCTTCCAGGGCCACGGTCGGGGGACCAGCCCTGTCTCAGGTGCCCTTGAATTCTTCAGCCCTGCTCCTCCCTGCGCTCCCCAAACCCTCTCCTCACACTCAGCCGATGACTGGCTTCCTGGTCACTGACACACACAGGGAATATTCACATGCCCCACACGGGTCCACGTGCCCTGCCTTTCCCAGCACTGCAGTGGGCTGGCCACGCTTCTGTCCAAAGCCTCACCTTCTCCTGGTAAGGACATCCCATAAGCAACGACCCTCTGCTTCTCTCTGGCACCCCCAGTGCTTCCCTCTCTAATGGGACAGTTCCTACTGATAGCCTACAAATAAACTGCAAAACCTCCCACCCTTAACAAACCCTCACTAGAAAACCCCCGATGTCTCCCTTTGGTTACCCTAGACCTCCACTATCCTTTATAGAAAATTCCTCTGAAGCTCTTTCTAACTTGACTGTCTCCAACTCCTTACCCCTGTTTTCTCTTGAAGCCACACAAGGCAGGCTTGCATCTCCACCACTCCTCTGAAATAGTTTCTGCAGGGACACCAATGATTTCATTGTGGTCAATTATCACATCACCTAACTTGACCAATCAGAGACTTCCAATGCAGTTTTCTCACCTCTGTGAAGCTTTCAAGGCATCGTAGCCTCTTGTTTCTCCTCCTGTTTCACTGGTCACTCCATCTCAGTCTCCTTTCCTGGACCTTCCACATCTTACCACCTTCTAAACTTTGAAGTGACCCAAGGCTTGGTCCTTAATCCTCTTGTGGATCTGCACTCAGTCCATGGTGATCTCAGTTGTTCTCACAGATCTGCAAGCATGATGCTAAGTCGCTTCAGTCCTGTCCAACTCTTTGCAGCCCTCTGGACTGTAGCCCGCCAGGCTCCTCTGTCCATGGGATTCTCCAGGTAAGAATACTGGAGTGGATTGCCATTCTCCAGGGATTGAACTCGCGTCTCTTATGTCTCCTTCATTGACAGGCTTGTTCTTTACCACTAGAGCCACCTGGGAAGCCCTCACAGACCTAAATACTATCTATTTCTAAAAGACTCCCAAATTATCCTTCCATCTTGAACATCTTCCTTCAACTCCAAATACATATGTCTAACTATGGCCCCAGTATCTCCACTTGGGTGTTTGCTGGGCTTTTTAGGCGACTCCGACCAACCACAGTGCAGTCACAGGGACCAGGTTTACACAGCCACCTGGAACACCAACAGAGAAAACCAGACAAAATATATGCAATACGAAAGATAGTTTTCAAGACACTGCATGCCGGACAACGGGGACAGTAGCCTCTGAGAGGTGGGTGACAAGAGAGGGGACCCCCACCATGGCCCCTGCTCTCTGCCTGGAGGGCTTCCACTTGCAGCACAGGAAGGAAGACTGAAGCAGAGCTCGATGGACCCGGAGCTGAGGAGATGGAGCTGAGAGTCCAGGGAGACCGGAGTTCCCAGGACAGAGCCCTGGGGAGGGGAGAGCGCAGAGGAAGGCTTGGAGACCTACAGAGTGTTCTGCAGAGCACTGACCAGCACACGGGTGTGGGGAAGCCCCCAAAGCTGAACCAGCCAAAGGGGGAATGGCGCCTGGAGCTCACATCAACCTGGGAATCACCAATTACCACCAGCCAAACCCGGAAGACGTTGTGACTCCTGGGACACCGGGTAGAGTACACTGAGGAGTTAGCTCAGTAACGGAAATAGTTACCCTGATCTGAGCGTGGCTCTGGTCCAGTCTGCATGCGAAGTGGCTTCAGTCATGTCCAGCTCTTTGCGACACTATGGACCGTAGCCCGCCAGGCTCCTTCCTCTGTCCACGGGATTCTCCAGGCGAGAATACTGGAGATTCCCTTCTACAGGGGATCTTCCCAACCCAGGAATTGGCCTGCGTCTCTTGTATCTCCTGCGTTGGCAAGTGGATTCTTTACCGCTAGCACCACCTGAGAAGCCCCTGATCCTGTCTAACAAGTCTTAGAAGCAAGACCCGGGAGAGTCTATCTGTTTCCAACATGGGGTGTAAGTGCATCCTGGAACAAAGCTAAGGATAGTTCTAGGAGTACAGAGTATCTACCACGTGACAGCTTGAAATTCACAGTATCATGCATCCAAGCAAAAATTACCAGGGATGCAGAGAAACAGGAAAATATGAACCTGATGTGAACAAAACCAATGAATTGAAACTGATGGACAGTTGAAGCTCATGTTAGAATTAATAGGCAGGAATATTTAGAGAGTTGTCCTGATTGATGCCAGTGATCAATTTATCCCCTCCCAGCTCCAAATTCACCCTTCAGTACCAGCTCTGCAGTGGTGGAAAAATTCTTGAAGCCTTCTCCTCTACCAGTGAACACAGTGTTAAGTCCCCCAGTAGAGGGTGCTACAGGGACACATGACGAGGAGCTCTCCTGCCTGCCACGGCTGTGATGGGTCGGTAGGGTGGCGCTCTGTCCCCAGCATGTACTGAGAACACATGGCCACTCAGCAGCCTTGCAGCCTGGCCTGGTGACAGTTTCCCTGTGGTCCACCTGGTACAGACACCACGCTCTCCGTGCCTCCTGGCCCACCAGCATGCTGATTCCTTCTTCTCACCTTCTGGTCCCTCACCATGTCTTACCTGGTCCACCTGCACCCTGGAGGATCCCCGCTAGCCCCACTCGCTCTGCATGCCTGTGTGCCTGGTCACTCATAGCTGATGGCTACCTATTCTCAGCCGGACCTCTGGAGGATAGCTTTCTGCTAGCTCTGTGACCGCAGACCCGTTCTGACAAGGAGAAACCAGCAAACCTATCCGGTATCCAGTGGGCTGCACCTACAACTTCTCCAGCCAGGTCCAAACCCCAGTAGCAATGGGCATGCCCAGCACCCAGATGTTGATTTCTAATACCATTCTCCAAGAAAAGGAAGAAAGCTTTTTGGTTGGTGGCGCTGGTGGTAAAGAAGATGCCTGCCAATGCAGCAGACGTAGGAGATGCGGGTTTGATCCCTCGGTCAGGAAGATCCCCTGGAGGAGGGCATGGCAACCCACTCCAGTATTCTTGCCTGGAGAAACCAATGGACAGAGGAGCCTGACAGGCTATAGTGCGTAGGGTCCCACAGAGTCAGACATGACTGACATGATTTAGCACACATATCCTTTGCCCCAGGTGTTAACTATTGCCTTGCTGCTGCTGCTGCTAAGTCGCTTCAGTCATGTTCGACTCTGTGCGACCCCATAGACAGCAGCCCACCAGGCTCCCCCTTCCCTGGGATTCTCCAGGCAAGAACACTGGAGTGGGTTGCCATTTCCTTCTCCAATGCATGAAAGTGAAAAGCGAAAGTGAAGTCGCTGAGTCCTGTCCGACTCTTCTTGACCCCATGGACTGCAACCTACCAGGCTCCTCCATCCATGGGATTTTCCAGGCAAGAGTACTGGAGTGAGGTGCCATTGCCTTAGGCAGCAACAATTTGTCTGTGAATATTTTTGACAAATGCCCCCTACATGGTGGCTTAAGCCCTGGGGCCAAGGTGTAAGTCAGGAAGTAAGGATAAATCTTTTGAGCTTGTCTTTCAGGGAGTTAGTTACCAGATAGGTCAAAAGATGATAATTCTTCATGAAGATTTGTTTTTCCCCTGCTGGGAACATGGGCTGTTATTTTTATGGAAATCAAGAAAGACCAACCAATAAGAAGAGCAAAGCCTATTTATTCATATCCATTAAAGCATACAATAAGTAGATAGTATAGACAGATAATAACAGACACACATACACATATGTCCATTCCATATTATGAATTATATTCAGCTATATTTAGGAATAGGTAGTGTAATTATTAATAAATGTAAGAGTTGTTTTTTTTTTTTTTTTGCCCATTCTGAGAGGCTTGTGGGATCTTAGTCCCCAACCAGGAATCAAACCCATACCCCATGCACTGGAAAAGTGGAGTCCTAACCACTGAATCTCAAGGGAAGTCCTTAAGTGCAAGTTGTTATGTTTTAAACATCTCTAAAAAAAAAAACCAAAAACCTACCTACTCAGAGCTGGCTGTAGAAAGAGAGCCAGCTGCCATTACTTGTGTTTGCAAAGACTCAAAGGCAGGCAGGGCTTTCCAGGTGGCTCAGCTGGCAAAGAACCTGCCTGCCAATGCAGGAGACACAGGTTCGATCCCTGGGTCAGGAAGGTCCCCTGGAGATGGTAATGGCAGCTTGCTCCAGTATTCTTGCCTGGAAAACTCCATGGACAGAGAAGCCTGGTGGGCTGCAGTCCATGGGGGCACAAAGAGTTGGACATGACTGAGTGTGCACACACGAGCATGCACAAACACACACACAAAGGCAGGCAGAGGACGAGAGGGCTTTCTGCTGGGAGACAGGAAGCCTCCAGAGTGCCTGCTGGGGCCGTGGGCCTGGGGTAGCCCACATGATGAGTGTATTTGGCTTTCTCTGATTGGCCCTGAAGTGGACGTGGGGACAAAATTTAGGGAAGCTGTCAGTTATCCATCCGGTCCTGCCCATGTGAGGCAGGTTGTTACGGAAGGAACTGTTTAGATTCCTAGAATGAAAACAATCCCATTCCTTGCAAGTCTGACTTAGAGCAGGCTGTTTCCTGGGCCGTGTATTGTGGGGAGGGGGTCAGGGTCCTGGGCCGCCTCTACAGGTTGTGGCCAGAGTTCTATTTTTGCACACAGGCTGCCCATGGTCTGTTTATGTCTCAGCCTCTCTGGTTTTACGGCTACTGCGGGGCTGGGGAGCAGGGGATAGGGCCAGCACATGTTGGCCCCACAAGTTCCAACTGCGCTCGTTGAGATTCACCTGCTCCCTGGGACCGATGCCTCCTGACTTGTCGCTTTGTTGTTGTTGAGTCTTATTCAGACTTGTTGCCAGCCTTTGCTTAATTTCCAGAGTCCCATAAAGTGGACTGTGACTGTCTGGGCCAATTTTTTGCTGCTCTTTAGAAGCAGCAGAATTTCAGAGTTCCTCTCTCAATTTTTAGCCCAGTGACCTAAGATATTCGTTTTTAAAAGGTGCGGAGAATTCTCATTTTATTAGTGGGCTGTTCTTTAGAGGTTAAGCACAGAGAAGAAGCCGATTCTGACTCTGTGCTGGAACTGTTCCTTTGACTTGTTTTTTATTATTTTTGTTTTGTTATTCTAATCATTGGAGAAGGAAATGGCAACACACTCCCGTATTCTTGCCTGGAGAATCCCAGGGACCGAGGAGCCTGGTGGGCTGCCATCTGTGGGGCTCACACAGAATCAGGCACGACTGAAGCGACTTAGCAGCAGCAGCAGCAGCATTCCAGTTATACATAAAGGCCTGCCTCAGAGGACTCCGCCCCTCTCCTTGTTGTTCAGTCACTCAGTCATGTGTTTGTGACCCCATGGATTGCAGCACGCCAGGCTTCCCTGTCCTTCACCCTCTCCCGGAGTTTGCTCAAACTCGTGTCCATTGAGTCAGTGATGCCATCCAGCCATCTCATCCTCTGTCACCCCCTTGGTTGTCTTTGGCCAATCATTCTGACCCAGAGTCCTTCCTGGTGGCGCACGCGTTGCTCAGCCAAGATGGAAGCCATCGATAAGGATTCTGGGAAGTGGTCAGTCATGTGGTATCTCCTTTTGACCTTTCCTGAACTCTTCCAGTTAGTGGTGGCTTATTAGTTCCGTGTTCCTTACCAGGAGCCCCTGTCTTAAAATAACTCACGCAAATGGTTACTATGGTGCCCGGCCAGGGTGGGGCGGTTTCCGTCAGTGTGTTTCCCCCTAACACTGTAGCCCAGAGCAACTGTTGGTGTGTGAGTGTCAAGAGTGGAATTGTGTCCCCTCCAAATTCATGTTGAGTGCTAACCCCCCTGGAGCCTCACAATGTGACCTTAGACATAGGGCTTTTCCAGAGCTAGCTGAAATAGTATGAAGTCGCTGGGGCGGGGCCCAGTCCAGCATGCTTGGTGTCCATGTAAGGAGGGGACATCTGGGCACAGAGGGATGATGGTAGGGCACGGGGAGGAGACGCAAGCTGGGAGAGAGGCAACCGACTCTGCCCACGCCCTGACCTCAGGCTTCCAGGCTCCCAGCTGAGAGGCAGTGAATTTCTTCTGTTCAAGCCACTCCTTTTACAGTACTTTGTTTCATCGGCTCTAGAAAAACTAATACAACATGCTTCTAAATACTTTCTGCTAGTCCGTAAACTTATCTCTATCTGAACAGACCATTTTGACACAACGTCATTATACTGTTCAGGCAAGTACACCACTAAGTTTTCCGTTTTGTGACAGACAATGGACAGTTTTCCGTGCCAGGAGGTGCCCGTCTGCTGGTTCTGTGAGCAGCTGCCCAGGCTGGCTCGCTGACGCCCCCTATTTCCTCGAGGACCTGTGGGTGGAGACTTGGGTGGCTTCCAGGCTGATGTTGCTGAGAACAGGCCAGCAGTGATGGGGCGATATTAACCTGTCCTCCATGTGACATCCTGTGAGGCCTCCGACCAGCCCTGGGGACCCCTCTCCCTGGCAGCTGGTTCTCGGTAGTCCCCTCTAGCAATGTGAGCTTTTCTGTGCAGGCCGTGTCTTTGAACCCTTCCCTGATCCAGACATCTACATTCTGAGAGGCAGAGAGTTTGTAATTTCCTTTACCCGAGTCACGCCTCTTGGCCATTAAGCTTATTTAAATATTTCACATGTCTTTCTCCCTGCGCCTTCCTCATGACAATGTGAAAAGGACTTCTTGATAATTTCTCAGCTGGTGTTGGTACATAAAACATACCTATTGATTTTTTTCATACAAAGCAGTGCGTTCAGTGTTACTTGTTTGCGGTTTTCAGCTGCCTCAGGATCTGCGCTAGGACGCTGGTCATGTGGTCTGGTCATGTTGCCTGGTCCTTTCTCCTGCCCGTCTCCTGTCTCTGGCACGTGCCTTCCTGAGTCAGCCAGAACTTCCAGAATAAAGGGCAGTACTGATGGTGAGCGTGGGTGCCTTTGCGTCTTTCTGCATCCTGTTTTCTGTGTCCTCTCCCTCCTCCTCCTTCACTGCAACCTCTCCAGTGCTCCCCGGCCTTCCTCTTCCTCCCGGCCTCTCACTTTTCCCTGCAGTGTGTGTTTGGGGACTGCCGTGCGGCAGACTGTCTTTTCTTGTAGAAAACCTCTTGTTCAGAATTCTGTTGGACTTGACTGTACTGTATGCATAGCAGATGGAGGAGGAGCATTCATACGACCATGTAGATTTGACATAAAACTAATATATGATCTCTACTAGTTTCCATCTACTTCAAAACAATTTTCTCTGTCTTCCTTATTTATTTGTGGGTGCAGCATGTGGGATCTTAGCTCCCCAACCAGGGATTGACCCTGTTCCCCCTGTATTGGGAGTACAGAGTCTTAACCATGGACCACCAGGAAAGTCCCTGCATTGCCTGTTTTTTTTAAACCATCTGTTCAAGGAAGCCTTATGCTGCTTCATATTTGCTTCTCTAGTGAGTAGCAGCATTAAAACCATTTATTTGACACACGATGTGTGCTCAAGGTAAGGGTCAATCGTGTTTAGAAGAGACCTTTGTATTATCCTGAAGACAAAATAAAGTTTGGAAGGAAAATTCACTCAAAATCCTACCAGTCTGACACAAAAATTATATTCACTTTGTTCATTTAGTTCCAGTCTCTGCCCGTTTGTTGGTTTTTCAGAATGATGGTCACTGAATTTATACAATCTGAATGTTGATTGTTTATTCAATGTAATAAGTATGTTCAGGTTCTACATAATCTGCCTAACAATCAAGTGTAATCACAGTGTCATATTCTTGTAAGCAAATGAGCGGTCATTTAGTTACCCTTCCCCCAATACTGAGCTTGAGGTTGCTTCCAAGTTCTGTAACAATGGATACTTTTGTGCCAGGGCCTTTTCTGCTTTTGCATTACTCATCAGGTCAGTCCCTAGAGTGGAATTTCTGGCTCAAAAGATCTGAAGGCTTTTAGGATCTCTTTTTTGCCCTACCAAAGGGCTGTGCTGGGTCACCTAACGCCAGCAGAGCAAGCAGTGGCCCAGGTCCACTCTGAACAGAGGCTCCTCCTCTTCAGAAGCAGGAACCACAGCGTGGCCATCACTGGAGTCCTGCCAACAGATGTCAGTCATGAGGGTGTGGAGAGGAGTTCCTGGAATGTTGGTTCTTCACCCCAGTCTCTAGTGAGAGAGCCATGGCGGCAGGGGCGTGGCTGTCCCTGGAGGTGGGACTGCCCCAGCTGACCCTAGTGTGGTCCCGAGGCGGGGCGGGGTGCAGCCCAAGACACAGACCAACGGACATTGCCTTGGACTGTTACGGATGCTCAGAACACAGCGTGGTCACTCCAGATTACGTTCCTGCCTTCTTCTCTTGAGTGTTTACATAAACTCTCATGGATATACATGTTCAGCCGTGGTGTTTTTTTTTGTTTTGTTTTTTTTAAGGGAAAACAGTATTTTGTGGCTCTTTTTCCCCCCATAGCACTCACTGGAGTGCACATGGTCAGATACTTAGAACAATGAAAACTATAGGTGTTACAGAACGTACACAGCACAGGCAGCAGCGCCTCCCGCAAGCACAGTTTGAGCATCCCGCATCCCCGTGAACACGCCCTGGGCTGATGGCACCGGCCAAGTCCTCCAGGAAGGTTTCCTGAATGCCCAGATCCCAGGCTGCCCTTGAAGCCCCCAGCCACCGTTCCTGGCATGTTTCCTGGAGGCACTGTGCATCAGCTTCCTACGGGCGCCACAGCCAATGAAGGTTTAAAACATGTATTTATTCTCTCACGATTCTGAGAGTCAGAAATCAAAGATCAGGAGGTTGACGGGGCCCCGCTGCTTCCCGAGGATTCAGGGAACTCGTGTTCCTGCCTTTCCCAGCTTCTGGGGCCACCCATACTCCTTGGCTCAGGCCCCTTCCTCGGTCACTCCTGCCTCTGCTTCCACTGTGACGTCTGCCACCACTGACTCTGATGTCCTGAGCCTCCTGTAAGGACCCTGAGATTGTGACGGCCCCCCTGCATAATCCAGGACCCTCTCTCCATCTTGGTCCATTTAGGCTGCAGTAACAAGACACCACCGGAGAAGGCAGTGGCACCCCACTCCAGTGTTCTTGCCTGGAGAACCCCAGGGACGGGGGAGCCTGGTGGGCTGCCGTCTATGGGGTCGCACAGAGTCGGACACGACTGAAGTGACTTAGCAGCAGCAGCAACAAGACACGACAGCCTGGGTGGGCATACACAGCAGAAATGTATTTCTCATCGTTCCAGACGCTGGAAGTCCAAGGTCAAGGTGTCAGCAGATTTGGTAATGGGTTCCACTTTCTGATTCAGAGATGGCCACCTTCTCTCTGTGATCTCCCATAGCACGGACAGGGGAGTTATCTGAGTCTCTTTTATGAGGGCACTAATCTCATTCTTGAGGGCTCCACCCCCACGATCTCATCACCTCCCAACATCGCCACATCCTTAACTAACATCATCACTTTGAGGGCTAGGATCTCAATATATGAGGAGACATAAACATTCCATCTACAGCATTCCCCATCTTAAAAATTCTTAACTTAGTCATATCCGCAAAGTCCATTTTACCATGTAAAGTAATACATTCACGGGTTCCAATAACTAGTTCAAGGACATCTTCAAGGGGCTATGTATTCAGCCTATCACGTGTGGTCACACACACATCCATACTACTTATGTCCCCTACCAAGAACTAAAGTATAAAACATTTTTCATCAGTAGCATGGAAACACCTGAAAAGATGAATGGGCCTTAGTCAGTGAGTCATACTAAGGAATATGCAATGCAAAACAGGAGTGTGACAAAGGCAGATGATTTTCGTATATTTCCTTACGAAAGCAAGAGCAAAGGCTCACAGGAAGGCGGCTTCTCTCCTGTGTTCACCAAGCGCTCTGTCTCATGGGGGCCTGATCTGATGGGAAGGAGCACAGAAGTGCAGCCTGCAGGCAGGGGGGCGGGGACCACAGGGCGCTGACTGGGCAGACATCTGCATTCCATTTACAAAGCGCAGCCCTTGTTAGAATGTGCCCAGTGTGGCTTTAGGGTGAGTGAGAAAATCTCAGGCCTGTAATACTCAAAACATCACTTAGATTCAGCCCCCTTTCAGGAAAGCTGTCATAGCTCATCTCATTATTATTTTAAAGGAATAAAAGGAAACATGATGCTTTCCCTGGGGGCCAGTCAAAAGTTAATTATACTCAATATGTAATTAAAGTCACACTACTTAAGAGTCCAACTGTCTGCTGCCTGGATAGCTACTTCCATTAGCAGCAGCACCACAGCCGTCATCACCATACCTTGGGCCGGCCCAACTATTACACCAGGGGCCTGTGTTACTCAGGATCCCAGAACTGGTTGACTGGGCGTGCTGACGGGTCTTGGTTAAGACAACCTCTCTGCCAGGACACTAGAAGCACTGCCGGCCACTGTCTGGTTTAATCTTTGCCTCCTCCTCGCCTCTCCAAATTAGCACACTGCCCTTTACTCTAAAAGCCCCAGTCAATCTTTTCCTAACAATAACAATGTGCCATCTCCACTTTTAACAACAGGAGGCACCAGGACGACCTTGGCTCCTGGACGTTTGTTTCCAGCCTCCCCACTTGGACTCGAAGGCCAGGGCTGTGGTCAGCATCGCTGTCCTTCCTTCCTCCTTCCCCCAGCAGTCTCTCAAGGGAGACTGCAGAGACTCTGACCTCCTGTGTGTGGGCAACCTTGAGTCACAGTTGTATCTCCCCATCCTACAGTGATTTACCAGGACTAGTTCTCCACGGAGCTCATGGTTTCAGAGGACAGGGTCTGCGCTTTAAACATTCTGTCTCCTTCCGGCAGTCAGCACTTGACAGATGCTCACTGTACAGTTCTTTTCCTTTTTAAATTAATTAATTTATACACTTACTGGGTGTGCTAGGTCTTTGTTGCTGTGTGGGGTTTTTTCTCTGTGTGGCCAGCGAGCAGAGACTACGGTGAGGGGCTCCAGCTTCTCATTACGACGGCTTCTCTTCTTGTGGAGCACACGTTCTAGGGCGTGCAGGTTTCAGTGGTGGCACCACGTGGGCTCAGTAGTTGGAGCACATGGACTTAATTGCTCCACAGCACGTGGGATCGTCCTGGACCAGGCATTCAACTTGGGTCCCCTGCATTGGCAGGCAGATTCTCACCCACTGAGGCACTGCTGTGGCTGCTGCTGCTAAGTCGCATCAGTCGTGTCCAACTCTCTGTGACCCCAGAGACCGCAGCCCACCAGGCTCCCCCATCCCTGGGATTCTCCAGGCAAGAACGCTGGAGTGGGTTGCCATTTCCTTCTCCAAGGCATGAAAGTGAAAAGTGAAAGTGAAGTCACTCAGTCGTGTCCGACTCCTCACAACCCCATGGACTGTAACCTACTAGGCTCCTCCGTCCATGGGATTTTCCAGGCAAGAGTACTGGAGTGGGGTGCCATTGCCTTCTCCACTGAGGCACTAGGGAAGCCCATCACACAGTTCTTGACTTACTGAGATAGATTTCAGGAGACCCTGGAGGGACACAGGCCTGTGTGTGTCCAAGCCTGCTCATTAGTGCCCTGGATCTTGCTTCCTAGGAGAATGGGCCTGCTTGGAGGAAACGAAGCGCACCCTGGAATAACCACCAAACAGGTTGGAACAGATACCAGCTGAGGGCCGGGGCGGACCCTTCCACCCACGTCTCCTCAGCATCCAGTGTTAGGGCTGTGTCCCAGTCCACACAAGGGGCTGGGTTGGGAACATCGGTGAGGTCCTGCCCTGGCAAGGGCTTGGAGTCCACAGAACAGGGTGGGCAGAGCAATCCTCCAATGAAGCCAGGAGCCAGGAATGTCTACCCTGATTGGGTGCTGCTGGTATGAGAGAGCTCCGCTCCATCCACAGAGTGTGTGAGAGGGAAGAGAGAGTGAATAGCTAAGGAAAGCAACCCTCTTAGGGCTCCCCTAGCCTTTTCCTGCTCAGGAGGCCCAGCCTTAACCCAACAGGCACCCGGGCCCTTGTCCCAGGTGATATTAACCAGTTTTCAGGATGCCCCAGGCTGAAGAGTGCCCAGAGCCCTGGTTAGCCCAGACCTTAGTGGTACCATGTCACTAGGGAAGTGAGTCCCAGACCGGCCAGGACAGCTTCTGGGGCAGCCTGTACAGTTGTGTCCAGAGTCTGGCATGGCTGAAAAGATAGGGGATATCTCCCCTTCCATGCTTCAGCCAGAAGCCCTGGGCTTAGCTTCTCAGGGTAGGGATGAAGGAGGTGGGAAGAACACCCAATGAATTGTGTCCACCTGCTCATCCCTGGGCACCATGCTATTCTCAGAGGCTTGTTACCAAGTCCAAGCTCATGCTGCCTGCTGCATGACAGGCAATAAATCAAGAGAGGAGTTGCTGGGGCAAGGAATAGCAACTTTATTCAGAAAGCCAGCAGACCAAGAAGATAGTGGACCCAGTATCCCCAAGAACCATCCCACCCAAGTTAGAATTCAGACTTCTTTTATGCTAAAAGTGGAGGGGGGTAAAGTCAAACACTTTGTGGTCCCCATCAGCCTCTGGAGGGGACGTGTTAATTTCTTCCTTCCAGTAGTCATTCACTTGTGAGCCTGGTCAGGATGGTTCCTGTAAGCTCAACAAATGAGTTTTAGGTTAATGCTCATTCCCTGGGAATAGAGGGTTCCCAAGGATGGGCCATTATGTATCATTTAAATTTATAGGCAATATCCCTTTGATGATTAACTTGTAATAGAATACAAAGATTCTTCCCTACTAGAGGCTCACAACTCTACCCTTCCGCCCTTACATATAGGTGCACGGGCATGTGCACACACAGGCAATTGCACACACATACATGTACACACATGCGTGCACACATATACACAGGCATGCCCACATGCACACACATACATGGGCATGAGCACACACTGGCATGCACATACACACACACACGGGAGACTGGAAGGGAAGCGACTGGCCTGGATTGTAAAGATGTATCTGAGGTCAGGCCCCAGCTACACAGAAGCATCTGGTAGGACAAGGCCAGTCCCCAGAGGCCAAGATTCGGAGCCACTAAGAGCTAGAAGCCAGGCTCCCAGTTTCCTCCTCAGATTGATTCCACATGTATATCTTGTCTTCTAAGTCTTTTGTGCTTGAGTTAGTGAAAGTTTGGTTCTGAAGGGATTATGGATGAAAACCAATTGCTTCCCTCGGAAGCAGGAGGGCCAGCGTTGCCCTTCTCTTGGCCGATGGCAGCACCTGCCACCTAAGGGACATGGTGCACAGGTTGAGGGCAGACCCCCAGCTCCACCTTGGCAGGCAGATGACGTCTGTGCCTCGGTTTCCTCATCCAAAAAGCAGAGGTAATAAAACACCTGTTTCATTAGCTTGTTGTGAAGATTATAGGAATCAACCAAGTCCCTAAATAAGGCTCAGATGAAGGCATGAGGCAGCCTTATGAAATGGAGTTAGGAATGGCTTCATTTATCTGCACTGGTGAGGTGTGGCCACCACGGGCCTGTGTGTGTTCAGGCCGTCCTGTAGAGTGCTCCTTTGTAAGACATGTACCCAGGCCAGCCCACTGCACCTTCACGTGCTGCCTTGCTTCAAGGCCTTATCTTCTCTCTCCAGGACTCCTGCAACTACCTCGGGTAGTATTTATCTGGTACCTGTTACATGTCAGGACGGGGGAGGAGGGTCAGACGATGGGAAACACAGAAGAGGAGCTGATGGAAACAGGCAGTGGCCCTGACCACCAGGAACAAGGAAGCTCAGAGCTTCAGCAGAGTCACAGAGGGGCACTTGCACCTCCCCAGCTTTAGGCCCTCTCTAAGAAAGTGATGTCTAAGCTTAAAAAAAAATTAGGGTAAAGAAGGAGGAAACTGTCCCCAAACAGAAGTAACACCACGAATTTTTTTCTTGACTGGTCTTGCTGACCCAGGTTTCCTCTTTGCCTGTCCCCTCTTCCATCAGCTTTCGGAACCAGAAGCCTCTTTTAGAAAGGAAACTTGATGTTGTCACACCACCCTCTAACACCTCTCAATGGGGCTTCTGAAAATAAAATTCTAACTTCTTGGCTGTTTCTTCCCTGTCCACGAGGTGAACCTCTTCTCTCAGATGGCTCACTCCTCCAGGAGCCCTGCACAAACCTGCCACAGTGCCTGTTACCAACCTCACCAGGACACGAAGGGACAGGAAAATAGTGTGTACTCAAGAAGCTTGAGAGTCCCTTGGACTGCAAGGAGATCCAACCAGTCCATCCTAAAGAAAATCAGTCCTGAATATTCATGGGAAGGACTGATGCTGAAGCTGAAGTTTCAATACTTTGGCCACCTGATGCGAAGAACTGACTCACTGGAAAAGACCCTGATGCTGGAAAAGACTGAGGGCAGGAGGAGAGGGAGACACAACAGAGGATGAGATTGTTGGATGGCATCCCCGACTTGATGGACATGAGTTTGAGCAAACTCAGAGAGTTGGTGATGGACAGGGTGGCCTGGCGTGCTGCAGTCCATGGGGGTCGCAAAGAGTCGGACACGACTGAGCGACTGAATTGAAGAAGCCAGAAATTAGAACAATTTGAAACAGATTTTTTTAAAGTAAGTACTTTACAAAAGAGTAAGCGATGAAAGAAGGAATAAAAAACGTAGGGCAACAGGAAAGGCCCCACCGATTCTACTGCGGGCCCCGCGAGCACCCTGAGGAGTTTGGAGGCTGCAAGTCTGAGACAGCTGCGCCCCGGGTCACTCCCGACCGTGAGGGCTTTGGGCTGCTCCTCTGCATTCTGAGCACGCTAATGGGCGTACAGCGGGCGCCCCATCCACCGAGCAGTCAGCATCAGCCTGGCCGACCCCGCGGACCACGCTGCGTGACGATCCGGAGCCGTAGGCCCAGACCCAGCACAGGATCAAATGAATGGAGGCAGGAACTTAGCTCTGAGTCCCAGGAGCTCTGGCGCGCAGGCTCGGGAAATGACTGGGTGACCCGCCCCCCTGTCGCCACTGGCCAATCAGAGAGGGCCGCAAGATCCGTGCCCGCCCCGCAGCCAATGAGCTAGGCCCCATCGGCCGGCCGCCGAATCCAGCCCCCTTCCTCGGTGCACACTGCTGTTCGTGTGTCAGGCTCCAAATAAAGTTCTTCGGGCTTTTGAATTTTTTTTTTAAAGCGCCCGCTGCAGTCGCAGCCGTAGCCGCCGCCGCCTCTGGCGAGAGCGGTC
>NW_011495036.1:3923300-3931102 GCF_000754665.1 Bison bison bison
CGGGGCAGAGGATGGGGCGAGGACATCTTGGACCCATCCCTAAGGCCGCCGAGTCCCGGCTGCTGTGGAGTCTTGGGTGTGGCCCTCCCCTCCCCGGGTCTCGGTTCCCTCAACTGTCATACTCGGGATCGGGCCCGCCCCTCTGCCCTCCCCCCAGCCCCCGAGTAGGGTCGGGAAGGTTTCGGAGTGGCGGGAGAAGGCTTCTTGGAGGAGGTGCAGGAATCTGCGGCATAGTCATCGGTTATCCGAAGGAAGAAGCAGGATGAGGTGGTGAGGGGAGGCAGGGCATCCAGACCGGGGTGTCAGATAGAGCAGAAGCTTCCAGAAATGAGCGAGGTGTCGCTGAGGAACAGGGAGGAGGGCCATCTACCTTGTACGGGGGGTTCCAGGCTGGTAAGGGGATGAGGCAGGGGAAGGGCGCATGTTGGGGAGATGTTCCAAGAATCACCAGCAGGTTAACTGGTACGGGGCTTGAGGACCTCCACCTGGACAAACTACCCCTCAGGTAGTAGGCAGGGCACGGGGAGGCTGGTTTACCGCTCCGGATAAAAGGGTTGGGCTCCAAAGATCATCAGGCAGCCAACCGCTGAGCCAGGTGGGCGGGTTCCTTGGGCCTTCTGAAGGAGGAGGATGGCTGTGGACTTTTTTATGTCCTGATCTGGGCCCCTTTTTGACTGTGGAGTTGGTTGACCCCTAGTGACATGCAGTTTCACCTTTTACACTTAGATTGGGACTCTACCAAGGCAGAAGAATTCTGACTAAGGAGTACCCCACCCCAGGAGTTGACTGGCCCCTGTACAGGTGGCCTGGCCTGATTTTGCCGCTGCAGGCCAGAACGCTGAGTAAATACTTCCTGATGATGAGCCTAGTAAACAGCACAGGGGCGTCCCTGGTGGCTCAGTGGTAAAGAAAATGCCTGCAATGCAGGAGACTCAGGTTCGATCCCTGGGTTGGGAGGATCCCCAGGAGAAGGAAATGGCAACCCACTGCAGTATTCTTGCCTGGGGAAGTCCCGTGGACAGAGGAGCCTGACCGGTACAGTCCCTGGGGTTGCTAAAGAGTCAAATACAACTTAGCAACTAAACCACAGTAAGTAGCACATAAAAATCTTTGAACACTTGCAATAAAGTCCCACCCAGAGGAAGAACTTAAATGGGCCAGTTATAACTTAAGGAATTTAGAGGCTGAGTGTGCTATTCAGTGTAATTGATTTGTTACTGAAAATGCCGCCATGGTCAAAGTGTAATTTTTGGTAAAAGGGAAATTTTAGTTTTAAACCAGGTCTTCAAAGAGTAAAGCATATTGACGAAGGAAAATAGAATTCTGAAGCAAACCACAGGTGTTCAGTTAACCTGACAGCTTGAATAATTTATTTTCATTCACATCTCTTTGCACAGAGTTAAATTAACAGCTATGGAACATGCCCAAATTAGACCTTTGGTTTATCCCTAAAGTGGTGTATGAAAATGATGCAGATGATGGAGAAATAGGTATTCATTATATAATTAGATTTCTTAGAATGTTCAGAATATGTTTTGTCTTCTATGGAAAAACAGGACATCACAGTTTTTATATGTTGCTTAATCAGAGCCCAGTGTCTTTTATAAGGGTCACAAACTTGTTGAATATCGAAAACCAGGAATCTGACTCTAAATGGAATTGTGTATGGGGCATACTCTGCCCACAGAGAAGAATTTAGTATGGGGTAGGAGTGTAAGATGATTAAGCAGAGTCCATAGGCTGAGGCGACACAGAAACATCTTGGTGTGAGCCTTTCTTTGTGTCAGTCGGTCTTGCCGGGATGCTCTGAGCAGCCCCTTCAGTGCAGGCCTGCAGGGAGCTGGGTGTGGGCCAGTCGTGTGCCCTGGGACCCACTCTTCCACTGGGCTCTTTATTATGACTTTCCTAGGGTACTGCCTACCGAACTCTCTTTACACAGGCTATGCTTTTGTTGTTTGCCATGTTTGTGTTACCAAGGTCAGCTAGAGTGTAAAAACCAAGTGGACTTTGTGATAGATGGAGATCTTGGCGCATCATCAGGCTGCCCTGTCGATACGGCAAGACTGATGTCCTCAAGTCTGGGTGCCTGGCAGTGGGTTTGGTTGGGAGGCAGACACTGCTTTGGGATCCAGATCTGCTTGAGGGATTAATGACAGGCTCCCTGGAGCGGGACTTGGGGGTGGTGGGGGTGAGCAGGACCCCCAGGCTGTAGATGGTGCTGCTGTCCCTGGTAGCTTGTGGGCAAGAGCCCACAGATACTCCTGACGCCACCCCAGCCCTCCCTCGTGAGATTGCTTTGTAAGCTGAAGCGATAGTCCCCCACGCTGGGTGAAGCTGAGATGTGTGTTAAATGGTTATATCCTCTCTAGGGATGGCTTGGTATCACATTTTGACCAATCTTATTGAGGTACAACTGAAGTCCACTATGCTGTACGTGTTTAAAATATGTGATTTGATCAGTCTTGATGTGTGTATATAGCCCTGGAACCATCACCACCTTCAGGATAGAAACATCCCCATCATCTACTCGGGGGAAACCAGTGTTTCTATGGTGACCTCTTCTAGAAGCTTCTAGAAGCTGATCCCAGGCCCCAGCTGTCCCAGAATCCACATCCATGAGAAAGTCGGAGTCAGGGGAAGGGGTCCTTCCCAGAGCTAACGTTCTAGGAGCTCGTGAGTGCTGATGTGTAATAGAACTGTCTCTTGAAGCATTGAGACCAATGGTTCCTAAAGGGATTAGGTGAGTGAGAGGTCCTGTGTAGTTCAGAAGAGCATATTCAATATATTGTTTTCATAATAGAAAATAAAATCTTACAGTCTTTGTGGGGTGGGGAGATACACAGATGATGATGTGAAAAGGGACTGGATTAAAATGGCTCAAGATATTACTTAAGTGTTAGTTGCTCAGTCATGCCCGACTCTTTGTGACCCCATGGACTGCAGCCTACCAGGCTCCTGTGTCCATGAGATTTTCCAGGCAAGGATCCTGGAGTGAGTTGCCATATCCTTCTCCAAAAGATACCACTTTTGGAGGGAGAGAGTTATTCTTATAGTTTGGCTTTCAGGATCTTGGCCTCAAACTAAAAGTTCTTTCCTTACGTAGGTTTAAATTTTTCATCTGGAAATTCTGGATCATTTTCTCTTGAAAATGATCAGAGTGATATTGCAAGGAAATGATATTAAAACAACAAAGGAAATTATGAAAATACTGAGCTGGTGATCAATTTTTGTCCTCAGTCAAAAGTTCCAGAATTCCTCTCTGACTGGTAAAGCATGCAGGAGGAGTCTGGTGGCCCGTCAGGAATGGCGGTTTGTGTACATAAAGAAGGCGATGCTGGAGGACAGTTCTGTCTGTGAACACTGCTGACACTTAAGTCCTTTCTCCCAAGCAGGTGCATCACCCATGCTTGGTTTTTATCGTCCTTCCCGGTGAGCTGTCGGGGAGGGAACCTGAAACACAAGTGGGCTGGAAGCAGCCGAGTAAAAAGGATCTAGTTTGGGGCATTAATTATAACTTGATTAAGTTGCTGTTGCCTTCCAGTGTGAGTACAGCACAACATACACAAATGTGAAAATGCTTATTAAGGTTCTAGCCACACCTTTATTAAAGGAGGGAAGAAAGCATTGCGGTGCTCCCTCCTCACCAGGGGCGGAAGCTCCCCTCGGTCTGCGATGGGCCAGACACCGGGGCCACACCCTCGGAGGCAGGGTCCCCGCAGCAGGGGAGGGCAGTGAGCAGTGGTGGGCCCGTGTGGGACCTGTCAATGGAGGCTGCCCTAGACATGAGCTCTACATCCCAGGGCCTGCTGCTCAGTGAATATTAAATGCTTGGCTCTCCTTTTAAATTTTTATTCATACTTTAAAAAATTAGATTTAGAGAGGCATAGAGATTACTCTGGAGAAGGCAATGGCAACCCACTCCAGTACTGGAGTACTGGATTGCCTGGGAAATCCCATGGACGGAGGAACCTGGTAGGCTATAGTCCATGGGGTCTTGAAGAGTTGGACATGACTGAGCGACTTCACTTTCATTTTTCACTTTCATGCACTGGAGAAGGAAATGGCAACCCACTTCAGTATTCTTGCCTGGAGAATCCCAGGGACGGGAGCCTGGTGGGCTGCCGTCTATGGAGTCACACAGAGTCAGACATGACTGACGTGACTTAGCAGCAGCAGCAGAGATTACCCAAATTCATTATGGAGGAATGCAGTCTTGTTAATCTATCTTACAGCTACATTTTTCTACAACTTAAATTATGGGAAAAAATTAAAAATCACCTTATATCATTGTCTCAGTGTCTGGAGATGAGTGCTTAGCCTGCCTTTTGCCTTTCAGGAAAAAGGCAGCAGCGATGCTGACGCTGGCAAGCAAGCTGAAGCGGGATGATGGTCTCAAAGGGTCCCGGGCGTCAGCCACAGCCTCTGACTCCACTCGGCGGGTGTCTGTGAGGGACAGGCTGCTTGTTAAAGGTAAGGGCCACCCGGTGAGCTATGTTTATATCCCACAACAAAACGATGTCTGGCACGTGGCTCTTTGGGGTTATGAAGCAGCCTGTTGCTGCTAAATAGAAATACCTGTTTGAAAATATTTTTAAATATAATTCCTCGTCACTTACAACAGAAGGACTTTGCACTGTGCACACACTGTGGGAATGCCGATGGCAGGAAAATGGTATGAGAACTGTGGTGTGTCTTGTATACTCGGGCTGTTCTCTGCAGGGGCCACCAGAGTGCTCATGGAAGGAGTAAGGCGCCAGGGACAGCAGATCCATGACTGGTCTCAGTGCTGTCTTAGGTGTTGGGGCGGGGGGGGGAGGTTCTCCTTTCTCCTGGACTCCTCGGCACCAGAGGATCTCATTTGTAGAGGGAGGGTAATTTCTTAGGATCCTTCTCTCTCATTCAAATCACAGCCTTAGGAGAGCCTTATGCAAAATTGATTCTCTTCACAGAATTAATAAAGGTGTCCTAGAGCTGTGTAGTGTTTGGAGAAGGGTTATGTAGTGTAGGGGGTATGTGTGTGTGTGGATGGATGTGTGTGTGTGTGTGTGTGTGTGTGTGTGTGTGTGTGTGAGAAACTTGTGCGGTTAGTGACTGAAGAGAATTGCAACTCTTGAGTGCAAAAGGCAGTTTCTCAGGTCATGAGACCCACAGAAGAAGAAACGGTTTCTTCTTTGAGGGACCTTATAGCTGGCAGCACGTTTTTACTTTAAGACACGCGTTTACATTTTGTAAGTGTAAGGCTTCAGGAAGCACAGAGTGTTAAGGAACTTGTTAGAGCCCCTGTTTCATTTTGTCTTAGGTGGACACCGTGGGGGTTCCTGGCGTTTGCATGTCCAGGAACAGATCTGATGGGGGAGACCTGGCATGTATGAGTGCCCCGTGATGGGCCTTCTCAGAAACAAAGCACCACTGAGTCTGTGAACAGAGGCGTCGGGTTCGGGGAGATGGGTGGTGCCTTCGTCCCTGCTTTCTCTCTGCCTGAGTCCTGACTGAGCTCTGGCTCTCCCAGCTTGAGGGATGATGGGCTAAAGATGGAGTACGGATCGTTTTTGACATTTGACAGTACTTGCTATGTCCGGGAGTGCGTGGACTGCGTTCAGTTTGTCACAATGCAGGAAGTTTACCCTGTGGGAAGTGGGTGGGGCCTGGCTGTAGCCCCGTACTTGGAAGGCCTGGTAAGACTTCCCAGGCTGCTGGCTCTAGGGCTCCATCCACAGAGGAAGCCAGGAGCCAGCCAGACAAGCCAGGGAAGGGATTTGATGCTTGAGGTTATAGTCCTTCAAGATGGAGGGTGTTCTAATGCCAGGGAGTTGATATGAGGAGGGTTGTAGCTGAGCGGTTGCGGGTGGGACACTGGCACAATAGATGGTGCTACCTTCTTTCTACCTCCTCCTCATGGCTGACGGCAGCTGCTGTCCACTGAGCACTTGGGGCCAGGCCCTCTGTTGGGGACTTTGTAGGGCAGTTCTTGTTTGACTTTCGCTAAGCCTTGCCAGGTGAGTGGTTCATTTTACAACTGAAGAACTGAGGCTGAGAGGGGTTTAAAACCTTGCCCAGGTTTCAGCTTTATTGTAGCAAGACAGCTAGACCCACATTTTGGGGTAGGGCAGGCACTTGGGGAGCAGGCCCTGCGAACGGAACCTGAAGGAGCAGAACAGAAGTGCGAGTCCACCGCAAAGAGAGTTCAGGGAGGCACAGAGTCTCCACCACCTCCTCCTGCTCGGGGACTCCCTTGGGAGCCCTCAGGTGACTCCAGGGCCTGACACAGCCCAGGGAGCCCACTGAGGCCCATAGTGCTGGACTCTGCCCCAGGTCCTAGCACTTTGAGACGTCTTTGGCTGGGTTGACAGGCTGGGTTGAGAGGCTGGGTTGAGGTCCTTTCGTGTGAGCCTCATCAGGGAGAGGTGTGGAACCTCCTCGTGAGGCCACCGGTTCATTCTCCCAGAAACACTGGGCGTTATTAGGGTTCTGGGCCCCAGAGCACTTGCAGTTGATGGGTGTTTGTGCAGCAGGGCTCAGAGCAACATGGCCCTCGTGTGATCTGCTCTCTCCCTCAGTCTCAGGGGCAGCCAGGCCAGGGGGCGCCAGGCTGACTGAGTGGTGAGTAGTTTGGGCTTCTGATGGGGGGTAGGTGGAGAGGAAGGGTGGGCCTGTCCTGAGAGAGGAAGCTGTGGCAAGAGGTGCCTGATAGAGGATGCTCTGATGGGTGATGATTGCTTGGTCCACACCTGAAGCACTGCTTCTCCTGGTTGGATGTGGCCGCAGCCTTCATTCTGGGGATTTCTGATGGTGGAAGTGAAGTCTGGTGGAGTCCATGGCTCCTGTGGGCCTGGTGAGGCCCTTGGAGGGGTGATAATTGCAAGAATCCCTTCTAGGTGAAACTCCTCTTTTGGGGCTTGGAAAAAAGTAGGTTGGTTGTCTGTGTTCAGCAGGATTGCTGCAGTCAGGACAGTCACTTGGGGCTGTGGCTTTGCCTCTGGCTCATGTGAGAGTGTTATTCATGAGGATCAATAAGTTGTAGAAAAGTGTGTTAATGTGTTTTTGGGACTCAGTAGTATGTGCTGAGTTCCTAGAAGTGGGGAATTTGGCATGCCATGAAGTTATTAAAGGGTGTCCCTGGGACTGATCCCTCTGGAGAGTGGTGGAGCAAGCAGGAGCAGGGGGAGGGAGAGCTCTGACAAAGGCTCCAGGACAGACAAGGGCCTGTCTGTCTGCTCCTGCCCCTCTGCTCCGGGGCAAGCTCAGCCCCTCGGAGCGGACCCTAGTCCAGTGAGACGGTCAGGCCTTCCTGCTCTGTGTCAACCAGTCTGGCCCGAGGCAAGGGCTCTGTGCAGCTTACGTTTCCCCGAAGGACTGAGAGTGGCAGGCCGTCTGCTGTCAGCCCTCATGAGAGGGCATCTGGGCCATGCGCCCCATATCCCAGAGGAAAGACCACAGATACTTCCAGGCAAAAATATTTTTTTAGCCAGTCTGTTGTCGTACTTGGATGACCTTACACGGTAGGGGATCTGGCTCGGTGCAGATCGCCATGGGGTTAAGATGGGAGGTTGGAGGTTGACAGGGACACTCGTCCCCAGTGGTGAGGGCCAGTGGTGGCTGCACAACGGAAGAATTGTGGGCCTGGTTCGGAAGGTGACAGGTGTGGCCAGCTGTCCCTGGAAGCACCGGGGCCTGCCTTGGAGCAGCTGGCCAGCATGAGGCCTCTGGGCCACACCAGCTTTCCATTTGCACCCCTGGGGTCACCCTCAGGGACGTCCTCCAGGCTGGAACTGGAGAGGTGCTTGCAACAGCAGTCCCTGAGG
>NW_011495036.1:3931202-3945932 GCF_000754665.1 Bison bison bison
CCTGAGGTAGCGCAGTTGAGTGTTTCTAGGCGAAGACTGTCTGTCCTGAGTCCTGGGGAGCTGGGGATGCTGGCGGGAGAGTGTTGGGTCTGCATTTCCTGTTGGCCTCAGCTCAGGTCTGGGCCTGGCTGGGAGCCGTCCCCTGTGTTCTCAGCCACAGGGTGGGGACGCTGCTTTCTGATGGGCCTTTGTGGCTCCGCTGAGTCCATTAGTTTCTGAGTCTGATGGTGCTCCCCACCTCCCAGAAAAGCCTCTGGGCAGAATGTCTACTTTCTTGTCTTTCTGAAGCTTACTTTTCACATGATGGGAACATGTCAGTATGTCTCCCTGTCCTCTGACTTATTCACTTGACAAAGATTTACCTTAGTGCCCGGTGTGTCCCAGCCTCTTGTTAGTGACCCCTGAAGACCTCTAGGGGCTCCCGGCAGGCTGGTCGGAAGCATTTGCTAACTGTGGAGATTTGGAGTTGAGTTGGCTGAGTTCAGGGCCAGGTCTGGAGTCAGGAACTACAGGGACTGATTCTGCAGCCTTTGTCCCCTCAGCCCCGTGCCCCACGTGGCCGTGGTGTTCTTGTTGCCGTGGCTGTGGCGGCTCTCTGTGCTCCTGGCCTGGTCTGCTGAACCAAGGGGCCTGGCTGCCCACCTGCGTGGGCTTCCCACACCCAAGGTGCGGGCGTCCCCACAGGGGCCACGTGTAGCCTCCCTGGTTGAGCACGTCTGTGCCCACCCAAGCAGTCCAGTGCTGTGGTGGTGTAGGGAGGGCTCTGGTCCAGGGCGCTCCCTGGAAGAATGGGCGAGAGAGAAGCATTTGTTGTTCTCCAGAGCTTTCTTGTCCTTGCCAGCCCTGCCCAGGACTCTGGAGGTGGTCTCGGGGTTGGCTGGCCATGCTGGCAGAGTGTCCAGAGCATTTAGCAGCGTGTGAAGTTGTGGGCTGTGTGTTACAAAATGTGTTAAAAAAAAAAACTAGGGCAGTGGCCCAGAGAGGAGGAGCCCTACTAACGCGGAGTGAGGTGGTGGCCCACGGCTCCCCTTTAACACTTTCTTACAGGGTTTTAAACACCAGTGAAACCGCCTGGGAATGTGGCAGCCCCCTCAGGCTTGCCAAATAGCCCCATATAGCCCCAGATCTGGGGGAGGCGGGGCCAGTGGGGGTGGGGAGGATCTGTGCAAGAGGAATGAAGGTTCCAGTCAGCTTTGTCTGCTCATGTTGAGAGTGGGTGGTCGCACGGTGTGGGGTTCCACCCCCATCCAGAGCAGTCTCTGCTGCAGACTCCGTGCTGGTTTTCGGGGTTTCATCATTGCTGCCCCAGAGTGTGGCGCGGCCTGACTCCTCTCCTGTGGGCCTGCTTTCTGCACTGTGCTGCTGGAGGGCCCTTAGACTGAGTGGGAGTGGCTTGGTGGGCGCTTGGCCTCAGCTGTAGCAGTGCCATCTCTGGGGGTGGGATGATGCCCTTGGGGCAGGTGTCTGCCCATAAGGGCACTGTTCGTGGATGCTGGCAATGCAGAAGAGGCACTCAAGGCGTAAAGACAGACAGGAAGCTAAGAGATAAAGTCCTAGATTGAGAAACCTAAGAAGTAGGGGTGATTGAGGTAAGAAGAGGTAATCAAGTCTTCTGGGCAGCAGCTGCCAGCTCTGCCTGGGTCAGAGGGCACAGCTGTCCTGCCTGGGTTTCCTGACAGGGCTCGGAACTGGCTCCTGCCCAGAACCATTGGCATCTGTGACTGGGCTTGGTCTTAGTCAGCTCAGGCTACCATGATAGAACACCACAGCCAGGGTTGGGGGCCTGGACACGGGGAAGGCCAAGGCCAAGGCATTGGCAGATTCAGTTCCTAGGGAGGGCTTTCTGGCTTGTAAGCACCTGGGTCTTTTCCCATAAGGGCACTAATCTTATCATGAGGGCCCCACCCCACATGACCTCATTTAACCCTAATACCATCACGTGAGTTTAGGGCTTCACCATATGAACGTGGGCAGGGGACTCAGTTCAGTCCACTACACCTTTGGAACTGCTTGGTCACCAGCTGTGTGAAGAGCCAGGCTCCTCATGTCTCAGGGTGTCCACACTGCAACCACTGCCGCTCTGCTGGAAGTGTGCTTGCTTGTCAAGCGTCTCCCAAGCACTCCGTGTGTGCCGAGCTCAGACCCAGGGGCTGGGGTCCCAGGGCTGGATCGGAATGCACAGCCCCCACCATGGACACTGTGCAGGTCCCAGGGGTGGGCAGTGTGGGAGCGGCTGGAGCACTGTGTTGTGAGCAGCCCACAGCAGGAGGGGGTCCATGCTGTATGGGGGCCATTGTGGTGATGGGTGGCTTTTGTAATCTGACATTTCAGTGCAGTTGTGCTTCAAGTGGGCTCTGTGGTTTGGTCTTTAGTTAGAAAGGAAAAGAGTCTAATTTCTCAGAAGGAAGTTGTGCAGCCACTTAATTGTGCAAGGTGCCAGGTATCTCTCCAAAGGCTGGGCTGGTGAGCCAGAGAGGTGTTAGCATCTTTGGAATAGGCAGGACTTCGGCAGTTTAAAAATCTCTAACTTCTTGGTACCTTCCAGGTGGGGGTAGTGAGTGTCCTTCGAGCAGGGCAGGGCTGCCGCTCGGCAAGAGGCCTCTCAGGCGTGTAAAGCAGATCGCTCGTTTCTTTGGTCATGGTCTTTTTGTACGTGGGTTCTGAGTTCATTGGACTTCCCTGCTTGCTCAGCGGTAAGGAATCCACCTGCAGTGCAGGAAACTCAGGTTCAGTCCCTGGGTTGGAAAGATCCCCTGGGGAAGGAAATGGCAACTCGCACCAGTATTCTTACCTGGGAAATTGCATGGAAAGAGGAGCCTGGTGGGTTACAGTCCATGGGGTTGAAAAAGAGTTGGACACAACTTAGAGACTCAGCACTTCCTGAGTTAACTGCTATTGCTGTTAGTGAATCACTGTCTGCCCTCATCTGAAGTGCACAGGTGTCATTTGTGACCCCTCCCTGAGAGGAACGCTGCGTTGTAGTTCATTTATCCTCTGTACTGGGCTGGACCAAAGTGTCCAGCTTCTTTAACGAAACCCTTCTGCCTCTAAGGTCATATTTCTTGCACACACTGGTTCTTGGACTAGAGGCCTTGACTGGTTGTGGTTGTCACTGGACTGGGTCTGGGGGCTGCCCTCCCCAGCCGTCTTCTTCCTTCCCCAAGGGAGTTACACTGAATGGGGAAGGCAGGCGTAACACTCTTCTTCGGAGTTTGATTCTAGACCACGATGTGAAATTATTAAATCCATCTATGAAAATAGCTGTGTGTAGATGTTTTAGCTTGGCAGAACAGTGCTTTCCCACTCTTGGAGAGAATAATGAGATTCAAGGGCCTTGGCCCCACCCAGGCTTTTCAGTGTAATTGGTCTGGATGACGGGGCGAAGGGTTGCTCAGCAGGGACTAGATTGTGGGATGGATGCACAGCTCCACATTTCACTAAGAGTTACTGAACTGTACACTTGGGGTTGGTCTGTTTACACCACGTGGATTGTACGCCCCCGATGATTGTGCGCAGTCAGGGCGGAGAATCCCTGCCCCGCGTGAGGTGTCCTTGGCCGAGAGCCTCTCGTCCCGCCACCCCATCCCTGTGTGCAGGGTCCGTTCTGTTGCTCGATCAACACGATGCTCTGGTCAGCGCCTCTCTGCCCTCCCGCACCCAGACCTCACCTCTTCCCTGCTCCTTGGTGCCAGCCTGTCTTCTCAACTATTTCCCTTCTGTCATGTGGCCCCCTTATACGTCCTCTGGGCACATTTTCTGTTTCACTGGGCTTTTGTAAAACTGAATGACCAGAGCTCTTACGACAGCAGTCAGAATAGGCCTGCCAGAGAAAACTGGGTCCCAGGGGGCAGCTTCGGTCTCTCCAAAGGGTCCTCAAGAAGTGTTGTAAATTCTTGTCAACCAAAAGCTAATAGTATAATAAATATGTAAATAGTATTTGCCTTAAAACCATATAGGTTTCGTTATATGGATGATGTTTATTTAGAAGTGATTAATATGCATAACTCCTTTGGTCAGATGTGCGCTTTGTTGATAAAATGAATGCCCTGTGTGCACCGCTGGAGCAGAGCCAGGCCCTTGACCCCGGCCTGGTCAGAGGGCCCGTGTGAGCTGCGCCAGAGCGTTTCTTTGCCCAGTGCCCTGCTCTGTGGAAGGCCTGGAGCGGGGAGCCTGTCCCTTCTCCAGGGGGTCTTCCTGACCCAGGAATCAGACCGGTGTCTCCTGCATTGCAGGCGGATTTGTTACCAGCTGAGCTCCCAGGGAAGCCCATGGAAGGGCTATAGTGCACCAATCAGAAAGAAAGGTCCTCAGGGTCCTTATAAGGATGGTGCTAGTGAAGGATCAGCATCATTTTGTTTTAAGTGTGTATATTCTAATGCACCACAGCACAGGACTGCCCAGAGGATAGACGCCAGGCTCGCATTTGATCACAGACTGCCCTTTTTTGTTTCTTGACTCCTCCTTCCCCTGCCCCATCTCACTTTCCTGGTTACCTATCCTGAATGCCTGGACCCCAGAGCTAATACGTCTAGTGGGCCAACTGTCTCTACCCAGATTGTCAACTAGCTGAAACCAGAGGCCTGGCTCTTCCCTAAACCCTCGGCCTCAGAATGAGATGGTTGGATGACATCACCGACTCAGTGGACATGAATGTGAGTAAACTCCAGAGATGGTGAAGGACAGGGAAATCTGGCGTGCTGCGGTCCATGGGGTCGTAAAGACTCAGACACAACTGAGCAACTGAACAGGCCTTCCCACGAATGCACTCAACTCTGCAAACATTGGGGCCCTCCCCCCTCCTCACTTGAAGGAGTTACTTGCTCCTTCGTGTTTTGTCGTCTGGTTTCCATCTTTCCACTTACCTCCCTGCTGGTTTGGATGCACTCCACAGGGTCTGACCCACATCCCAGGCTCTCCCTCAGGCCTCATCCCCCTTGTACCACCGGACCAGCATGCCCTCTCTGCTGAATCGCTCCTGCATTTCCGCTGGTGGCTGTCCCTGCTCCTGTCCTCCACTTTATGCCGGAGGTCTTTCTTCTCACCAGCCTCTCCCTCCGTGTCAGGTGTCATGGTGGCATGACTGCAGGGGCTCCCAGCCCTGGTCATGAACTCAGACTGCACTCCTTCCGTCCCACCTCTGTCACCCTCCCCCTCAGGGGCCCCCAGCCGCGCCCCCACAGTTGGCCCATCCTTCCATCTGCCTCACTTTCAGGCCTACTGGCTCTCCCTGCCTGTCAGGAGCACCCACCTCACAGGTGCCCTGGCCCCCGCTTTGCCCTTTATAAAGCTGTGCCCTTGAGGCAAAGCTTCAGATATGTCAGGGGCACAGGCGACTTGCCTGGCTTGCCTGCCCGGTTGGTGGGGGCTTTGCAGCTTCATCCTGGCAGAGCGGTGTTGGGCCTGAGCGCCAAGTGTGTGCCTGATGAAGAACCCCAGAGGAGAGCGCTGAGGCTGAGGAGCGTCGCCCCAGGAGGAGGCTCCCTTGGGTGTCAGTGCACCCACAGATGGCGGGGTCAGCACATGGGCCCAGCGGGAGGCAGAGCATTTTCTCTCACTGGAAAAGTTCGAGCGCAAACTGGGCGAGCCCTCGCGGGAAGACGAATCTAGAAAAACTGGAAGAGGCAGAGTTATAAATATAAATCAGATTTTGAGGGCAGTAGTTCCACTACTTGGGGGAACGAGATTTTCAAAACCGCTTTAGTGACTGTTTACCCATAGGTAATTTCTGTTAATTTTGAACGCTTCTCATTTGTACTAAAGTAAATTTCAAGGGCCCTTGACGGCACTTGGTTGGCATCCTGCGAGTCACTGTGTGTATTTGAAAGCAACTTCATGGCTTAAGGTCTAAGCATCAGACCCAAGTGTGGATTTTGGTTAATTATTTTTTTTTCTCTCAGTGTTTTGGAGGGAATTGTCAATTTAGAGCAGGTGATTTTATGTGGAGTAATTAACTAATATTAACAGTAATCTCTTTGTTTCCACAGAGGTTGCAGAACTTGAAGCTAATTTACCTTGTAAGTATAGCGTCCCCAACCAAACATTAAATGCTATAAAGTAAATTGCATGGAGAAGCCTGTTTTATGTTTTAATAACTCTACATGGCAAAAAGCCTATTTATGTGTGTATTAGAAATGTGTGTGCAAACAGGTATCAGGGTTTTTCACGGCCTGAAAAGGAGAAGGTAGCCAACAGCAGCCCTCTCCTTACTGCCACAGGAATTCGTTGGTTGGAGCTCGTTCGTCCTGCACACCTTCCGTCCCATGTCCCCTTCCAGTGAAGAGGCACGCGAATCAGTGATGGGCAGTCCTATTTTTGTTAGAGATGGTACCAGCATTTTGTTCCAGAAAGCGCTTATTTGTGACTGGTCCTTGTGCCCAAGGTTGGACAGCTGTGCTGCCTTTATGTCTCCAGGTCCCCTCCCCTTGCTTGGTCCTTCCCGCCCGACACATGGGCCTGACTGAGGGCCTCGCTCTTGAGCAGGCTCGCCTGCCCAGCATTCACGCCTGTGATACGTGTCGTCGGTGCCTTCCCAAGCCCTTTATGGTGTGCAAGACCATCCAAGTCTGAATGCTTTGACCACTGTAGTGGTTTTTGGAATTAGAACTTTTTATCATTACACTTGCTTAAGGCTGAGGACATTTACGATTTCAGTGAAATATTTTATACGTGGGTCTCCTAGTCTGGGCAGATGCTCGGGAGAGCTTGTTACGGAGGCCTGTCTCACACAGGGTGAGAAAGGGCCTTCTCCAACCCCACCGAAAATTGGAAAGATCCTTGTGGGGTGCAGGGCTTCAGTGGTTGTGCAACCAGTATGTAAGGGTTAGTACATACTCCTTGAAACATTCTTTTACATATATAACATTTATATATGAGTATAGTGGGTTGTGCTAAAATATATTTCTTAGTGTTGGTCAAGAATGTCTTAAAAGTGGCTGGATTGCTTGACTTCAAAGTTTTCTTCCAGGCAGAATAAGAAGGAAATACTTTGGGATTCTGTGAAAAGGTTATCTTTCTACCTACGGAAGTATTTACAAATGGTTTGCTTTAAGTGTGCCAGGAGGACAGGCAGACAACGGCGTGTGGGCAGGGCAGGGAGGCAAGGGCGGTGAATCCTGAAGCGAGGGCAGCTGGGTCACACTGCGCCCACTCTTTGTTTCCCCTCTTCTTTTCAGGTTATGTAATAATCTAGTAAAATCCAATTAAAGAGGAAAAGGATGTGGTCCTTCTGTTCTCAGCCCCCGTCATGTCTTCCCACTGGCCCCCCAGCTTGAACATATATACTCATGCAGACGTTTAATCAAAGACCATAAAAACCCAGAGATTGTCGGTTAGTAACCCATACATAGAGTATAGTTCAGCTTTATCTAAAAGGTTAGTTTGAAAACAATAAAACTATAATTGTCTTTCAAACCAGGATTTTAACTGTATATCTTAGGTTTGAAAAAGGCGTGACCGGTCTTCCCAGGCCGTACAGGTGTGGTGTCAGATTAAACAAACTACATGCTGCATGCTTCTGTCCGTCTTCCTGCCTGCTTTCCCAGTCTTAGTGGATGCAATATAAATCAGTTTATACAGACAGCCAGGCTTTCCACAGGTACATAGCTCATTCTAAAGAGGAAACAAGAAGCCGTGAAAAAGCAGATCTTTCTTGTCTGATTCAATCTTTCTAAAATATTAAGGCAAACAAAATAACTTGCCATAGAGCAATGCTGCTTAGAAATTATTCAGAACTAGTTTGGAACTCTGTACCTGCAAGTTTATAGAGGTTTCTCTGTTTGCAAAAAATAAAAAAAGTCTCTTTCAATTAGATGAAAATATATGAAAGTCTTAGCCTATGTCTACAGACAGAGAAAAGGCTTAATTTTGGAGTTTCAGTAGTTAATGCTTTGCCACCATTCCCTTCTCCATTTAATGAAGCCCCTACACTGAACTAAAACAAAACCTGACTAACGTTTCGCTGCCGTTGTAGGAGCTTAGACGTCTCTCTAGCTTTAAAAAGGTTTGGTTCTTTTTAGGAGTTTTACTGTTTTTGTTTTTTTTAACCCATCTTGATGATTTCTTTATTCTTGGTGGGTCAGTCTCTATTAGAGGAATTGATGTCCATATCTGTCCCTTTATTAAATGAGAATATGAAGCATTAAAGACAAATGGATGGTGCCAACTCTATCTATTAATGAAGCATTTCCCACACCCTTGTCTTATGTTTTTGTTACATATATTTCACTAGAAAAATGGCATTTATCTTTTCAAGTTAAATTAGGAAAAACAAAACCCATTTAAACTACTATGCACTTTTCAAATGTGTGTCTTGGATGAAAACCTTGAATTCTTCAGTCCCTGGTTTCTTTGTTTCAAAAACAAAGAAAATGGCAATGTGATCTCTGAGACCCTGTCCTGCTTTTCTAGACTAAGTCACCTTTCACTCTGCGTTGATTTTTCTGAAGGATTGGTCCAAAAACCGCATACACAGTTCTGCCCTGCTGCATGTCATATCCGGCACGTTCATGGCGTGATGAAATGAGGCGTAAACTAGTTTTATTTTGGGAGCTCAACTCCCTTCTGTTTGATAACCTCACTGAACCTCTCTGGGCCTTTGTATCATCTTTCACAATCGATGATGTCGGACCAGATGGTCTCTAAGGCTGTGTCCCAGGCTAAAGTAGAATCTTTCTCTTTTGGATAAAAATTCATACCGTGTGAAACTAGGCAGATATTTTCAGAAGGACATGTAAGAAATTGTCAGTAGATGACTCAAGGAATTTAGCATATTTTCCAGGCTTATAAAATACAATTTTTACCTATATCCCCTCCATCTTCTGTCTTTATTTAGTCTCTTGGGTATTTGCTCTTCTCGTGTGTCATTTGTTTGAAGGCGGCAGATGTCAGCTGTGGCCACCTTACCTTGTCCGCCCCACCGCAGCAGCGCTCTCCAGGGGTCTCTCCGTGGGATCTCCTAATCCAGACCCTTCTGGGGCGGCTCACGTGGGCCGAGTGTCACCATCTGAGTCAGCTGAGCCTCATTCTACCAGCAAACCAAGTGGAGTTACCGGTTGGGTTGTGAGGATGTTGCTGCTGCTCTGCTAAGTTGCTTCAGTCGTGTCTGACTCTGTGTGACCCCATAGATGGCAGCCCATCAGGCTCCCCCGTCCCTGGGATTCTCCAGGCAAGAACACTGGAGTGGGTTGCCATTTCCTTCTCCAGTGTATGAAAGTGAAAAGTGAAAGTGAAGTCGCTCAGTTGTGTCCGACTCCTAGCGCCCCCAGGGACTGCAGCCTACCAGGCTCCTCTGCCCATGGGATTTTCCAGGCAAGAGTACTGGAGTGGGGTGCCACTGCCTTCTCCTTGTGAGGATGTTAGGGAAAGATAAAAGAATGCCGTGGCCTGGGTGTGTGCTTCCTTAGCTGGCACGGTTCTTTGTAACTTCTGTGTGCTGTGGTGGGTACAGACCAGTGTGTGGCCTGGGCTCTTTTCCTGGTTTTTCTATGTTTAGCTCGCCTTTACCCACATACATTAATCTCCCTGAGGTGTGACTTCGCAAAGTAAAGTAGCACCAGTCTTGATATTAATGGAAAGAGCTCTGTTTTTAGGAACCATTTAAAGGATGAAAGATAACATGGTCAATTTGGAATTAACTAATTAAAACCTGTAAGGAGGAAAACACATGACAAGTATCACTGGTTTGCAATTTGAGCACATTGGCACGATTATTACCAAACAGAGGAAATCTACTGGTTTAGCCTGTCAGCGCCTCAGCAGCGTTAAACTTTCCATGTATTTCGAGGTTCGCCTCAACTTAAGGACTGTCGCTAGCCTTCCTGACGAGCTGTTTCTTTTGCAGGTACGTGTAAAGTGCATTTTCCTGATCCAAACAAGCTTCATTGCTTTCAGCTAACTGTCACCCCAGGTAATATTCTTACGTGTGTAAATGTTAAAGTGATTTTCAGACAGCAAATTCTAAAGATTTTCCAAGTGTATAATCGTTGGTTTGATTTGTCCTCTAACTTTTTGTAAGTTATAACAGCAGTGACCATTCCAGATGCAGAGGAGATGCGTGCCGTGTGGTCAGATAAAGCATCATGAGGTGATGTGAGGCGTGTGGCATGTGCTCCAGGAACTGGTGCAGACTTTAACAGCACGAGGGAATAACCGTGGAGGCTGCTGACGCGGAGTGCAGAGTGAGGGCTCCGAGGCCGTGACTGCGTTCAGATCCTGTTCTGCCCACTTGCAGCAGCGTGGCCATGCCCAAATTGCTCAGTAACCTCTCTCAGCTGCAGCCCACCCAGCTGCAGAGCAGGGATCAAATAGAACCTATCTCCTGGGACACTTGTGAGGATTAAGTAGATAATGTGTGTGAAGCACTTCAGCCCAGGTCTAGCAGAGGAAACAAGCAGGTAACCAGCTGTCCTTGTTAGCACTGATAGGTGTCCAAGCTGGCAGATATTTCTCCTTGGTCATACTGAGCAGCTGGAGAGAGGGTGTGGGTCTTTCCTAGTTACGGTGCAGTTGGCGGAGTACAGCTGCCAGCATTGCAGCCCACCAGAGTTCATGTTGACAGGGCATTGTGCTGTGGCGGGCTGGCTGGGGATAGGAGAGAGCAGGGCAGAGAGAATTAGGCGAGGGGAAGGAGTGCTGTGGAGGAGGTAGAGGGCGGTGTTTTACTTGGGAGGTAGAAAGCAAGTGGGAAACTGGGAATCATGAGTCACTAGCTAATTAAACAGTGAAGGAGAATGCAGAGTTTCAGTGGGTGATAATGAGCCCGCAAATAAGCCCTCGAGTTGTCTGCCTACAGGTAGGATGGGAGGTGATGTGTGGCAACAGGAGAAACCCTGCTTTCAAATGTGCTTGAATCTTTAAAACCTCACGTAATCTATGTGCTGCTCCCACAGGCGGCTCTGGAACGCATCCATAAGTTCAGTCTGCTACATCTCCATTTTCTAAGTTGAGCGAGCACCAGGGTAGAGATCCTAGCACCAGGACACTGTCATCAGAGGTGGGCCTGACCTCCAGAGAGGACTTTTACCTGTGAAATCAGGAGGCTCTAACCATCCTTTGGCTGCCTTCACAAAGATGTGGCAGGTTTGCTGTGTTTAGCGAGAAGTCCTGAGCACACTCTGTTTCCTGGCGACCAGAGGGCACCATTATGAGCATCACTGTTACTGCTAAGCACTGCAGGGTATTTTCAGAAATGACTGTAGTGATTAAGATTGGTTCTCTGTCTACTAAGTAGTCTCACTCTTGTGTGTTTGCAGTAAAAATATCTTCTTCTCTCTGCCTTTTTAAGCATTTTCAGTGGCTCTCATGGATTCTGCTATTCTGCCAAAGCTTGGGCTTTGTGGTTCTCAGCTCTTCAGAGACCTTGTTTGCTTTCCCAGGCTTGTTGCTCTCTTACATGTGTCGAGTCCACCTCTGGATAAGTGTTTCTTTTTTTTTTCTTTTTTTTTCAACTGAATGTTTTTACTGAATGACGTGAACGTTCTCACTAAGGTTCTGTCTCTGACACCATCTTTGATGTTCTTCTTATTCTTGGAACTGTAGCACAACTGTTACAGTTTTTGTGTTCACTGTTCCATCAGGTAAAAAAGTAGCTTGTGTTTCGGTGCCTGTAATTGCTGGTACTTGAGTGTTCGAATCTGTGGACGTGCGCACGTGGAGTTATGTGGTGTGCTCGTGTTTTGTGGTGTCACTGGGGCAGGAAGCTGCTGTTTCTCTTGCCCTGGATTATTTAGAGAAGCATCACAGACATCTGCCAACCCCAAAAGCTTACCCAGTATGCTGGTTTTTTATAAAAACTTTCTGGAGTCATGCTGTCTTTAGTATTGAAGAGAAACTATATAGAGATAGGCCCGAGGAGTGACAGTGTTTTAACAGTGTATGGAACAGGTGGTTTTGAAACTGGCTCATTTTGGCCAGTAATCTTGGGGATGAAAACTAAATAACGTACAGGATCTGGATATTTAGGTGGTCGGGGGCAAGAGTTGCATCTGCACTTGAAGCTCAGATCCCTTCTTCTTCTGGCTCTTGGCAAGATAGTCTCTGTTTGTACTTGGTACAATTTTTATAGTTTCTTTTTGGAATATCCCTCATGCTTGGGAATAAATGCACTCTTCAGAAAAAAGATGGAAATGTAATTAGGTGATGGAAGAAAAGAAAAAAAAACAAATTTGGAAGAAAAAAAATCTCCACATTAACTCACAAAACAAGAAACAATGCTAGAAAGGGAAATGAAACACAGCAAAAATCTAAAGACCGGCTGAAATACCCGCTGGTGCTGTCTGGGAAGTCAGAGGGGTGGTTTGAAAAACTGGGCCTGCTGACCTGTGGAGGCCCCCCCAGCCTGCTCCCATTGTGGTGTGGTGAGTTGTAGGCAGAGGCGACCATAGACAGTTTTTATTTCAAGTTTTACTTTTTAAATAAATTTTACTGAAGTATAAAATTATTAACAATAAAGTGTGCTAATTTGAACTGCAGAACATAATTAGTTTTGCAAAATGGACACGTACCCTGGTTTAACCATAATCCTTGTAAAGATTTTGCAGCATTCCCGAAGTTCTTTCTTCCTCTTTGCAGTCAATTCCTCACCCCCTGCTACCTACCCACAATTGCTTTCTGATTTCTCTTATTGTAGTCCTTAAATTCCTTGAGTTCTTGAATTTCATTTAAATGGAATCATACTATGTACTCTTAGTCTCTGGCTTCTTCCTTGTTAACATGTTTTTAAATTCATATGTATTGTTGTGGATAGCAGTATTTGTTATATGAATATGATGAATATAATTATTTTCATATTGATGGGCATTTTAATTCTTTCCAGCTTTTGGCTATTATGAGCAAGACTGCTCTTGGCGTTTCAGAATATTTTCTTATTAGCCTGCTGGTACCTGTGGGATCTGTCCTGACATCCCTATTTTTATTCCTGATGTTGGTTTATTTGGACCTTCTGTTTTTTCCCTTGATCATGTTAGCTTGTGGTTTATCCAGTTTATTTTTTTGGAAAGAGCAAGCATTTGTTTTTCTGAGTTATCTATCCATTTTATTGATTTCTGCTCTTTATTATTTCCTTCCTTACACTTTGGGTTTAAATTGCTTTTCTTTTTCTATCTTCTTAAGGTGGAAATGTAGATTGATTTTAAAAAGTTCTTTAAAAGCAGTGTTGATGAGATAAGTTACATTATTTTACTTGGCATAACGCTTTTGAGTTTCACCTGTGTTGTATTTTGTGTCTTTTTACTGATGGGTTTACTCTGTCGTATGTCTGTATACCAGTATTTATACCAGGTTATTGATGAACCTTTGTGCTGTTTCCACTTTGGGGCCATCATGCGTAAAAGCTGCTGTAAACCTTTGTGTGCAGGGCTTCATTTGCAGTGGGTTTTTTTTTAATTTTGACAATGTTGTGTTGGTTTCTACCATTCAACAGTGCAAATCGCCATAATTATACTTGCCTCCCCTGCCTGCCCCACGCCTCCGGGTCATCACGGATCACAGCCGGGGCCGCCTGTGCTACACGGCACCTTCTCACCTGCGCCTGTCTCACCCCTCAGTGTGTACACGCTGGTGCTGCTTTCCCTGTTTGTCCCGCTCTCTCCTCCCCCACCGCGTCCACGAGTCCAGTCTCTGCATCTGCATCTTTCCTGAAAATAGGTTCATTGATAGTATTTTTCTAGATTCCATACATGTGCATCAATATATTGTATTTGTTTTTCTCTTTCTGACTGACTGCACTCTGTATAACAGGCCCTAGGTTCCTCCACCTCACTAGAACTCAGATTCATTCATTTTATGGCTGAGTAGTACTCCATTGTATATGTGTACCACAGCTTCTGTATCTGCTCATCTGTCAGTGGACATCTAGGTTGCTTCCATGTCCTGGCTATTGTAAACAGTGCTGCTGTGGACATTGGGGTGCATGTGTCTTTTTCAGTTATGGTTTTCCTCAGAGTATATGCCCAGTAGTGGGGTTGCTGGGTCATATGATAGATTTATTCCTAGTTTTGTAAGGAATCTCCATACTGTTTTCCATAATGGCTGTATCAGTTTATAGTTACTCCCACCAACAGTCCCCTTTTCTCCAACAGTTTACAGTTTACAGTTACAGTTACTCCCACCAACAGTACCCTTTTCTCCACATCCTCTCCAGAATTTATTGTTGGTAGATTTTTTTGATGATGGCCATACTGACTGGTGTGAGGTGACACCTCATTGTAGTTTTGATTTGCATGTCTCTAATAATTAGTGATGATAAGAATAAGTCTAGCTTTATGAAATACTGGCATACTGTTTTCCAAAAAGAAAGTCCATTGCATTCCTGCTAGCAATGAATGAGAATTCCAGTTAACCCACATTCTTGCCAACAGCTAGTAGTATCGCTTTTTTCAATTTTAGCCATTCCAGTGTGTGTGTATCTCATTATGACTTTGGTTTGCATTTTCCTAATGATCAAAGATATTGAGCATCTTTTCCTGAGCTTGTTTGCTCTGTTTATGTCTCCTTTGTTCAAATATTTTACCCATTTAAAAATTGGATTGCTTGTCTCATTATTGAGTTGCGAGATTTATGTACCTGGGTTCAGTTCAGTTCAGTTCAGTTACTCAGTTGTGTCCGACTCTTTGTGACCCCGTGGACTGTAGCACACCAGGCTTGCCTGTCCATCACCAACTCCCAGAGCTTGCTCAGACTCATGTCCATCGAGACGGTGATGCCATCCAACAATCTCATCCTCTGGCTATATGT
>NW_011495036.1:3946032-3948267 GCF_000754665.1 Bison bison bison
TTTTTTTTTTTTTTTTTTTAATGGTGAATAATATCCTTTTTTTAAAATTGTTACATATGATAAAAGTTCTGATTAGGGAATTACGTAGTTATATTGTAAATCTTGTATATTTAGGTATATATTCATCTAAATGTGTTTAAAATGTGTTGATTATCAGATTAGTCATGTTTTATTAATTTGAACATATAATTTATAAAAAGCTCCCTAACTGATGAGCTTGATAATAAAAGTGCACCCTATACTGAGTCGTGAAATTTAAATTATCTATTACCCCGTGATGTTTGGTTCTTAGTTATTCTTAGCTTTGTTTCGCAGCTTTGGAGTTCCAGAAGGAAAAGCTTCTAAATGTGAAATAAAGTAAGAGCCCAATTTCCCAGCAGAGAAGTATAGTTAGTAAGCCTGAGGCATAGGTTTGGTCCCACACATGAACATTTTGGAGCAACATTTACATGATCATGAGCATGTTTAAAGACATGAAAATGGATGAGAGCACTGAAGCAGACCTCTGGCTTGACCACCACCCTGGTCCCCTGGTAGCTGGAGTGCAGTTTACCGTCACTCCGTCAAGGTTTCAGACACTCAGAATGTGTACCCTCTTCCCTGGTTCTTTCTAGGTTGATTTTTAGCTTTCTGGGAACCATTGCAAGGAGAAAAATTTGAAGAGGAAGAGACTTTTTTCCTGATGGCGTCTTTTCTTTCAAATAACCCTGGAAATGCAGTGGCAGTTATTCTTCTTTCATATATAGTAGAAATGTGGTGTCAGCGCTCAAGACAACCAGTTACCTCCCTTGGCACCAGCTAACTTTTGTTAGGGAAACGTTCCCTGCCCTCCTCCTTGTCTTTGCTTAGATCCTGCTGAGCAGGGGATGTGTTGTCTGGTATCCACTGTGCTCACAGATTTCTGCCCTCTGCCTTGCACGTAAAACTCTGAGGCAGATTCTGTCTTGGGATGCTCACACTTCCAGGAGTATGAATAAAATGTCTGACATACTGTTTTAAAAGCCATTATTACCATAGTTAAACATAGATTCTGATGGTTATTGTATATAAAATGTTTTTTAAGAGGACACGCTGTTTAAATGTTAAGCTTTCTGGCCTTGTAAAAATTGCCAGTACGCTTTCATTTTCCTGTACCACCTAATAGTGCCTGTCATGTAGCAAGCTTTGTCTTTTTCAAAAATCATGTTCAGTGAAGCATAACTTTACAGACAGTAAATTCGCCATTCTTAGGTGTAGCATTCTCTGCATTATGACAACTACATAATGGTTGTACAAGCACCAGCACAATTGAAATGCACGGAGAGTGTGTCCATCAGCTCAGAACTCGGGCCCCTTGTTAGTGAGCTTCCTCTCCCCACCCCCTGGCAATCTTTGATCTGATTTCTGCCCTGCTGTTTGTCTTTTCCGGAAAGTCACATAAATTGCCCCAACCAAGATGTAGCATTTTGCACATGGCTTCTCTCACTTACACACCCACGCTGTTGTCTGTAGTATTAACTGCCACCGGCCTTCAGTGACTGTGAAGGTGGAGGAAGGGGCCCTGGGCCAAGGAGCGCAGGTGGCTGCCTAAAGCTGGGGCATGAAGAAAGTGGATTTTTCCTCGAGCCACAGAAAGAGCTGCAGCCCTGCCATCCCTTAGCCGCTGGGACTGGTTTCAGACTTCTGACCTACAAAAGATAATAAGTTTTTATTGTTTAAGCTGCTGAGTTTATAATAATTTATTTACTAATTTATTACAGCAACAGTGCAAACACAATGCTTTTTGTGTCCTAAGAAATCTTTGTCTAAGAAATGCAGGTTTCCCCTTTTTTTAAAAAAAAAAAAAAAAAGGTTTTATAGCTTTGGGTTTTAAAGTCAGGTCTGTGAGCCATTTTGAGTGAATTTTTGCATGTGGTGCAAGATAAGGCTCTAGTTTCTTTCCTTCCCCTCCTTATTCTTCCTGGAATGAATGGGGAAGTGTTCCTTTCTGTTTCCTGGAAGAGTTTTATGTTAAGTTACTATTAATCCTTTATTAAATGATAGAATTCACCAGTAAAACCACCTACGTCTACCATTTTGTTGATTTTTTGTGTGTGGTAGGAATTTAAGTATGAATATATAGCTCATGCGAAGAGTTGACTCACTTGAAAAGACTCTGATGCTGGGATGGATTGGGGGCAGGAGGAGAAGGGGACGACAGAGGATGAGATGGCTGGATGGCATCACTGACTCGATGGACGTGAGTCTCAGTGAACT
>NW_011495036.1:3948367-3962098 GCF_000754665.1 Bison bison bison
CTCGATGGACGTGAGTCTCAGTGAACTCTGGGAGTTGGTGATGGACAGGGAGGCCTGGCGTGCTGCGATTCATGGGGTCGCAGAGTCGGACACGACTGAGTGACTGATCTGATCTGATCTGATAATAGGTATGAATTACTTGGATTTCTTATTTTGGGGTGAGCTTTGGTGATTTGTATCCTTCAAAGAATTTGTTCATATCATCTGCATTTTGAATTTATTGATGTAAGTTTGCTCTTAATATCTTCTGACCCCTTTACGTTCTATAGAGTGTATTGATATACCTTCCTTAATTCCTGGCGTTGAAAATTTCTGTTTTCTTGATCCAGCTAGCTGGAGGTTATCAATTTCATTGGTCTCTTCAAGGAACCAGTGTTTGGTTTCATTGATTCTCTTCTAATATTTTTTAGTTTTCTGCTCATATGTCCTTTGTACAGTTTAATTTGCTCTTCTTTTTCTGTTTTTTAAGGTGGAAGTTTAGCCAGGTTAATAGTGAATTTCCACTTCCCCATTCAGACCTTTATTTAATAATCACGTTTACTTAACAGTGAATTCTGGGTTATAACAAATGTAATTACCTTTGTTTTAGATAATTATATTTTCTTTATATATTTATTGACATATTTACCACTTACAGCTTTCATTCCTTTTGTAGTTCTGAGTTCCCATCTGTTATTTTCCTTCTGCCTGAAGAACCCCCTTGATTTTTTTTTTTTGGTAATGCAGATTTGCTGATGATGAATTCCGCCAGCTTTGCTGAATGTTGACTTCTTAAGTTGACAGTGCCAGCATTGTAAGGATGCCGTTCCTCTGCCTTCTGACTTGCTCTTTCTCCTCTTGTGAGAAGTTAGTGTGATTCTTTGTTTCACTTTCTGTGGTGTGCATTGTCTCTTTGTCGCAGTTTTTGACAGTTTTATTATGGTGTGCTTTGATGGGATTTTTTTCCCTGTTTATCTCACTTGGGGTTTATTGATCTTTTTGGATCTGTGACTTAACAGTTTTCATCAAATTTAGAAATAACTGACCAACATTTCTTTATTTTATCCATAAGCAGTTTATGGGACTCCAATTATGTATATGAATGGTAATATCTTGCCTATATATACCCTCTGCGTATGAACTGTGGGCAACACGGTTCTGTTTACTTTTCTCTGTGTGCTTCACTGTGGATCTTCTCTGTTTCTACCCAAAGTTCGCAGCGCCTGGCCCTTCACAGAGAGATTGCCGACCTCCTATCTGCAGGCTCATCTTGGCAGGGATTGTGTTTTTCCTTCGAGTTTAAAATTTGCATAGCATGTGATTCCAGTGTGCTGTAAATATTGACATTTAAAGAGGGGGGAAAGTCTTGTGTTACTCTTTAAAATATTTCCAGTGGAGTCTAAATACCATGGATATACCTACCATCATGCATTTAAAAAACAAATGAACAAGCTCTACTTTAATCGTTGGGAGATGTTCATTGCTACTTTTTCTCCATGCACTATAGTTTTATTTCTCTTGTCTCACAGAATTTTGGGCTTCCCTGGTAGCTCAGATGGTAAAGAAACTGCCTGCAGCGCAGGAGACCTGGGTTCAATCCCTGGGGTAGGAAGATCCCCTGGAGAAGGAAATGGCGACCCACTCCAGTATTCTGGCCTGGAGAATCCCACGGACAGAGGAGCCTGGCGAGTTGCAGTCAGTGGGGTCACAGAGAGTCCGATAGTACTGAGTGACTAAGCACACACACACAGAATTTTATCCCGAAGTAAACATTTTTCTGCCTATAAGAATTTTTTCATCCTGTCATCCTCTTTCGTAACTATTAAATTCGGTTATTTAAGAAGCTCTATAACGTTAAGGCCCTCGGGTGTTGAGCCTGGCCTCGTGACTGACTGTTTTGTCTGTCCAGCTCCTCGATCCTGGTTTTCCTCCATTGCCACTACTGCCCTTCTTGTCCTGCCTTCTGACCCCTCTAAGCAGAAGGCCCCTCAGGGCTTCGTCCTGTCCTTGGCCCACCATAGTCGGGTCCCTGAGGACCTCTCCAGCTCATGAAGTCTGGATGCTTCCGTGCACAGCTCCCAACCATGCTCCTGTAGCCCCAACTTCTCCCCAGCACTCCCATCAATGTCTCCACTTGGTTGTGGACATGCAATCTCAGATGGATCTCACATCCGATGTTAAATCTCACAGCTGTGCCCTCCTCAGGCTGTCTGTCTCTGAGGTGGTAGCTCTGCCCTTCTCCGTCACACTCAGAGATCCGGCACTTTGGCTCCTCCCTTGCCCGCCCACCCTCCTCTGTCCACAGATCCTGGTGGTGTCACTCTCACGGGACCTCTGCTTCAGCGGCTCTCACCTGGTCTTCACTAGCACAGTCTCACCTGGACTGTTCTGTGCTGCTGCCCCTCCTCTGCCCAAGCCCCCCTGCAGCCTCGCTCTGAATGAAAGCCTGTGTGCTTAACCGTGGTCTGCAGCGGGCCTGCTGCCCCTCCCGCCTCAGCTCCTCCTCCTGCCTCGCCTTCTGGCTCTGCCAAGTCCCTGGGATGCATCAGGCCCTCTCAGGGTCTCCCCCTGCTTTCCTTCCCCCTCCTTTAAGCCTTCACTTTCAGGTCCTATTAGAACTGCAGTTCCTCCCACCTCCTAGCCCCTTAGCTCTTTTTCACTTTCTATTGTATGATTTACTTATTTACTTTGTCTCCCTTCCTCTGGAATATAAGCTTCACGAGGCTAGGAAGGTCTCTTACTGGTGTGTCAACCCTTGTCTAGAACAGTACCTGACACATAGTAGGCACTCCTCAAATGTTGTAGGATAAATAATGACTTTAAACAATATGTTGCAAGCTTTGATGGTTATTAAACCAAATAGCAGTTTATCTGAAACATATCTGAGAATGTCGAGGTTACTGTTAGCATTTTCCTCTGATTCAGTTAGGTGTTTGTGAACAGAATCACTTAATGCTAGAAAGAAGGGTTCACTCAGTGTCAGTTTTCTTCCTTCCTTTTGTCTTTCTGGGTGTAGCCGCTGGAAACTTGGTGTGAATAAGTAGGCAGGCGTGGGAGGCGTTTGTTGTCACTGTCGCTGTGTCACTGGGCTTCAGAGTCAGGAGCCAAAAATCATATAAGGGGTTTGATAAGTCGTCAGCTGAGGTTAGGCTCCTTGTGTTGTGTTGATGGCAAAGAGCTGAAAACCAGCTGGTTGTAAATGGCTTTACAGACCTGGTCACTCGGGTCCCTTTGTGTCACGTTTTCCGAGGCTGCCCCAAACCAGTTTCCTGACACCAGCTCGCTGACCGCTCATCATACCTGTCCTTCTTCCCTTGACAGCCTCTCATTGTACATGAAGTACTAGGTAGCACTGAGAAAATTGATACTAATTTTATCATACCCTTACAGTATTATCATGCCCTTACAATATTAAACACGTGGGCCTTACGAAAGCTCGTGAATGCAGATTTAGCTCATTCAATTTATAAGAAATATCTGCATCAATAGACAGAACCAGTTCTGTCAAACCACTCTGTCTCGGGTGAGGCCTTAACTTTTTATAAACTTGAAGGTTTGCATCTGACAGCCATCCCACTTCCAAGTTCAGTTCCTAGTGGAGAGGTGCGGTGTGGAGCTGATCACCATGTGGAGGAGGGTGCCTCTCTGTGCTCCTTGGCGCCCTCTTTGCCTGCTGCTCCTCACAGGGGTGATGCTTTTTCCTTTATAGCAGTCTTAAGATTGAAGTAACTAAATGAAATTTAACCATCCCTGCCATCAGGCTCCACAGTGTGTCTTAATTCAAGACATTCCAACGTGAACCGTGACATCTTATCTGTAGTGCTGTGCTGTGCCCCGAACAGAAGTGGGTGTGAGATGGAGAAAAGCACAAGCCCACACTGGGCCTGGATTCAGGGTGCTCCGCTGTGGGCATGCATCACCCCTGGTACAGCATACCCCAGGGAGAGGCTGGATGAGCAGTGTGCCTTCTCTTTTGAGCGGGAGAAAGGTCGTGAAAGGGAGGTGGGAGGTGACAGGGCCATCCGCCTGCCTGCCCCTTGGAACTGACTTCTCACGGGGAGATGAGCAGCAGACAGACGACCAAGAGCTGAGGCAGGACAGCAGCCTGTCATGAGATGTGCCGGAGGCTTGAGGGGGGCCCCGAGCACTGCGGTTAGGGCTAGGCTGCTTCAGGGGCGGAGGAGGAGGGGAACCAGGCTCCCAGAAGATGCCTCCCCTTTCCCGAGGGCGCTGCCCACCAGGAGGAGAGCGGGCCCGCCAGTACCATCAGCTCAGGGGCGAGCTTGCAGTAACAAAGGAGCCTGACGGTCCTCTTTTTAAACTATTAATTTTAAACTATTAATTTAAACTCTGTATATGCCATATCCTAACATAGTGCTTGCCTTTTGTTTACTTTTTTTTTTAATTTAAAGGATTTCTTTGTTCTGTTTTGTGTTTTTTGATAGATGAGGGTTACTACCAGGGTGGAAAATTTCAGTTTGAAACTGAAGTTCCTGACGCATACAACATGGTGGTGAGTAGCCTGCGCTTGAGTCATGTTCCCCCTTCGCGTGGCGGCTGGCTATCATGGGGCCTGGTGGTCCCCTCCCCAGCATCGTGTCCACATGCGGCCCACCCGGTCCTGGGACTGAGCATGGAATGGCCGGCACTTGTGCGGTTAATGCCCCTCACCAGCAGTATTTAGAGTTTTAGTAGAGAGGTTCATTCTCAGTGCACATTCGCAGGTACTGTGTGCCGGGCAGTCTGTGCCGGGTGCAGCTCTACTGAGGCTGGAATTACTGTCCTGAGACCACACGTTTACAGGGATCTGCCCGCGTATTTCATGCAAATCTTGTTAAATTCTGACACTGGGGGAAAGAACATTTTATTTAAAACTGTATGTTTGTTTATTGTATAACACCAAAATTTGAGAAGCGTATAAAACATGTTTTAGATTTTTGGAGAAGGAAAAAACCCATGGTTTTAAACTATGAGTGTTTGTTTACACCCCTGTAAACATGTCGGATCCTTCAAGGACCCTCCAGGAGTAGCTGTGCCCGGTGCGGTTACGTTTTGCCTTTGTTTTTAGGATGTGCTGACCACGTAGGAAAGTGAGAGAAAGGGTAGAAAAGCAATCATAAAGTGCTGAAAGTAGTAAGTAGCAGACAATGATCATCAGTCAACAATAGGAAACTGGAGAACTCAGAGAAGGAAGAGAGAAGGTCATGTTTGGAAAGTGGTCAGGGCCAGTTAAGGGTCTGAGGAGAGCTAGAATTGGGTCGGCTCAAGCACAGCTGAGGCAGGGGTTCTGGGTGACGAGACGTGTCTCCTGCTGTACTGACAGCTGTGGAAATGAGAGCCGGCAGCCTTTGTACAGGGCAGGTTGACCAGGTCAACTTGAGGAAGACTTGGAATCAGGAAATAGTGAAGTGAGAAAACCCAGATGTGAGGTTTTGGGGGGTGTTTTCACTACAGCAGTGAGAAATCTGTGAGGGCTCCGAACAACCCCACGCCCCCGAGCAGGGGCAAGGAGAGGGCATGGTGCACCCGCCCAGGCTCTGCGCCCCCGGGCTGGCACGGGGCCAGCTCTACCGATTTATATATTTTGCATATTGATGTGTCTACTTCCCGCCATGTTTCTTCACATTCTCTAGGCCTGTTGAGCAGGAAAGAAAAATCTGATGGTAAAATTCAGTCTCCTGTGAGTCTGAGGCTGAGGGAGTTGGCACCGCTCGGGCCCTTGCTCCCCTCAGTGACAGCTCCCTCCTCTCTAACAAGTGGGGTTGTCCCCCTCCTCCTGTGCTTCCTCCCCACCCCCGAGCCCCGACCCTGGCTGTCTAGTTCAGTGGCTCTAACACTTGTCTATTTAAAGCCAAAACTTTTCTGTATGGAAGTTGGTCTCTTCTGGGCTACTGTGTTCAAAGCCCTCTTGGAGGATGTGGAAGAGTTGGCAATCTAAGAAAAGAAAAAGGAAATTTAAATGTTACACAAAGATAGGAAGATACGCCTTCCAGGCCTTTGTTGACCCACCCATCCAGCTGCCCACTGAGACTTCCTGTTGCCCTGGTCACTGACAGGGGAACCTGCACCTCCTCAGGCAGGAGCAGTGTGAGAACTTGGTTTACAGGCACATGTTTCGAATGTGGGGCTATTTTGATGGTTTCTGGAAACAACCAGACATGCAGTACTTAAAACTCCAGGCTCTGGCTTCCTGGACATGCGCCCTCTCTGTGAAGAGAGGTAAAGGTCGTAGGTTTGCGATACCACGTTCAGAAAAGCAGGGAATTTCAGGGGAGGAGGATAGATCATAGGGTTTATCATAAGCTGGTGAACTTCCCAAACAAGCCTCGAAGCTAAGAACTGCTGTAGGTGTGCGTCAGACATCATTTGGTGGGAGAGTGTCTTCTTCCCAGTGTAAGGAGAGAGCAGAGAGTCAGGACAGGAAGGGAGGAACAGAGGCGTGTTTCGGGCTTCCACGTGTCAGGCACTTCCACTCATTTTGCTTAGGTCACACTCCAGTCGTTTGGGTGACCTCAGTATTCCTGTGTTTACCCATCAGGAAGTTAAGGCTCAGAAAGGAAAGGTAAGAACTTACCTAGGGGGCCTTGCTGGTCTCAGTGTCTCCATTGCCAAAGCCGATTCTTGTCAAGAGCTGCCCGCCTTCCTAACGTGTGCCCTTCCCAGCACACCTGGTGGCCGCTTTGTAGTCAGAAGTGTTGGTCATACTCCCCTGTCCCTGTGACTTCTTTAAGAAATGAAGTCAGAAATGAAATAAGTAGCAGATAGAAAACCATTGAGCCTCAAAGACACATTCCCTCTAGTACTGGTGGCTTATCTCACATTTTTCTATTTTAGTTTCTGCCTCCTTTGGAAAATTTCTAAGTGACAGGGTTAGTCCTCTTTCATTGGGAACAAAACCCGTGTTCTCCAGCCAGAAGGTACTGAGAGGCCAGGCCGTCCGGGTGTATCCAGACCCCACCCTGCTGCCGGGAGGGCCTCTGCGTGCTTTGTCTGCCTCTGTAGGCAGGGGCCAGCCAGAGCCGTGAGCTCACAGCAGGGTGAAGAGGGCGGCCCAGTCCCTGGAGACGTGAGGTGGTGTGCTTCGTAGGTACAGAGGTGGTGCTGTCCCCTTGTTAGTAGTCCATCTTTGTCTAGTTCTCCTCACTGTCTCTCTTCACTGGACTGTCTGCTCCCCAAAGGAGGAGTCTGGGGGTGCCTTGATCTCACAGTATTTCCACTGCTGTGCATAGGTGGCCACACCAAGCATGTGGCTCACATTTGTTTAGTGGTTGGTACGTTCTCTGCCCCCAAAAAATTTGTGGTGTGGAAAATAAACCAGCATTTGAAAATACAGAGGTTCCAGGCATGTGGAGTAGCGATTCTGAGAGCAGACATTCCAGACTTTGAGGAATTCACGTTTCACTGGAGTGAGGAGAGACAGCCGGTTTTCAGCAAGTCAGCCTGAAAGGGCTTTGTGGAGCTTTCTCAGAACTCATTTGCTTTTACATCACAGTTTATAGGATTTCTGTACTTTATAAGGGCTTTTTTTCTTTAAAACCCCTTACGCTTATGGTTCCTGCAGTCAAGGTCAGTTTTTAAGATTGTGAATGAAGCTTTTTTAATCAGTTAAGCATCAATAAATCATTATTTTAGAATAAACTTTTTTAAAAAGAAAACACCTATTTGATATCCCCTCACCCCCCGCCCAGCCCCCTTAAGCCCTCTGCCCCAGCAGCTAAAATGCAGATATTTCCTTTGGTTCTTTGTCCTTTGATCCCTGAACTTTATGTCACAATCTCCAGCTGCTTCACAGTTTCTCTCAGCCCTAGAAGTTGGCTGAAAGTGGAGTGACATTTAATGAGCTCCTAAAATGTTCTGGGTTCTGGGTCAGGCCTTGTGGGCTGGAGGTGAGAAGTCAGGCGGCCTTGAAGAAGCTCAGCCTCTGGACCCAGAAACGGTGACAAGCCAGGGTGGTGATGCGGTGATGGTGATGCCCCAGAGTGTGGGGACGCGCAGAGCAGGAGGAGGCCTGGGAGCAGATAGCAGCTTGGCTGCGGTCTCACACGCTGGGCCCTCACGCGCTCCCCTGGCGTGTCACCTGAGCTGTGGGAGGAATCCGCGTGCTGAAGCAGGAGACAGGAATGTGGCTTTTCTCTCTTCCTGGAAGTGAGGTTATGTGATAAAACCACATCAAGCAACATGATCGCGAGCAGTCCTAAAGGGGTCAGGAAGGGCGGTCCTGCCACATTTCCAGAAGGAGAGCAGGAGGTACCACCTGAATGCCCACAGGCCCCTCTTCTTTTTAGGGTAATTTATTATACTCCATGGAAAATTGAGAAAAAAATCACTGTGCACAAATAGAATATTAGTCATCTGTTGTCTCTCTCCAGCATCAGAGATGATCATCACTAACTTTCTGATGGATGTTATGCACGATATCTAACCATACATACAAGTGCCATCATGCTACACACAGCTTGGTGGCTTGGGGTTTTTAATATTACAGTATAGTACAATACGGGCTTCCCTGGTGGCTCGGCCGTAAAGCGTCCACTTGCCAATGCAGGAGATGCACGTTCGCTCCTTGGGTAGTGAAGATCCCCTGGAGAAGGTGATGGCAACCCACTCCAGTATTGTTGCCTGGGAAATCCCATGGACAGAGGACCCTGGTGGGCTACAGTCCATGGAGTCCTAGAGTCACAGCAGCAGCAGCATAATACATCATCAGATCATAAGAATGTATGTTCTCTTGTCAGTTAGTATATAATTATATCATCCTTAGTAGGAGCACTTAATTGTGTGATGTATCATGGTTTTAAACTAACCTTTTATGGTTGATCACTGGGTGACCAGTGTTTGATAATATGAGCCAAACTTTCGTAAAGGGCCAAACAGTAAATATTTTAGGGCTTGTGGACTATATATGGTCTCTGTCATATATTCTTTTTTTTTTTTTTTTAAAAAAACACCCTTTAAAAATATAAAGGCTGTACTTAGGTCATAAACCACTTGAAATCAAGCTCGGGCTTATTTGGTCCATGGGTTGTAGTTTGCTGGCCCCTGGAATAAGCAGTGCTGTGACGCAGGTCCTGGACAGCAGCACACGCATCCTGCTGCTGCCGCCTTTGGATAAAGTCTTAGAAGTGCGATTACAGGTATTGAGTTGTTGATGCTGATTTTAAGGCTTTTTAATCAATATGATTCAGTTACCTTCCAGAGAATTTCCATTTGGCATCTCCACCATCAGTGTGTGAAAATTGTTTTTCCTAAACCTTGACCAACATGGGATGTTTTCATTATTTTTTTTCTTTTTGCTCTTTTGGAAAGAAATAAATAATATCTAAATGCTATTTGCATTTTCGTTTCTTAAATAGGATGCTAATTTTTTTTCCTACTTATTAACTGTTATGTCTTTTATGGGCTATTATTATATGCTTAGCCCCCCCCCTTTTTTTCTGTTGTGTTTGTTTTTCTTATTGTAAGCATTCCTATATAGATATTATATGAAACTTTTTTCTTAGTTTACTTAGCTGTGTCATAAACATTTTCGTGTTTTCATTTGTCTTTTTGTTGTTGTTCTGTAAAAGCTTGTGGCTTTTTGTTTTAAGGTGTAGCCAAATCTACTTTTCCTTCTTGAATTTTTCATGTTGTGGAATGCTTGTAACAGGCCTTCGGACCCCGAGGTAGCTCATCTGTTTGTTCTAGTGCTCTTAGAGGTCTGTGTTGTTTATGTTATGTGAAGCTCTCAGCGAGCATCTGACTGTACTTTTCTGAATAGTTAACCCTTGAAGCGCCCGTGTCCCCATTGATTTGCAGTTGGCCTTTGTCATGTACACACCCTGAGCTGTGTGACAGGATGGCTAGTGATGCCAGCCCCTGAGGTAGGAGCTGGAGCTGAGTGCATCTTGTTAGTCTGGTTTTGGAGGTGGTAGGGGTCTGTGAGAGTAGTTAACAGACTATTGAAAAGTGAAAAAGTGTGAAAAGTGTGTGTCAGAATCAGGTCCCCAGTTGTGGTGCAGAGGTCTGCTGTCTCTCTGGGGCACTGCTGTAGAGAGGGCCATCGACAGCCTCCAGCTGTGGGAGGGGTGAGGGGTGAGGGTAGGTGTGGCCCCACACTTGGAGCTGCAGGGACACCAGGCAGGTGGCAGTGCGTCGGGGCTTCAGAGCAGGGAGGAGGCCTTCAGTCCCTCAGACACTGAGTCAGTGATGCAGTCTGCCCTGCAGGTACTGTGTTCAGTAGATTTACCACATGCGCAGTGCCAGCAGGGCTGACCTTCCTCTTGAGCCTGAAGGCCTTGCTGAGAGTGCAGGCTCTGCTAGTATTTGTTCTGTCAAATGCATTCCTATTTACCTGCAGAAGAGCAAGTTAGAGAATATTCAGATTGATTTCAGCTCCCACTGATCCTAAATTTTGTAATCCTCACATACCCACCTCTACTTGGTTGGACTAATCATTCAGGGGAATCTGTTGACGTCATGTGGCTTTGAAATCAGGAAGAAAATTTAATGATGGTATGAAAAAAAGTGTTTAAAAATGTTTGTTTTATACGGATTCAAAAGGTGACAATATTAGAGTACTAGAAAAAATACAGAAGATTTGGATGGTGACATATTCTCTAGATTTGGTCTCAGAGATAAAAATTACAAAGATTTTGTATCTGTGAGATGACCTGTCTGGTGAGATTCTGAGAGACGACTGTCATGCTCCTCAAACCAAGGTGACCTTGCAGTGGACTGGGCCTGGGGAAGGGGCTACCCACTGGAGTCAGGGGTGGGCGTGCGACCTCCCTGGAGGCGAGGGCGCTTGGCACTGACTCCGCAGTAGCGCTCTGGCCAGAACCCCCCGCCCAGTTCCTGGTCTTATCCCAGTGAAGTATTTCATTCCAGTGTGAGTGAAGATAGCATTGATTTAGCGGTTTTGTAGTAGAAGTGGGAAGAACCTAAGCTTCTGGGCTTGCTAAATGCTAGTGTTTGTGCCATGGGATGCATGGACGGCCAAAGGCATCGGAGACGAGAATAAATGTGGAAAATGTACAGCACGTCTCCCTACTTCTAGAAAGAAAAACGACTGTGCACCACAGACACCTGTGTGCATGGCCTCGAAAAGAGGCTCCAGAATACGCATCAGATAGTAATAGAAATTATTCCAGGTAGAGTGCTATATCTCTGTCTACACACATATTAGTCTTTCCTTTTTGTTTTTGCCTTTTTTTTTAGATGAGTGTGATCGGTTTTAAAATAGAGTGAGATTAAAAGAACGTTACCCAAACACGCTCCATGCTAAGTGATGTTGATGTGTCTTATTCCCACGTGATCCTTTTCGTTCTCTCTCCCTAAGTATTAGTGGACAAGGACTTGCATCTAGACATGGAAAATGACAGTAGTGTCTTCAGAAACACCCACAGAGGGTGCCAGCGCTGCTGTGGGGAGCAGCGCTTCAGCCGCTCAGCCACGCAGTGCGAAGGAGTCTAGGGGCTCCTGGTTCACAGCAGGGTCTGGGGGTACAGAGCTCCTTCCCCAGGCCTCTGCGGCTGCTCCCCCATAGCCGGAGCCCAGGGAGGGGCAGGGGGCAGGAGCCTGGTGGCCAGCACCATCTGCTGTCAGCCCCAGGGTGCGGAGGGGTCCTGTGCAGGGACAGCAGCTGCCCCCAGCGAGACCAGCACTGCATACAGTGTGCAGACACTGCTATAGGGTCTGGGGCCGCTGCCTGACGATCCGGGAGTGCGCGGTAAAACGGCGCTGGATGGGGGACACAGAAGGCTCTGGAGCGCCTGTGATCTCTTCCTTCTGTGTTGCAGCCTCCCAAAGTGAAATGCTTGACCAGGATCTGGCACCCCAACATCACCGAGACTGGTGAGATATGTCTCAGGTGAGTTCTGTCCGCTTCCATCTCCTGTGCTCTGAGTGCTGCCTGAAGCTGGGCTTCCCAGGGGTCACCTCCCCCGAGAGGACACTCTGAGGCTGGGCTTCCCACCCGTTACTTCCCCTGAGAGGACACTCTGAGGCTGGGCCTGGAGTTGGGAGGCCTTGGAGCGGTCTCTCGGCTCCCCCATCCCAGCCTGGCCTCTGCAATCCACCTAGGACGGCCCCTCTAAGGACCTTTACCCCATCCCCTCTTATTTTAATGAGGCACACTCCTGCCACGTGGCTGATTTTAGATAAAAGGGGAAACTATGATTAATGGAATTCACAGTGGGAGGATAATGCGGATGGCAGGCTTCAGAAGACCGCCCACTTACATTTAAGTGTCCTTTCTTGTGGTTTTTCTTTTCTACTGTTTTTGGCTGCATGCACGTGGCTTATGGGATCTTAGTTCCCTGGCCAGGATCAGTCCCAGGCCCTGGCAGTGAAAGTGTGGAGTCCTAACCACTGGACTGCCAGGCAGTTCCCTCAGCATCCTCTTTACCAAAACGATGTGTGCAGGAGCGTATGCCTGGAGCCTTTTATCCGTGGTGCCCGGGGCCCTGCCCTTCCAGGGGCAGATGGCTGGGAACCAGCCATTTCCTGCTTCTAGAGCTTGCTGGTCACTAATGTAGAGAACCAGAGAGGTTGTGTAGGGTGGGGGTGGAGGTGGTTTTCAAGTCAGTTTAGCCTGTGGGCTGTGTCTTGTCTTGTGTCCCGCACGTTCTCTGGCAGGGCAGTGAGGTCAGCTTGCAGGGCTCTGGTGCTGGCGTCCTCGCCCAACCCTGGTGGCCGTATGACCCGGGGAGCCCGGCTGCTCCATGTGGGGCATGTCTCCAGCGTGCTGTGTGCTCCCTTGCTGTGATCTCATCCTCAGGCCCTGCCTCTGGGTCCTGTCCTCCCACCCTCTTCTCCCTGCAGAGAATGCCAGCACCTATGAAAGGCCATGTGCAAACTAACCGCCCTCCCTGCAGGCATGAGGATACCCACTTTCACATCCACTTTGGCTTTTGATAGTGAAAAATACATTTTATAAGAGTGTATTTTTTTAAAAAGGCATCTTCCCTTTTAACTATCTGCCCTTTAAGTGTTGAAACTTTAGAAATCTGTGATCTTCAGTTTCGGATCCTAAGTGTCTTGTCTCCCCTCCTCCAGTCAGAGTGGGTCCAGAGAGGGTGTTTCTCTGGTCACTTCTGCCATCTTCTGAGAAATCAGATTATTAACAAAATATAATAGGAATTTAACAGATGGTCGCCTGCTGCAAAACCTAGAAACCATAGTTAATAGATTTAGCCACGTTAAAATTAAAAACACACAATTTGAAAGAGAAAGTATCAGCAGGATTGCACCCCTTGTATGTAAACAGTCCTTTCAATTGATAGGAAAAAGATGGGGCCCCCCCCCTCCACTGGAAAAATGAGCTTTGGCTCCAAGTAGGGGATTCACAGGAGGAGGCACACTGTGGGCAGAACACGTCTGGGGCTGCTTGGTCTCCATGGCAATGGGAGACGAGCACGTGGAAGCAAGGGGAGGCTGCTCGCCACTTCTCAGGCTGGCAGACAGCAGAGCGTGTGTGTGCGTGTGCGTGTGCGTATACGCGTGCCTGTGTGCACAGGCTCCTGTCCACTGGAGGGCGTGTGGATCTGTACACCTTTGCCTGGTCCTTCAGCCATAAGAAGACTGCAAACCACAGAGAAAAGAAGGGCCCGGCAGACAGGAGCCGCTCGGTGCCGCTGCGCCCAGCTGCGCACCTGCGGCTGGTGGGCCTGTTGGCCGCTCCTCACTCACCACTCCGCTTTTCCGTCTGTTTCAGCTTACTGAGAGAACACTCGATCGACGGCACCGGCTGGGCCCCCACAAGGACGCTGAAGG
>NW_011495036.1:3962445-3979691 GCF_000754665.1 Bison bison bison
GCTGCAATGCTTTGCTGTCCCTGCTTGTCCCGCTGTTCCCCAGGCTTGCACAGTGGTCTCCCCTAACTCAGTGCAGGCTTGCCGGCAGTGGGTGGGGACAGAGGAGGGGGAGGCTGGGGGTCCCGTATCTGCTCTGAGTCACCTCGGCCAGAGGAGGGGTGGCGGACGTGGCCAGGTGTGCTGGAGGGGGCGCCTCTCTGGGGCGGGGGGTGATCGGGGAGCCACAGGGACTCAGGAACCGGCCCCAGGTGTTTTGCCAGCGTGGCTCGAGTGGGCTTCGGGGGGTGTGTCCTGGGCGCCCATGTGGCGCCATGGGCTGTGCATCGTCTCTGGGCTCTCATGCTGCTGCCCCCGGGCCCCCTGACTGTCTTCACTGACCCTTATCAGAAGCATCCCGGCTTTTGCCCAGCGTTCAGTGAGTGGCAAGCAGCCCCTGACTTCCTCCATCTTTGAGTAGTGAAGTGGCTCCACGGTGTCGTGCCCCTGCCTGTCTGCCATGGGGTCTCTCCTGCCCAGAGGAGCACTCGCCTCAGACTGGGTCTGGGGGCAGTGGTGTTCCCAGCCTTCGCTTCAGCGCAGAGATGTGGCCTTCTGAGCAAGGCCGTTTTCGTGGTGACCATCCCCCTCCTCTTAACCTGAAGGGCCGCAGGCAGCACATCGGCCCATCTGAGGCTCTGGGCTGCCTGGCATAGTGCACATGCTATCTCTCTGCCTCTGTCTCCCATAACATTTTCACACATGGCACCTTGGCTCAGTCAGGTATGGACAATAAACGCCGTCCTCACTGGAACCGCTCACAGGCCTCAGTCTGCGCCGAGGTCACGGAAGCAGGCAGCGGCTGGTCGTGGACCTGCCGCACTGGCTGCTGTCCCTGGGTGGCGAGGTGGGCCTGAGGGGACTGGACCGGCGTGCAGGCTCTGCTTCCCCGTGGTTCTTTGCTGATTCACTGTCTAGGGCCTGCCTTTTAAAGCAACTTTGAAAAAACTAACCTTCATAATATGCTGACTTAACTGGTTCATCTCTTGGAGACCACTCTCACCTGAAACTTGTTTTTTTCTTTCTTCTCATTTCAGGATGTTGTTTGGGGATTAAACTCTTTGTTTACTGTAAGTATATTGACCAAAATTCCAAATTGTTTTTAATTCCTCTGTCTGCTGGTTTTAAAGATAACATTAAGGATAACACAAGGGAATTACTGAACCCCTCTCTTCTTTGGCACTTTTGTGAGTCGGAAGAACAGTGAGTTAAGAACTGAGGGTGCTTTGGAGTGACCCATGGGGAGGTTGGGGGAACAGGTGGGGAGAGAGCAGAGGGAGGGGAGAGGAGAGCGTCCCCACTGCCTCGGGGGCAGCACAGGCCAGCTTCAGCTCCGTTCCCTGTGGTCTCCTCCATCGGGTTATGCTTCCCTGGGGGCCTGGCCGCCCCACACTCCGCTCTGCTTCACTCCCAGGTGTCCTGGTTTGGATGAAGGAGCATGTAGTCACCAACCTTTAGGCTTTTCACAATTAGTTGTTCCTTTGAGTTTTGACTTTTTGATCATCATTTCAGTTCAGTCGCTCAGTCGTGTCTGACTCTTTGCAACCCCATGGACTGTAGCACACCAGGCTTCCCTGTCCATCACCAACTCCTGGAGCTTGCTCAAACTCATGTCCATCGAGTCAGTGATGCCATCCAACCATCTTATCCTCTGTTGTCCCCTTCTCCTCTTGCCCTTAATCTTTCCCAGCGTCAGGATCTTTTCCGGTGAGTTAGTTCTTCATGTCAGGTGGCCAAAGGATTGGAGTTTCAGCTTCAGCATCAGTCCTTCCAATGAATATTCAGGACTGATTTCCTGTAGGATGGACTGGTTGGATCTCCTTACAGTCCACGGGACTCTCAAGAGTCTTCTCCAACACCAGAGTTCAAAAGCATCAACTCTTCAGCACTCAGCTTTCTATATAGTCCAATTCTCACATCCATACAGGACTACTGGAAATACCATAGCCTTAACTAGACCGATCTTTGTCAGCAAAGTAATGTCTGCTTTTTAGAACGCTCTCTAGGTTCGTCATAGTTTTCTTCCAAGGAGCAAGCGTCTTTTAATTTCATGGCTGCAGTCACCATCTGCAGTGATTCTGGAATCCCCCCAAAAAAAGTCTGTCACTGTTTCCATTGTTTCCCCATCTATGTGCCATGAAGTGATGGGACTGGATGCCATGTTCTTAGTTTTCTGAATGTTGAGTTTTAAGACAGCCTTTTCACTCTCCTCTTTCACCTTCATCGAGAGGCTCTTTAGTTCTTCTCTTTCTGCCATAAGGGTGGTGTCATCTGCATATCTGAGGTTATTGATGTTTCTCCCAGCAACCTTGATTCCAGCTTGTGCTTCATCTAGCCTGGCATTTCACATGATGTACTCTGCATATAAGTTAAATATATTTGATCATAAAGGAGCTTTAAAAGAAATAAACTTCAAAAAAAAAAGAACTTCAAGGACCTGTCCTTGGGCAAGAAAAAGCTGTGCTACTTTGAGTAAAACCTCAGGTCCCTCCAGGAAAATGAGCCCGTCCTGGACAGTCCACAGGACAGCCCCCTGCTGCCTTGCCCTGTCATCTTCAGCAAATGAAACACCCAGAGCCTCACCAGAGACTCTTCCACACCTCATACATTCACTGTAGGTCAGGTACTAATACACGGTCGAGCAGATGAAGAATTCTTTGTGTTTGGTGTAGTCTCCTGTTACATGTGCTTCACACTTTTGCCTGTTTCTAGGACTTGGAAGCTAATTTCCCAGCTGTAAATGATCATAGAGAGTTACAGATTTTCCTTGCTCTATTTGTGACTATCGGTCACAGCCATATTTATTTCCAAATCAGGAATACAGCCCCCAGATTAAACATTTCTGCTGGGGAGAAATACAGTTTCTTTACAAGGATCCATTGATGGCTTTGGAAAGCAATGACTCATCATAAGGACAAATCTTTCTACCCTGGTCTTTAAGAAGAGGAGTAGATAGTATGAAGATAAGATGTGGCCCCCTATCTGAGACCTGTGCTTATTCTTGGTGGAGAAGCGGTAGGTGGAAGGATGGGAGGAGGGGAGCCCTCCCAGGGCTTTTCTGAGGTGGGAAGGTGCTTCCTCCTCAGGCTGGGGAACGCTGACCTAACGGCAGTGTCCTCCGTTCAGTTTGGGTCCAGACGTCATTCCTTCTGGGTTGTGAGGGCAGTGCTTGTGGAGATGAGTTAAAGATGAAGGGGAAGCTCAGGCAAGACCGGAATGAAAGCATAGCAGGTACAGTTGTTAATCACAGAATTGAGGAGAAAATGAGTTTCTAAGGAAAAATAGAATTTTCATTTATAAATGCTCATATTGAGAGTGGTTTGTCCTTCCCCAATTATAAGAAATAGCATTAGAAATTAATGTGATTGCTATTTCCTCACCAAACTGTGGAAAGTCATCTGTACACACATTCCACCCTTCTCTCAGTCAACCATGAATCACCATTTTGAAAAAAATGTCTCAAGTTCAATGCTTCTGCATCAAAAGAACTTTATTTCTTGGCAATTTTCTTAACTCTCTGGGTCACTCTAACATTTTCTGATTAAATTTCTGTTGCCTGTTTCATAAAATGAAGACTGGTAACAGCAGAAAAACAGGTTCTTTCCACTGTTTACTCTTTCTTTTTAAGGATCTGTTGAATTTTGATGATCCACTGAATATTGAAGCTGCGGAACATCATTTGCGAGACAAGGTAAGCTATTCACAGAACATTCTAGGTTGATGTGTTTATCAGTTGTAGCTGACTCTTTGTGACCCCATGGACTGTAGCCCTCCAGGCTCCTGTCCACGGGATTCTCCAGGAAAGAATACTGTGTGGGTTGCCATTTCCTTCTCCAGGGGATCTTCCCGACCCAGAGATCAAACCCGAATCTCCTGCATTGGCAGGCGGATTCTTTACCTGGTGCCACCTGGGAAGCCTAAAAAGAGAATTACTGCCCCTTGAGTAGATAAAGATGAAATTGAGAATGGTGGAACCCAGGGTTGGAGCTTAAAGCATTTATAATTGTTATGTTATAATCAATGTGCGTGGTCTCAGGAAAGTGACCCCAGGTCAGACGGGTGTTCCTATAAGGTGTGATTTCCTAGCGGAGTTCAGAGTGAGTGAGTGACGACAGGCAATTCTTGCTTCACCCCGTGACAGTGAAGAATGCAGGCAGAAGGATGGAGGCGGCCCCCAGCCCTCATACCGCAGGCTCTGTCCCGCCTGCCCCGGGACCCATTCGTTCTGCCCACAGCTCCACACGGGAGGGGCTCACCTTGTCCCTCATTTGCTGTGAGGAAGCAGGGCCACCAAGAAGGGAGAAGACCCGCCAGGAGGGGACAGAGCTCGGGACTTCAGCCCGGAGTTCCTGGCCTTCTCAGGCAGCCTCAGAGGAGCGAGGGGGGCTGCAGGGCCTGTTGGGGAGGACTGCTCACCTGGAGGGGCGTGGACACCACCTGTGCTCCCGGGGTCACACTGAGGGCGGGGCTCCCCGTGGGATCGTCACTCCACCCCGAGAGCTTTGGCCCCAGGAGCAGATGGTACTGTGGGCTTCCGGGTGCTGTGGACGTGGGCCTTGTGAGTTTTGCTGAAGGCGGCCAGGGGTTCTGTGCAGCCCGTGTTGGCTGTGGGCAGGGGGCTGGTGAGGGGCTCCGTGCGCAGCCCTGGGCCAGCTGGTGGCGGTCACAGCTCTCCCCTTCCTCAGCCCAGAGCCCGCCCCCACCGGCAGAGTGAATTCAGTGAGGTTCTGCCCACGCCCTCCCTAGGGGCCCCTGCAGGGGCCTCCCGGTCACCAGTAGAGGGCGCACGTCAGGCCCTGGGCTGTGTGTGTTCCTGGATGCGGGTGAAGGGCGGCACCCTGTGGGCAGCAGTGCGGGGAGGAGGGGGGCTGGGAACCCACCTTCAGCTCACACGCTGCGCCAACAAACGCGGACAGGCCTTCTGAGGTGGGCGAGCTCCAAGTAATCTTGTGGCTCAGACAGTCCCGGGGCCCTTCCCAGTCCTGCAAGGCCAAGGAATTCTGATCCTAACCTTGGAGAGGAAACACGGAGGGACACACTTGGGGCATTGGCTCAGATGGGAGGTGGCTTTCCTGCTCGTGCTGGCCTGGGAGGGGCATGCGTCCATACGGCCTTTTTACACCTGAGGGATCAGTCAGGTCCCGGGTAGCTTTTGCTTGTTGCCCAAGGAGGCGGTTCTGTTCAAGCCCCCCTTTCCTCTCGGGCAGGGTGGGCACCTTGATGGCCTGCTGCACCTGGGTCGTAGGTAGCAGGATCCCGGGAAGGCGGATCTGGACACAGAACCTTTCCGAGAGCAGCAGCCGGGACCCGTTTGCAGTCCAGAGCACTGGCCTGACCAACGTGGGGACCTTGACCGCACTGGGCATTTCTCCCATCTGCAGAATTAAGGGTCTTCTGTTCCCTTATGCCCAGAGTGTGTTGGCATCCCCACCCCGGCACCCCGAGTGGCAGGGAGGCAGCACTCTGCCCGTGGGTCTCTGCGCACCCTGCTCCTTGGCTACTGGGGATGAGGCTGGGCCCTCCCCACACTCCCCAGAGTTCACGGGGGCCCTTGGCTCGGGGGAGCCTCACTTGTTCCCAGAGAGTCGCTCCCCCATGACTCATGGCCCTGATCCCCGCCCCGCAGGAGGACTTCCGGAATAAAGTGGAGGACTACATTAAGCGCTACGCCAGATGATACGGGGAGAGGACTGCAGGGCCGCGGACTGTGCGTGAAAAGATGGGCTCCACCCGCAACCAGAGGAGCCTCTCCCCGATCCTCGGCTCCCCTCAGTCCCGCCGGCTCGTCCGGGTCCTGTGACCGTGTTGTCCTGAGGAAGAACCTCTTCACGACCGCCCATTGTAGCCGGAGAGTTCCACATAAATACAGCCAGAAAATGTGTCTGGGGTTCTAAAGAGTTGTCTGCTTCCCTTAACATGTTTACTTTTTTGAAACTGTACTGTATAGGCTGTTGATGAGAATGAACTCAGCGTCGAGGCTAGAGCTGCTTCTCCCCTCCCCCGTCAGTCCCGCGCAGGTGATGCTGACGCTCAGTGTAGCCCGCAGATTGGCCGTCAGAAACCCGCTACAAACAGACTGTGATTGGTGCGAAGTCTCTTAGCTCCTCCCACGAATGTCGGCCCTGCCTAGGTGTCGTGAAGCTTCCCAGAATGCAGAGTCATTCACTGTAGATCTCTTAACTGAAATGCGTATTTTATTTAATGTAAGTATATTTTGGAACAGATTTGTAATTTGTACAATTTAATGCTTTAATTATTTTTTTCTATTCTCATTTAGTTTGTATTTTCATTGTATAGAGCAGACAGATGTTGGGTCAAGCAACTATGGAGAAATACAAAGAAAATATGAAAGGCACAGTATTCATTGTGTCCAAATATGCCAAGAATCTTGGTTTTAAAAAATAAGCCCGTTTCCAGGTCCAGATGGGGCAAAGAAGCTTCGGGAGCCCTTGCAGGTAGATCTGGAAGATTTAAAAGAAAAGCAAGGTCGTGTGCTGCCTGGAGGACCCTGGCTGCAGCCCAGCCCGCCTGGGGGCTTGGTGCTCCTGTGTGGTGACACGCCTGTGAGCCAGTGTGCAGGGAGCCTTATGTTCTGGGGCCGGGAGGGAGACCTCAGGCAGCAGCCTGAGGCCCTGACACTGCACCTGTGGCCCTCTGAGGTATTGGTGGGATTTGGGGGTATTCCCGTGCTCCCAGGCCCCTGGGTCTCCGGGACGGTTCTCCTAACCCTTGGCGGGCCAGGAGTCAGAGGTGGCACACCTTGGAGTAAGAACAGGGAAAAGAGGTGAGTGGGTTTACTCTGGCCTTAGACATCGGAACAGCTGGAATCAAATAGTCCTCTGCTGCCTGCCTGACACGCTCAAGTTTAACTGACAGCTTCCTCAGGCCTCTGGACTGCCCCGTCTGCCATGTGCACGGTCTGGTTGGTTCCTCTTAGTTGATAGCATTGTCTCTGATTATGAGATCAGTCTGTCCAGGAAGGAATTGGGGCCACACTTCCCACTGGTCATTAGGAACCCTGCTCATTAGACAGGAGGGTGACCCAGCTGCTAGGCCGCTGTGTCTGGTGCACGGAGCAGAGGGTGGGGGGGTTGGCATCTCTGACCAGGCCTGTCAGGACAAGCGTCCTGGGAGAGGGACCCCAGTCACATACTTCTAACTGGAACCCAGTGTCAAAGTATCACGGGAACTCCCCTCTGCTAGGTGGGTCAGGAGAGCAGTAGCCGGCAGTCCACATGCCCTGGGGCACACTGCTCCCTGCCAGCTCCCGCCCAACCCCCTAGGTCACACCCCATAGCTGTCCAGGCAGCCCGCCCAGTAGTGCAGATGGAGGTGGAAGAAATGAAACATGGGTAATGCAGGGCAAAGACTGCTTGCTGGACAGAGTGAAAGGGATAAGGCTCCCTGTCGGTTCTGACCTCACACACAGGTCTCTGCTCATCAGGAGTCAAGCAGTTCAAAAGTGACACTCCCACATTCTGGATCATACCTTTCTGTCCGGTGGCCCTCCCTCAGAGGCATCCTGCCCCCAACCCCACCCTATCTTGTTAAGGAGCTCACCCAGCTTGGCCCATGGCCCGTGGTGCCGTCTTGGGTGCCTGCCCAGCGGGCCCCGCAGCAGCTTTTGGTGCCTGTGGGGCACTGACCTCTGGGACTTTGGCTTCTTGGGGTCTTTTCGCACTCTTAAGCCACAGTAACATTTCTGCCCGTGGTGCCTGTGCCTGCCAACCCAGGACAGTTGGTGATGTCTGATCTGCCAGGGGTGGGGCTGCTGGGCCTCTGGGTACCCCAACGGCCCTGGAGCCAGCTGGGGTGGTGCTGTGTCCCCATGCCACTGCTGCTTAGAATCGCACGCATCAGCTGCGTGGTTTTCAGGCACACTACGTGGAGATGGCTCCAGGGTAGCCCTGGCATCAGGAGAAGCTCGCATCTCCCCTCTTCCCTTCCCTCGGACAGACCGCCTGCATGCTGCCTCTGGGAGGAGCCAGGGCCAGTGTTACTCAGGTGCTGAGCACTGACCTCCTGGCCATGTCTCTCCCTGCAGCCCGGGACGTCGGGTCCTGGTGTGCTTTTCAGCTGCTGTGTCCGTGTTGCCCGATGCCAGCCTCAGGGAGCAGGATCTTGGGTAACTTCACGAGATGCCCTGCTTTACCTGCCCTTCTCTCTAAGCCCTGAAAGCCCCAGAGGCCTGCCTGTCTGACCTCTGGCACTCAGACTAAGCTGGGTGGTGCACATGCGGGAGAAGTCTGCAGTACGAGATTTGTGGGAAGACTCTGTGCTATTCAGACTATTTGCAGTAGCTAACACTTTGAATGTCGTCTTTGAAAGGAACGCGTCCCTTCATATTTGCCAGTCTCAGTGTTCCATGCATATTTCCCTCTGCCCTTGTTCCATTCCTGGGGACTCACAGGAAGATGTCACGGTTCCAGGAGGGAGCAGGCCTTCCCTACGGTGTGGCCGCAGCCAGGCCAGTCTCAGCAGAGTCCCAAGTCTGCTCTCGGGACATCTGGTGGCAGAGGCACCAGAAACAGATTGAACCGACTTGCTGGACTCTGAAGCTTAGCAAAATTCTCTCAGAGGCCAAACTCCCAGGTGGTGGTGACCACCATGATGTGTCACGTGTCTTCAGGGGACAAGCCTGGGCTGCTCTGTTACCCCACCCTTCTTTCTTTCTTGAACTGCTGTGGGAAAAAAATTCCGGTTGCCATGGGATCTTTTGCTGGGATGATCAAGTCAAGCAGAACTTTTTCCATATAAGAAGTCCAACAAGGCGTTAACCAACAACTGCAGCTTTAACAAGATCCTTTCACGGCTGGTACAGTCTGTTCCAGGGTCATTTCACTTCCATCCACTTAAAAATGTTTAATCTTGGAAAGTCAGGTTTGCTACAAGTTCATAAAGTGTGTGTAGTAAAATGCTATTGCTACATAGTAAAATAATGTTTTCCTTTTCCTTTGCTGAAGAACTTGGGAAATGGGGAAACCAGTCTCACCTCTCCTTCCCTGCTCCTACAGCCCTGCCTCAAACAAATCCAGCAGATTGGAGGGGCCAGTTCAGAGGAATCCACATCTCCTGCTGGAGTTCTCGCTCATGCCCTGGGGTTCCCCAGGTTACCAAAGTGACTTACCGAAAGAATCATGGTTGGGCAAATGTTCTTCAAGAAACCCAGAGATGGAGGCATTTGGGGACCTTGCACTGTTAAGGATATCTGTTTCCTCGTGTCAAGCTGTATAAAGAACTGAATTATCATCTCTTTTTAAAAATCCATCTTAGGGCTTTTTCACTTTGATCACCAGTCACACTGGGCCAGAGTTCTTCTGGTAAATTCACTGGTGTTTTGGTTTTTTGTCTTTTTTAAACTTACAGGCAGTTAAATCATTGGTTTTGCAAGAGTTCCCAGTGCTGGAGGAGAGACTATGGACAGGCCTGTGCTCTGCAGACCAGGCCAGATGGTGGTCGGGGGCCTGGGGAGAGGGTTGGCATCCCCACAGCTCACGGCCCGGGATGCTCGCCCCTGCGTGACCCCAGGGAGGCCCTGCAGTCGTTCCACAGGCCACGCATGGTGCTCGATGGTGAAAGATCATTTTGCTTAAATCATTCGTTATCCGACAGCTCTTTCTGAAATGTATTCTGGGACTTCCTTGGTGCTCCAGTAATGACAACTCCACGCTCCCAGTTCAGGGGGCCTGGGTTAGATCCCTGCTCAGGGAACTAGATCCCACATGCTGCAACTAAAGGTCCTGCACGCCGCAATGAAGATCAGAGATCCCATGCACTGCAGCTGGGGCCCAGTGAGCCAAAGAAAAATAGAATTTACTCCAGCGTCAGTAACCCTGTTCATCTGCGTCCTCCCGTCCCCTCACCTGGATGAGGGTGGGTGCCACGAGCTGGGTGCAGCGCTTGGGAGAAACAGCCTTGCTTCCTGCTCCTACACGCTTCAGCCTCAAGAGTCTGAGAAATTAGGCCTGTGTCCTGGGTGAGCACAGTGTCACTGCCACGTGTGTGGCGGGACCAGTGACCAGGGTGTGACACAGACTGCAGTCCCCACAGAACAGCGGCCGGGGGGGGGGGGGAGCTGCCACACACCCGCTGAGACCGGAGCAGACACAGGGCAGCGGCCCCACACCCTCCCAACGCGTGGCCACCGGGGCTTCCTACAGCCTTCCCGCGCCTCCAGAGGAGGCACCAGCCTGGCATCCAGAGTCCGAGGCAGCTGGGCCCATCTTTCTGCCTGCTGCTGCACCCAGGACCCTGGCTTTCCTGCCCTGGGGAGGCCCGTCCCACCCCCAGCGTCAGCGTCCCTCCTGGGGCTTCCTTCTGGATTCAGTTCAGGTGGTGCCCCTGTGTGGCCGGCCGGTCTCACAGGCTGGGGGACAGTCTTGCAGTGTGCTCACCTCGCCCAGGCTTCCAGAAGCACCAGGGGAGGTCTGCACCTGCCCGTGTGTCTATTTCTGCTTGTCCGGGCATCGGTCAGCTCCTGGAGCACAGGGCCTCATCTTCGCTGCAGGCGTGACTGAGTCAGTTCTTACCATGTGATGATTGACGGTAGGTAGGTGCAGCAGGAGCTTGAGAGCATGAGTCCGCCAGAGGCAAGCCTGCTCAGGACAGGCACCTGCCTGGGGGTGGGAAATGCCGGCCAGCCCAGGCCACCCGAGCCAACAGACCCCCACCCTTCAGTGACAGGTGCTGCGTCTCAACAGTTGGCTCTGCTTGAGTAAATGGGCCTCTGGAAAAATCCTGCTGAGAAAGAAGGAATAATATCCAGCAGACTTGGGATAAACATGGTACTGGGAACCAAGTGTAGGATTTAAAGAAACTTTTCCAGGGGGCAAAAAAATCCACCTGCTTAGGAAAATGCAGTAAATGGCACCTTTGACCCCACATGAAAAAGTCCTAAGGCGGCCTAGCGGTTAAGAATCCACTTGTCACTGCAGGGGACACGGGTTCAACCTCCGATCTGGGAATCGTCTACATGCAGCTGAGCAACTCAACCCTTGCCCCACCAATACCGAGCCAGTGATCCAGGGCCCGCAAACCACAGCTACTGAGCCCATGCACCACAACTACTGAGGCTCGCACACCTAGAGCCAGCGCTCTACAAGAGGAGCCACTGCAGGGAGAAGCCTGCACACTGCCACAGAGCAGCGTCCGCTCACTCAGCTAGAGCAAGCCCACGTGCAGCAGTGAAGACCCAGCACAGGCAAAAAGTAATAATAAATGCACAACAGCACAGGGCAGGCCAATGTGGGGAAATGGATCAGTGATCAGTGATGTGGAGGCAGACTTGGTTAACTCTCCAGGAAAGGACAACAAAGAGACAAAAGTCATCTGTAGAGAGGACAACATGGCAGAGGGGACTCGTCTGTGTGGCTAAGATGGATTGACCTCTCTGTGCCAGGAACAGGAACAAAGGTCAAAAATACATTCCTTACCATAAATCAGTGTCTCAGTCATTAGGGAGATGCAAATCAGGGCCACTTCACACCCATGAGGACAGCTAAAATAAAATTTAAAAAACAGACCTCAGATGTTGCTGGGGATGTTGAGAAATCGGAATCTTCATACACTGCTGATGAGAATGGCAAATGGGGCAGCTCCTTGTAAAAACATTCTGGAAGTTCTTCAGTTTAAATATACAGGAACCACACTGACTTCCCTGGTGGCCCAGTGGTGAAGAATGTGCCTGTCAATGCAGGGGTCTCAGGTTCGATCCCAGGTTGGGGAACTAAGATCCCACATGCCAAGGGGCAACACAGCCTGTAAGGCAACCACTGAGCCTGCAGGCTGCAGAGCTTGAGCACAGCAACTAGAGGAAGCCCGTGCACCGCAACCATTTATCACAGTCAAAACTGGACACAGTGCAGATGCCCATCGAGCGATGGATGGGAACACGAAATACGGAATAGCCAGGCAAAGGAACAGTGAACACCAACAAAAAGGAATTACTGATACATGCTACAACATGGGCTGAAACCTTGAAAACAGTACCCAAACTGAAAGAAGCTAGACACAAAAGGCCACATGCTTTATGATTCCATTTATATAAAATACCAAGACAGGGCAAATCTATAGAGACAGAAAGTAGCTGGTTGTTGCTAGGGCTGTGGGGAAGAGGAAGTGGAGATTGACTGCTAATAAGTGCAGTGTTTCTTGTCGGGGGTGATGAAAATGTCCTGGGATTAGATGTACTTAGTTGCAGAACCTATGAATACCATACACTTTAAAAGGTTAATTTTATGGTATATGGATCATATCTGTTTTTAAACATTATGAAGAAATGAAGGTGTAATACTGGAAAATGTTCACATTATCCACAGGAAGACAAGCAAAGAGAAAGAGTTGAGAACCAGATGAAACAAATAGAAAATAAATAATGGTAGATTTAAGATTTATTGCCATTTAATAATTATATGTAAATGGTCTAATTCACTAAAAGGCAAAGATTTGCAGGGTGGATTACTATGGTTTAGGGAGATGTTACCATTGTGGAAAACTGAGTAAAGGACTTTGTATCATTTTTACAACTGCATGTAAACCTATAAGGGTCCCAGTAAGATTTTTACGTAAGCTATACACCCAGCACCCAAGAAGGTAAAATTTACAATGCCTAGTATTCAACACAAAACTTCAAGGTATGCAAGAAGCAAGTAAATAACAGCCATGGTCAGAGGGGAGAAAAAAATCAGTCTATAGAAACAGAGCCTATCAAATATGATAGCATTAATAGATCAGAGCGTTAAAATAACTCAAGATGATAAAGAAAAGACTACTGGTGTTAAGTAGAGATGTGGAAAATATAAGACACAAATTAAGTTTTCGGAAGAAAAACAGACATGATGAAAACTTTACTGGATGGGCTTAACGACAGGTTACATATTGCTGCAGAAAAGATTTATGAACTGGAAGACAGCAATAAAAAAATGAAAAACGGTGGGTGGCGGTATATCTAAGGAGAAAACACTCAGAACTTGGGTGAGCTGTGGGCAAACTTCATGCAGCCCAATAAACTTGTAATTGGAGTTCCCAAAGGAGCAGGGGAGAGAGAAAATTATTTGAAGATTTAATTACTAAAAGATTTCCAAATTGATAAATGCGCCAAGCCCACGGATACCAGGTCAACAACTTCAAAGCATAAGAACATGAGGAAAACATCAAATCACATTCTACATTGCTTAAAATCAGTACCACAGCAAAATAGTAAAAGCAGTCAAGAAATAAAGACACATATTGTATAAAGGAACATAGAAAAGGGTGGTTACATGTTTCCCGTTGGAAAAAATGTGAGCAAGGAAACAGTGGAGGAAAAAAAAAAAAAAAACTTTATTGAAAGAAAAATCTCAAGCAAGAATTCTGTATCTGGGGAAGGTATCAAAGGTGAAGGCAAAATAAAGGTGTTTCTCATACATACAGAAGCTGAAAGTCATGCCAGCAGATGAACACTGCAAGGAACTTTGAACAGAGTCCTCAGACATGGTATCAAGTGGGAATATGGAACCACATCAGGGTTTCTCAACCTCAACACTAAGCTGACGCTTAGGCCGGATGTGGCTCCCAGGTGGACTGTCCAGTGCATTGTAGGGTGGTTAACGCATATATGGCCTTACGAGTTATTAACAGGTCCCAGAAGCACCGACCACAGTGATGGGGGACAGCTAACGTTTTAGACATTGTTAAATGTCCCCTAGAGGGAAAATACAGAGAAGGCAATGGCACCCCACTCCAGTACTCCTGCCTGGAAAATCCCATGGGCAGAGGAGCCTGGTAGGCTGCAGTCCATGGAGTCGCTAAGAGTCCGACACGACTGAGCGACTTCACTTTCACTTTTCACTTTCATGCACTGGAGAGGGAAATGGCAACCCATTCCAGGGTTCTTGCCTGGAGAATCCCAGGGACAGGGGAGCCTGATGGGCTGCCGTCTATGGTGTTGCACAGAGTCGGACACGACTGAAGCGACTTCACTTTCACTTTTCACTTTCATGCATTGGAGAGGGAAATGGCAACCCATTCCAGGGTTCTTGCTTGGAGAATCCCAGGGACGGGGGAGCCTGGTGGGCTGCCTTCTATGGGGTCGCACAGAGTCAGACACAACTGACGCGACTTAGCAGCAGCAGCAGCAGGAAAGAAAAAATCACTCCTGGTTGAGAATCACCTTTCATATTTTGCATCTCTGTTTTTGACCAGTGATCTGACAGAATTCCTCTGCTTGGGCATTTAACACATTAATTCACTCTTTATGCCTGTTCTATTCAGCCTATTTATTGATTTTTTTCAAAAACTGACTTTATTTTTCAGAGCCGTTTTAAAGGTTCCCAGAGAAATTGAGCGGAACAGAGTTCCCCTATCGCCCTGTTCCCTACACGTCTACCTCCTCTACTACTGACGTCACACAGATATAAGACATTTGTTAACAACCGCTGAACCTACACGGACACATCATTGTCATCCATAGTCCCTAGTTGACTGGGGTCCACTCTTGCTGTCTGACATTATATGAGTTTCCACAAACGTATAATGACAGGCATCTATTGCTATAGTATCATTTACAGTGGTTTTCCTGCTCTAAACATTCTCTGTGGTCTGCCTGTTCATGCTTGTCTGACTCCCTATCCCTGGCAACTCTACTGAGTGTTTTTTTTCACACTTTCTTTTTTAAGATTTTTATTTATTTCTGTGAGTGTGTCAGGTCTTAGTTGTGGTCCGAGATCGTGTTGCCGCACGCAGGATCTCCTGTTGTGGCGCGCAGGCTCAGCAGTTGCGGAGCTCGGCCTTAGTGGCTCCACTGCATGTGGGATCTTAGTTTCCCCACCAGCGATCAAACTCACATCCCCTGCATTGCAAAGCGGATTCTTAACCACTGGACCATCAAGGAAGTCCCCCCTATTGAGTTTCTAAATCTCAATTATTATAGCTTTCATCCAGTTGTTTTTTTTAACTGTTGCTTGTTCTTATGACTACCTTTTTAAAGAAATAAGATGTTTCCTTAACTCCTTGAAGGGGACAACAGAGGATGAGATGGTTGGATGGCATCACCGACTTGATGGACGTGAGTTTGAGTAAGTTCTGGGAGTTGGTGATGGACATGGAAGCTTGGCATGCTGCAGTCCATAGGGTCGCAAAGAGTTGGACATGACTGAGTGACTGAACTAACTGAACTGACTCCTTGTAGACCTTTCCTCTCTGAGGAATTACTCTGCTTTATGACTTTTTCCCCTTAGGTGTGAGCTGTTTGCTGCATTTACTATTTCACTGCCATGGGGATGGCATTTCCTCAACTATTTGATCTTTACTGGACACTGATTTCATAATTACCCTCTGCAGGCATCTGCTGCGTGTGTGACCAGCCCACTTGGAATCATGTGGCTGCTACCTCTTTTAGGAAGAGTGGAGTCGAGGCCCTGGTCCTGAGTGTGGGGCACTCTCGACTCTAGACTCCACCACTACCTTCGATGTATCCATCCAGAACCACAAACCTCTAACTGCTGCCTAACTAGTCCAAGGAGGGCTGGATCAGTCCCCTTGTGGGTAGTTCCTGGCCCATCCAGCTCCCACCCTGACAGCATTCCATACAGAGAATGAAGCCTGCCCCCCACCTGTCAACTTCCCCACCCACCTCTGCTCTTAACCTCCTAACTGCTCACTGCCTCCAGGACTTTTTACCTCTTCTTCATCTTCAGCCTCCTTGTTAGCTGCCTTCTTGAAGCCCCGTCATCCTGTGCCCCTTCTTACCTCCTTCCTCAACCTTCTAAGAGCTGACTACATCCTCCACCTTTTCCTGTCTCCTTGCTTCCTCAGCACTGCACTCTCATCCTCCCCCACTGCTCTCCTGAAATTCCTTTCACAAAACCATGAGTATCTCCTGCGTGTTATATACAGTAGACACTTCAGACTTCCTCTCAACTACGACCTGTGCTCTTGACACTCTTCATTCTGTTTCCTCTTCTTTTCACTGGCCCTGAGCTTCTGTATATCTATTTGCTTCTTAAATTTTCATGTGTCTTTTGCTCCAGACTGCATTTGGCAAGACATGAGCTCGGTTTGCATGCAGGAATGAAAGGAAATAAAGAATCCAGAAAGAGGCTTGCTGAGCTGCAAAAGACAACTTCTGGACCCTAAGAGATAACACTGAGCAAGTCTACAAAAAATCCAACTAAAATTCAATTTCTTGGCAAAGCACCCCTGCGTTCAAGTACTGGCCCCATTCTTCCCCGTGTGAAGGTGGGCAAGATGCTGGCCTTTCCTCTAACTGAACGTCCTCGCGTGTAAGGTGGAGCTGCCAGGTACCTACTGGATAAAGGTGATGCCAAGACGAAACTAGTGAATACACGAAAGGCGCTTGGAACACCGCCTGGCACACGCTCGGCGCTCAAACTCAGAAACTGTTAACTTGCCAAAAGAGTAAGAGAAGGTGGGCGGCTCATTAGCATTCAGGAATCTGCATCCCCGCCCTCTCGCCGCTTTCGCAACCGACTCGCGTTACGGTCGGCGGCGGTCGGCGGGATGCACGAACACTAGACACTCCCATCCAACAGGTCGTGCTCCGCCGGCCGGGGCGCCTTCCCGTCCGGGTACCGGCGCTACTCCTCCCCTCGCTCCCGCGTGCCCGGCGGCGCCCCCGCTCCCTAGGCCCGCCAGATCCCCTGCCCCGCGCCCCGCGCGGTGTTCCTCCGGTCTCTCCTAGCCCCTCAGACCCACCCTCGCGAGACGAGCCCTAAGTCACCCGCGCAGAGGGTCGGGTCACGGCGGAGGCGCAGGGTGCGGCCTACCGGCCTCGGCTGACCGCGGATCCAGCTCCAGCCGAGCAGACATAGTTAGACTCGCGACCGAAGCCCCGCCGGCCCAGGTCAGGCTCCTCCTCCTTGCGCGCCGCCGCCGTGACCACGCCCCCGGGACGCGCTTGAAGCCCCGCCCCTAGCCCGTCTCCTCAGCGCGCGCGACCGGGGGCCCCGTCTCCCCGCGGAGCTACCGCGGGCCCGCGCGCCCGCGCGCCGCCGACATGACGGAAGGAGCCCGTCTGCTTGGCGCGCGCAACCCTGCCTCCCCGCGGAGCGCCGCTGCAGCGCGAGGATTGGCCGGAGCTGCACGGCTCAGCCAATCCGCACGGGCCCCGGCGCCCGCACACCCGCCCCTTCCCGGCGGGCCGCTTGCTTAGAATCGCACGCATCAGCTGCGTGGTTTTCAGGCACACTACGTGGAGATGGCTCCAGGGTAGC
>NW_011495036.1:3979791-3984443 GCF_000754665.1 Bison bison bison
CCGCACCCCCGCCCCGTCCCGGCGGCGCTCTTAACCGTGACAGGCTCTGCGAGTCTGGGCCTCTCCTGAGGGGGCTGGCTGGCTGGAAGCGGGCCGCGGTGGCGTCGGGATGGAGGCGGCCGGGGCGCGGAACAGGGACGCGCGGAGTCGAGCGGAGAAGAGCCCGCCCGAGAGGTGCGCTCCTAGAGGGGAAGATAGGGAGAGCCGTCGGCGCGCTCCTCCAAGAAGCCCTCCAGGCGCCGCGTGGCGGCCGGCGGGTGGTCATTCCCCGAGGGACGCTGGGGCGGCCGGCGGCCGCTCTCGGCGGAACGGGGCTTTCCCGGGGAGCGGCCAGCTGGCCGGTCACTCGCGCGCAAGAGGGTCCGCGCAGGATGTGGCGGTGACCGCCGGGAGGACGAGCGGCGCACGGCGGGGCCTGGGAAGGGTTCCGGGGAGGTGACGATTCGGCCGAAAACCCCAGGGACACCCAGGAGTCCGCAGCAGGAGTTCTGCCCGCGGGGTCCCGGGCGGCGGGGGCCGCGGACCGCAGGGCCTGGGGCAGCTGTCCACTGGCAGAACCCGGGGTGGGGGGGAACTTGGGGCGTATTTTCACTGCGATGGGGCTCCTGGAGGTTTGAGCAGATGTAATTTAATTATAAGGGAAGTGATGTAATCTAATTATATTATAGGTTGCTGTTGTATATTTTACAGGACTCCTTCTGGCTGCTTGGTAGGGAGTCAGGGTTTGCAGCAATTGGGAAAACCCGTTAGGAATCCTTTGCAATCATCTGGGAGGCAGAGGTGGTGTGGACCTCAGCGGGCGCAGGTGTGGCGGAGAAGCGAACGTACCTGACGAAACCTGCCCGACTTGCTGATGCTTGCTCCAAGCGGGGGTTGGGGGTGAGGTGGGGTGAGGGAAGGAGTCGCGGGTGGGAGTGTTAAGAAGGAAGCTCCCAGGCTTGAGCAGCTGGCAGAGTGGGGAGCAAGACTGGGAGATACTTCAGTCCACCGACGCTGGGACCTTCTTCCCCTGGGTGGGGGTGGAGTCGCGGCGGGGAATGCTTTGGGTGTGTGTTTGAAAGAGTCTTCATCCTCAATCCAGGAATTTGTTAAATACTTTGGCGGGGGAGGGGGTAATCCTCTCTACCGGAATGTGAGAAATGGGTATGTATCTTTAACATTTGGGTCTAGGCCTAAATCTGACTGCTCGCTCTTTCGGTTTCATTTGCCTGGGACGGAGAAAAGGGAGCTAGGAAGGAAAACGTACTGACTGAAGGCAGAGATTCACGATGCCTCTTCATTTTTCAGTTATGAATCTAATAAAGTTTAGTTTTCCCATGCAATATTGATAACACTTTAAGGAAGCAGCATATACTGGGGCAGAGTAATCTGTGATTCGTTCCTCTGAAATTCAAGCTGTGAATTAACTCAGCCAAGCAGAAGATTGAAGAGCTGTGTGTTCACTAGTAGTATGAGGAACTTCGAAATACCTACCGGAAGTGAGAGCAGAGTTAGGGACACAAGCAGATTTAATTCTCAGCAGCAGGGATTCCTAATCCCAGGGTGGTCAAGGAATGCTGGTCAGGTTTCCCAAGCCCCAAAGCCCTGTACTTGGGCATCTTAAAGACAAGATGTTGCATTCAAACACTCCGTGGATTTAAAAAAATGTATTTAGCAGCCACCATTGGTAATTGTGTTTGAATTTTCATGTGAATTGGCTTAAACACTATTGTTGACTTAAAAATCAGGTAAAATAATGAATAGTATCTGACAGGATTGTCTGCTATATACATTCATGAACGTTTCTGAGATTTTTAAGAAATCTTTGTTGGAGTTGATTTTCAATGCTGTGTCAGTTTCAGGTGTACAGCAAAGTGAATCAGTTATGTATATACATGTGTCCATTCCTTTTTTTTTTTTAAAGGCTCTTTTCCCATATAAGCCATTACAGAGTATTAAGTAGAGTTCCCTGTGCTTGAAAGTTTTTGATTCTGATAACTCTCTCTATATATAGTTAGTTAGTTAAGTTGCTCAGTCCTGTCCGACTTTTCGCGACCCCATGGACTGTAGCCCACCAGGCTCCTCCATCCATGGGATTCTCCAGGCAAGAATACTGGAGTGGGTTGCCATTTCCTTCTCCAGGGGATCTTCCCAACCCAGGGATCAAACCCAGGTCTCCCGCATTGCAGGCAAACACTTTAACCTCTGAGCCACCAGGAAAGCCCTCTTTTATATATATATATATATGTGTGTATGTGTGTGTGTGTGTGTATACACACAGGTAAATTTCACCTAGGAATCTTTCAGGGACTGTGCACTTTCTTATGACATTTGTCACCTTATATGTCAAGCCCCTACTGTGTGCCAGCTGTTGTCCTCAATGTTGGTGACACACCTGGGAGGAACATGGGAGCTTGTGGAGCTGCTGTTCAGTTACATTCTATCAAGGCAGAGAATTAACAAGGGGCAAGTCTCGTGTGTTAGATGATGGGGTGCTGTGGAGAAGCAGGGGGACACACAGCCCTGGGGAGGAGGGCAGGGGTGGCTGCAGTTTCATTTAGAAACTAGCCTCATGAGGTCAAGTTGAGCAAAGACCTAAAAAGTAAGGCAGTGGTGGAGGGCATCATCATTACGGGCAAAGAAAACGGAAAATGCAAAGAGAAGAACCCCTGAGATTGCAGTGTGGGGGACACAGAGGGGCCATGAGAGGAACCGTGGGAGCCTAGGTTACCCGAGCCTCATGGCCATCACAGACACCATGGGGAAATACAGGAAAACTGCCAGTGAAGTGGCGAAGTTCAAACACCAGGGGAAAAGCCCTCAGGAATGTGTGACTCCCTGGGCCTGCAAGGTTCCCCCTTTCCATCAGAAGGAAGTAGCACGGGGTGGAAAGAAGCTCTGGAAGTCTAAGTGGACAGTCTCCTAGCAGTGGTAAAGGAAACTAGCAAATACTCCTCCTCCTATAAGCTACTTCAGTCATGTCCGACTCTCTGCAACCCTACGAACTGTAGCCAACCAGGCTCCTCTGTCCATGGGATTCTCCAGGCAAGAATGCTAGATAATGAGAAATCCCGCACACATTTCCCGTAAGTGACACAGATGCGGACGCCCTAGGCGCACAGTGTGATTGCAGGAGAGCCCCTGGCCTTGACGTTATTTGCTCCTGCTGACAGCATAGACTGACTGCAGCTGTTCTTCCACATTCCATCTTCTTGTCCTTAAGAGGCACGTCTTTGTTTTCTCTCCAGCAGGAAAGTGTATATGGACTATAATGCAACCACTCCCCTGGAGCCAGAAGTCATTGAGGCCATGACAGAGGCCATGCGGGAAGCCTGGGGAAATCCCAGTAGCTCTTACCCAGCAGGTAATTCTAGAAGACGTGCCCAGATCTGAGATGAAGGGCAGGGGAACTCTTGCAGGAACTCTACACCACATGGCATGACTCGGTTTTGAGTGGATTTTCTGGTAACTGCATGTCTTTAGCTGTAATTCTGGAGAGTTTTTTTTTTTTTTTTCTTGAAAAGACCAAATTTGAGCTTTGTTGATACCATAATCTTTCATCGTTAACATGCTCTCCTGTCCCCCTTTCTCAGATGAAAAAGATGTCTTATTAAGAGCTGCTTGTAGGGCACTTCTCTGATGATCCACTGGTTAAGACTCTGTGCTCCCAATGCAGGGGGCAGGCATGGGTTTGATTCCTGGTCAGGGAACTAAGACCCTGTTTGCTGCAAGGCGCAATCGAAAAAAAAAGTTGTTTGTAATAACAGTGCTTATAAGACCCTGTCATGTATCTGTCTCCATTGATCCTTACAAAATTGCAAACTAGATCTTTTACGTAATCAGGATCACATAGAATCCTGGCCTCCTTTTTTAAAAATAAAAATTAAAGTTCTTTCAGTTCAGTTCAGTTGCTCAGTCACGTCTGACTCTTTGCAACCCCATGGACTGCAGCACGCCAGGCTTCCCTGTCCATCACCAGCTCCTGGAGCTTAATCAAACTCATGTCCATTGAGTTGGTGATGCCATCCAACCATCTCATCCTCTGTCGTCCCCTTCTCCTCATGCCTTCAATCTTTCCCAGCATTAGGGTCTTTGCCAGTGAGTCCATTCTTCGCACCAGGTGGCCAAAGTATTGGAGTTTCAGCTTCAGCATCAGTCCTCACAGTGAATATTCAGGATTGACTGGTTGAATCTCCTTGCAGTCTGAGGGACTCTCAAGAGTCTTCTCCAACACCACAGTTCAAAAGTATCAATTCTTTGGCACTCAGCTTTCTTTACAATCCAACTCTCTCATCCATACATGACTACTGGAAAAACCTTAGCATTTATTGTATTGACCTTTGTTGGCAAAGTAATGTCTCTGCTTTTGAATATGCTATCTAGGTTGGTCATAACTTTCCTTCCAAGGAGCAAGTGTCTTTTAATTTCATGGCTGCAGTCACCATCTGCAGTGATTTGGGAGACCAAAAAAACAAAGTCTTCCACTGTTTCCATTGTTGCTCCATCTATTTGCCGTGAAGTGATGGCACACGGTACTATGATCTTAGTTTTCTGAATGTTGAGTTTTAAGCCAACTTTTTCACTCTCCTCTTTCACCTTCATCGAGAGGCTCTTTAGTTCTTCACTTTCTGCCATAAGGGTGGTGTCATTTGCATATCTGAGGTTATTGATAT
>NW_011495036.1:3984590-3996734 GCF_000754665.1 Bison bison bison
CCAGTTCTAACTGTTGCTTCTTGACCTGCATACAGATTTCTCAGGAGGCAGATCAGGTGGTCTGGTATTCCTACCCCTTAAAGAATTTTCCACAGTCTGTTGGAAATATGTTTCTCATTTATTGTTGTTTCCATGTAGAGCTTTAAGTTGGAGGTTCTGCAAAATAATTTGCTTTAGATCAGTAGTTACTTGGCTGAGTCACATTGTGTTTTGCAGATGGTGAGCTGAAGCTGTGCCTTCTTATTTACAGTTTTATCAGGGATGCATGCTGCATGCATGATAAGTTGCTCAGGCGTGTCCAACTCTTTGCGACCCCATGGACTGATGGACTGTACACTGTGCAGTCCGTGGATTTCTCCAGGTCAGAATACTGGAGTGGGTAGCCTTTCCCTTCTCCAGGGGATGTTCCCAACCCAGGGATTGAACCCAGGTCTCCCGCATTCCAGGTGGATTCTTTACCAGCTGAGCCATAAGGGAAGCCCAAGAATACTGGAGTGTATAGCCTATCCCTTCTTCAGCAGATCTTCCCAACCCAGGAATCAAACCAGGATCTCCTGCATTGCAGGCAGAGTCTTTACCAGCTGAGCTATCAGGGAAGCCCCTGTCCCGGAGTTCGCTCAAATTCATGTCCATTGAGTCGGTGATGCCATCCAACCGTCTCATCCTCTGCTGTCACCTTCTCCTTTTGCCTTCAATCTTTCCCAGCATCAGGGTCTTTTCTGTTGAGTTGGTTCTTCGCATCAGGTGGCCAAAGTATTGGAGCTTCAGCTTCAGCATCAGTCCCTCCAATGAATATTCAGGGTTGGTTTCCTTTAGAATTGACTTAGCAGTGTTGTTTTAGTCACTAAGTCATGTCGGACTCTTTGCAACTCCATGGACTGTAGCCGGCCAGGCTCCTCAGTCCATGAAATTTTTCAGGCAAGAGTACTGGAGTGGGTTGCCATTTCCTTTTCCAGGAGATCTTCCTGACCCAAGGATGGAACCTGGGTCTCCTGCATTGGCAGACAAGTTCTTTACTGCTGAGCCACCAGGGAAGCCTCTGACTTAGCAATACTTGTGTACAGATTTACAGGCTTTTGTGGGTTTTCATGTCCATTTGCTTAGTAAACTTGGTAACTAAAAGCCTTTTCAAAATCAGATACTAGTCATTCATTAACTTCATTGTTGGTTTATTTTATACTTGTATTCTGATTAATCTTTTGGACTTTGCCTTGTAGCTAATTTTTCGTCTAGAGAAACTGAACTTTCTCATGCATAAACTGGAGAATGTGGAAAAGAATTGAATGCTAATAAAAAGCATTTGTCATGAAGAAGTTTAGGAATAACCCTCAGGAAGAGGCTCTCGTCCTGCCCTGTGAGCGGTGGGCATTGTTTGTGTCGGTATGAAGATGGGATCTTAGCAGTTTTCATCTGGCTTCTTTCCGTCAGCGTAGTTACCTTGAGGTTGACCTGTGTGACTGTCACAGCTGGTTTGTCTTCCCTGCCAAGTGGTGTTCTGTTATGCCGTGTTCATGCTCTCACCTGCTGGTGGGTGTGTGAGCTGATCCGGTTCTTGGCAATTGAAAATAACACTGCTGTGAACGTCGTCGATGGACGAGTCATGGTCATCGCCTCTTTTTTCCTGGGTAAACAATGTTTACCATAAATACCTAGGAGCAGAATGGTGGGATCAGATGGGAAGTGTAGATTGACTTCTTAAGAAACCTCTGCCCTCTCTCCAGAGCACTTGTACCATTCTGTGTTCCCACCGGCGGGATGAGAGTTGCATTTCCTCCATAACGTCCTGACCACTTGGACTGGCCAGTCTTTTCATTTTAGCTGCTCTAATAGGCACATGACGGTAGAGAGGTAGCCCCATGAATCCTTATGAAGAAGGGTCTCCAAGACTTTGTCGATGAGTGGAAGGGGGAGTTTTTGCAAACCAGTATGTAAATTATGAAACCCACTTCTGAAAAGGAAAAAGAAAAGAAACGCTTAGAGGAAGGTCTGTCAGTGCGTCTGTCAGTGCCTCGGGAAAGGCTGCAGGCTGCTGCACACCACGCACACCACGTGGGGAGGGAAGGCAAGGTGGGCCGAGGATCAGCCCAGAGGCTCCTCTGAGGGGCTTCTCAACAGAATCCTGGGGCAGGATGGGGAGGGAGCAGGTGGACGGGCCCGAGCGGCAAGCCCGAGGAGCTCCGAGGTGCTCCTGCCCATGTTGACTGACGCTAATCACAGTCTTTCAAGTATCACTAACTGAACTGACTGGGTCTCCTAAACACCGCAGACCTTCCTAACTTGTAATGAAAACGCAGTAGTCTTAGGTAGTGTGTGGATGACTTTGTATATATATTTTTACCGCATTTTTTACATTTCTATCTTTATGTGTGTTTTCTTATTTACATATTTATTATAGTGGTACCTGCTCAAAAAAGTATTTTTATAAATAGGACTGAGGTCAAAAGGTCTGGAGGCTACTGGTCTGTAGTCGAAGTATGAATGGTCATGGACATCTCCACAATTCGTGCCCTGAGCCCTTCTTTCTCTACCACGTGAAGCTCAGTTCCTGCTGCCTGCTCTCCCGTGAACTGGGCTCTGAGCCCAGGTTTGAAAGCAAATGTGTCCCTGGGGCGGTGACCTCTCTAGTGACCGAGGGGACCTGCACTGTGACATATGGCACTGGGCTTTGTGTCGAGCAGTCGTGGGTTCTGTTTCTGCTTACTTTTGTTGTTTTGCAGCGTGGTCTGTTACTCCACCCTTTCCTTCTCCCATCTTCCCAAATGGGAAGCAGGGCAGATGGCCACAGATCCTCTCTCGTAGCATCGGGTAAGAAGAAAGCCACATCTCAGAGTTTTAGGGCTCCGGCCTCCTCCCCCAGCTGTTTCTAGCTCCTCCCAAGTCCCTTGAGTCTCAGTAGCTTCCCCTGATTTGCTGGCCTCCTCCCGCTGTCCCTTGGCCACGTGACATCTAGGCTGTCACTCACGGTAGTGAACACGTGTTGTCCTAGAACCACCCACTCAGCCCTCCTGCTCCCTTATGGCTGGTCGTTCCTTTAAATGTGTGTTGATTGGATTTGGTGCAGCAAAGTTACTGAATTTCCACTTTGGTTCCTCCAGGTAGGAAGGCCAAGGAGATTATCAACACGGCCCGGGAGAACCTCGCCAAGATGATAGGTGGGCAGCCTCAGGACGTGATCTTCACTTCGGGGGGCACCGAGGTAAACAGTCCACAGTCTCATGTTCTTTATTAAAAAAAAATATGAGGTGGTACCCTCTTGGTATTATTGTGTTTTAAAGAAAGAGTAATGCTTTGTCCTGGTATTTTGCAACTTAGCCTGATATTATTAGGCAGCATTCATCCTATAAGTGAATTCCAGGGGGCTGATAGGATATTTGTTACCTAACATATGAATTAACATGCTTTGCATTGCTGTCTCAATAAAGAGAGTTTCTCCATCATTTTGCCCTGGAATCATTCCTTTATATCCTAAGTTTACTTATTAAGAGGTTTGCAGTCAGAATGGCCATCATCAAAACATCTATAAACAACAAATGCTGGAGAGGTTATGGAGAAAAGGGAACCCTCCTACACTGTTGGTGGGAATGTAAATTGATGCAGCCACTATGGAGAACAGTATGTGTGTTTGCTTAGTCACTCAGTCATGTCCAACTCTTTGGGACCCCATGGACTGTAGCCCGCCAGGCTCCTCTATCCATAGAATTCTCCAGGCAAGAACGCTGGAGTGGGTAGCCATTCCTCTCTCCAGATCTTCCTGACCCAGGTATTAAACCCAGGTCTCTCACATTGCAGGCGGATTCTTTACCATCTGAGCCACCAGGGAAGCCCTATGGAGGTGCCTTAAAAATTAAAAATAGAGTTACCCTATGATTCAGCAATCCCACTCCTGGGCATATACCCAGAAAAGGTGAAAACCCTAATTCAAAAAGGTACGTGCACCTCAGTGTTCACAGCAGCACTGTTTACAATAGCCAAGACGGGGAAGTGACCTCAGTGTCCATCAACAGACGATGGATAAAGAAGACTCGGTGTATAAATGAGTGCATGCGGAGTGAGGTGACTCGGAGAAAGACAAGTGTTGTATGATATCTCTTATACATAGAATCTTAAAAAAAATGATCCAAATGAACTGATTTATAAAACAGAAGTAGACTCACAGACTTAGAAAAGAAGCTATGGTTACCAAAGGGGAAGCGGGGGCAAGGAGAGATAAGTTAGGAGTTTGGGATTAATATATACACACTACTATATATAAAACAGATAAGCAACAAAGACCTATTGCACAGCACAGGGGGCTATATTCAATATCTGGTAATAACTTGTATTGGAAAAAAATCTGAAAAAGAATTATGTATGTATAACTCAATCCCTCTGCTGTACACCTGAATCTAACACAACACTGTAAATCAACCATACTCCAGTTTTGGAAAAAAAGGAGTGTGAGGTTTGACCCATTTGAAAGGGATTTCTTTTTAAACAGATAGAAGATTCTCAATGATAGTGTGATGGCATCAAGCCCTCTACTCAGTCATTCTCACCACCTCATTTCCTTATTGGAAAGGAAGGTCTTTCACAGGTGATGTGACTGTCCACATTAAAAAAAAAAGAATCTGCAGCTAGATTATTAGTAAGTAAATTTAACAAAGTTATTAGATTAAGAAAATCAAGTGTATTTTTATGTATCAGCCACAATGCATATTTATCAGAGTACCAAAAAATGTCAAATACTTAGGAAATAAATCGAGTAAAAAAGATTTTGTAAACCACTCCCCGCTCCAATACACACACACATTGGGAAAGGAATAGAATTTATTACCGAGAGCCTTCAAAGAAGTTCTGAATAACTGGAGCGTGTATCATGTTCACAGATGGGAAGACTCAATGTAAGTGTGTCAGCTCTTTAGATCTGTGGATTCAGTGCGATGTCGGTCAGAATTCTGACTCCTTTTTTCATGGCGCCTCACCATATGGAAATACAAAATGCCAAGAATAGCCAAGACTTCTTGAAGATTAAGAATGCAGTGAATTGCTCTATGAATTAAGATAGATGGTCTTAGGGCGATGAGAAGCACCGGGCCAGAAACAGGGCCGTACCTGAATGGGCCCTGTCACGTGACGAGCCCTGGCCCTTGTGATGCTGAGGAAGGAAAGATTTCCTAAATAAAATACAGAAACCTTTAACCATAAAAGACTGAAAAATTCTCCCACCACCACAAAGCAAACTGTAGTTCCTCAGTGAACCCTGAGGGAAATCAGAAGCCCAGCCAGGTGTTGGGAAAAGATGTTTGCCGCAAATAACGGACAGAAGACTCACATCCAGAACATGCCTGCAGACAACCCGGTAGGAAACGGGCGAGAAACGCGTTAAACCGCGCACTAAGGAGACGCCCTTGTGGTTTCTACGTGGGAAACGGTTCTCAGCCTCATAACTGTTCAGAATCCAAGGTAAACAGCAACATGGCGCCTCTGCCCACCCGTCAGGATGGAAGAAGTAAGACGTCCGATGGCAGGAGGTATCGAGCACAGGGCGGGCAGGGGCCCAGGCTGGAAACCATGCTCAAGGTGGGCAGGCACTGCCCAGCGAAGCTGAGGCCGTGTCGCCCTGTCAGCCAGCTGCTCCGCTTGGGGACATCCCCGAGAAGAACGGGCCACGTGGACACCAGGGGCAGGTGGGGCCATTCATACCACCTTCGTGACAGCGGAGACCAGGGGTGGCCCACCGGTCCCTCCAAACAGCACGGATGCGTGCTCATGTCTCTGGGGCAGTCCCAGGTGGAGGGTACCAGCTGGTGCCCTGCGGCAGCCAGAGCACTCCCAGGTGTGGATCAGAGGGTGCCAGCCCAAGACTAAGCTGACCCCCGCCGGAGGGGCCGGGTTAGGGGCAGGGGGCTGCTTACAGGCCCCTGGGCAGTGAGCACCCCCACACACCAGGTCCAGACTCCTGATGGCCCGTAAGCAACCGCTCCAGCTGCCCTGTGGGCCATCTTGATCTCGTCTGGGGCCAGGTGCCAAGCCGCCTGTTGACCTGAAGGCACGAGGCGCGTTTTCGGTTGTGACCGGCTGGTTCGCACAGGGGCTGCCGTGTTTCCAGCAGCTCCGGGGCACTCGGCATGGCGTCCTGTGCCCCTCGGTACCTGCGGGTGGAGGCGGCCTGGCACCTTTGTCAGTTCACGGTGGGTCGATCAGCTCTGACCCAAGGTGTGCGGCCCCCGAGGGCCCCCCTTTCTGGACCAGGAATCGCTGTGCGGGCAGCAGTGTTCTCAGAAGGGGGTGACCTGGGACTTTATAAAGAACCACCCGCCACTCAGAGAAGTACATCCAAGCCGTCCATCCTGACCCGCTCCCCCCAGCCACCCAGGTTGATGCGTCTCGGGCCTTGGGGTCCCTGTACTGCCTGCCTCATTCTCCCCCAGGGCCCCCTGTTTACACTCAGAGCCTTTCAGTCCCGGCGGGTGACAGTGTGCGGGCTCCTCACAGCCCCTGCCTTCCTGCAGGCCGTGCCTTCGGGCGCCTGAATAGGTTCAATGTTCAGTTGAGAAAAAGAAGGTCAGAAGGAGGCAAAATAAGCAAAATCAGTTAGCAATGCTTACACAGGAAGGAAACGTGTAAAGACAAGCAGGAAAATGAGTACCATACAAATCAGGGTGGCGGTCAGCTGGGGTGGGGGAGGTGGTGATTGCGGGGGGCTAAGTGGGGGCTGTTTTTCCTCTTGATCCAGATCACTGTTACTCAGATGTTCACTGTCATACTTTCTCATTAAACTTACATTCCTATGCTCTTCTGTATGTATGCTATATTTAATAACAAGAGTGAAGTGAAAGTCGCTCAGTCGTGTCCAACTCTTTGCAACCCCATGGACTATACAGTCCATGGAATTCTCCAGGCCTGAGGATCTTCCCAAGCCAGGAGTCGAACCAGGTCTCCTGCATTGCAGGCAGATTCTTTACCAGCTAAGCTACCAGGGAAGCCCATATATAATAATAATGATGAGAACAATCATAATAATACTGTTATAATAATAATAATAAGAGAAAAAGATTTAAAAATCTCCCACCCCATCTCCTGAGTTATCCACTTCCTGTCCCTACAGGAGACCAGCACTGTTTCTGTCGAGTCCTGCAGAGACAGTCTCTGCCTTAAAAGCAGCTAAGGGTGTAGCTGATTTTATCTTCTCTCCTTCCCTTTCTACCTCTTCGAGGAAGGATGTGCTGGGGAGTGGGGTGTGAGTGTGTGTCTCGCCCTTTTTATACAGACTGCAGGGCGCTGCGCCCAGCGCCTGCTGCCTTCCTGCACTTAACGCGTGCCTTTGAGGCCTGCGCACCCGCCTGTGAGCGGTCCGTCAATGCTACAGCTGCTTGGCGTCCACTAGACAATGTGTAGCTATTTACCAAGTCCCCGTATTGACAGACACTGAGGGGCTTCTAAGATTTTGCTGCTTCATCTTTGTACTTGATCAACTTCACGTCCATCGCTTTGCTTCTGGGCAAGCGGAGCTGTAGGATCAAGTACGGGAAGTAGACCTCCTGAGTCAGAGGGCTTATTTGATGGATGCACCAGGCGGCCCTTAACAGGGGTTGCGCCAGTTCACACTCCCACCAGTGGTGGGTGCCTGGGCAAAATATGCTTTTTTAACAGATTTAGAAAAATTTTAATGTATAATGTTGCTTAACAACAATAACAAAAATCAGAATTCACCAGAAGTGAATTCTGACATTTCTGAAAATTGAAAAGCCCCAGATCTTTGTATTTGGGTCTTTCAGAAGGCGCAGCTCAGGAGCTGAATTTCTTTGAGACCATTTTTTCCCACGTTAGCCAGAAAAGAAACTGCAAATGAGAGCGGTTGTCACTCGACGGCTCCCCTCGGGTGGTTACTGTAAGTGACCTTTCCACTCTGTCTCTGCAGTCAAATAATTTAGTAATCCAGTCCGTGGTGAAGCACTTCCACAAAGTCCACGCCACCAACGGGGACACGGGCGGGCATCCCAGCCCGGTGGACGGGGCCCTGCCCCACATCATCACCTGCACCGTGGAGCACGACTCCATCCGCCTGCCGCTGGAGCACCTCAGGGAGGAGCGCGTGGCCGGTGAGTGACCGCTGGCCGGCCCGGGGGCCACGTGGCCCACCTGCCCTCTGGCACCTGCCCGCCAGGCTGTGCTGAGGTTCGACGCTTACACGGCCTGTGCTTCTTCCAGACTTTCCCCAAGGGACAAATCGATCAGTGTGTGGAAAAGGTCATTTATCACTGAATGGTGCATAGACTCTTGTGTGTGATCACACACACACACAAACACACACCACCATAATCAGTGTGTGGAACTGGTCATTTATCATCTAATGATACGTAGAGTCTTGTGTATGATCACACACACACCACCTCCCGGTTGCCAAGTTGCTTACTCTCCCATAGTCCAGTGCCTCATAAGACTTGAAGACCTGGAAAGAATTACCACTTTGCTCAATCCAGAGCCCAGCTCACCATGAACTCTGCGTTCTTTACATGGTATGGTGGTGGTGTCCAACTCTTTGCAACCCCATGGACTGCCTTACCAGGCTCCTCTGTGGAATTCTCTAGGCAAGAATACTGGAATGGGCTGCCATTTCCTCCTCCAGGGGATTTTCCTGACTTAGGGATCAAATTCGCATCTGCTGCATCGCAGGCAGATTCTTTACCACGGAGCCAGCAGGGAAGCCCTTTGTGCACGATAAGTAAATGCATATTTAGTAGCACATCTATAAACGCTAACTCGTGGTTTTCATTCTTTGATTTTAATCATTAAGTCTTGGCTTCCTCCCTCTGGTAGAAAGGAAAAGGACGCAGTAGACATGACTTCTGGTGGCAAAAACAAGAACAAGTGCCCTCCTGCTGGGAGCCCTTCTCTCGGCACAGAGGAGGCTCGGGCCTCCCTGTGAGGGGCAGGGGTGGTCCAGGGCCCCCCAGGAGGTGCCCCTGCCCATGGGGTCTGAGGGCAGGTAGGGCTTGCTCAGCAGTGGCAGTGGCCCTGGTCACTTCCGGTCCTTCCTCCACTTTTCCTGTGATGTGGCATCCTGAGACATAGGGTGTCAATACTAGTATTTCAAAACCAGTTTTTAAAAGTCATCATTCTCAGAACAGCTGAGGTTGAACTCTTCTTGGAATAAGACAGTGCTTTTCTGTTCAGCGTTCGCCTTATTACCTGATCTTCCTGGAAACCTGGGGGGAAGCAGGGAAAGTGCTTTTATCTTAAGGACAAGGAGTGGGACCGAACTGCTCAGTCTGACTATGAGCCTTGTTACTGGTTTTCCCATTCAACTGTTTTCCTGTTCAACTACTGGAAAGGTTTTTCTCTTTGTGATCTTTCCTGAGAGGACCACTTTAACCAAACAAGTCAGGTCCGACTTCCTTGTTTAAACTAGTTCCTCTTCATCCCTGTCGCACCTGTACAGGGAAAGGCAATGTAATGCATTGTCATTAGTTACTGTTACAGGTTACCTCATTTAAAATTACACAAGTTTTTACAAAGTATAGACACGCAGGGATAGAAATAATGTAAAGATCTGCAGAAAGGCTTCAAGAAAAGCAAAGGTTCTTCCCCAGCAGCCCTAGTCCTGAGGCAGCCGCCCTCGAGTTTGCCGTCAATACTTTCTCCCGCTCAGTATTATCATTTTAGCTGCTTCCACTTGAATACTTAGGCGCTTACAAACATAACCTCCATTTCTCGGTTTATCACTCAAGCACCTGTCTGTCGACTCCGTGGTGTGAATGGGGACTTGACCTTGCCTGTCTCCCACCCCTCACCTCCACACGCCCAAGTGGGTTTGCTTTCATGAATGTCCGCTTACGGAGACGGAACTCACACACTACACCCTGAACCCATTTGAAGTGTGCATTTCAGTCTCTTTAAAGTGTATTCACAGAGTTGTGTGACCATCACCACGATCAGTTATGATGCCTTTCATGTTCCCACAAAGGACCTCGTTACCTGTAGCTGTAACTGTTTCCCTCACCCCGGGCAAGCTGGTCCACAGAGTTGTCTCTGGAGATTTGCCCATTCTGACTGTCATGTGAGGGAATCATCGGATATGTGGCCTTTGTCATTGGCTGCTTTCACATAGCACCGTGTCTTCAAGGCTCACCCGCATTGTAGTCTGTGCCAATACTTCATCCCTTGTTATGGCTGAATGGTATTCACATTTTATCTGTTCATCATTGATGAACATTTGATATTAATATGAATAATGCCATTGGGAGCATTTGTGCAGAAGTGTTTGTCTGGATGTATGTTTTTGTTTCTCTCGAGTATCTATCAGTATCTATCAGTATCTATCTCTCTTGAGTATCTATCCAGCAGTTCTCAGGAGTGGAACTGCTGGGTCTCATGGTAATTCTGTGTTTCACCTTTCAAAGGCTCTACTTGTTTAGCCCTAACCTTTGTATTCCACAGGAGTTGCCCCATTTTACTTTCCCACCGCTGGTGCCTGGGGTACGGGTGGGCTTCCGATTTCTCCGGGTCCTTGCTAACATTTGTCTGCTGTCAGTGTTTTTTATTACAGCCATCCTAGCAGGTATCAGGTGGCTCTAATGGGCGGGCTTTAATCTGCATCTCCCTGAGGACTGATGATGAGGAGCAGGTGTTCATGTATGTAGTAAAGAGACAAAACTCCTGGCTGGAGTAGCCTTTGCTTCGCTCCCCTCTGAGTCCCACAGTGGAGGCACCAGCAGCAGCCGTCTCTTGCTGCCCCCCCGCCCCCTCCCACCCCCACGCCAGGAGCCCGCCTGGGCCTGCTGGCCAGGCCAGCGCCTCTGCCGCCCACTTGTGGGTGTGGGGTGGGGTCCTCTGCCTGCCTCCACAGTCGGTGCCCCCCGCCCTGCTCTCCGTGTGTGCACCTGGACTCAGCTGACCTCTGGGTCCTTTCCTACTCTTTGTGGAGTTAGTTTTCACCTGTCCACAACCTGGGTGGGTTTCCCTGTTGGCATTAACCTGATGCCACCATCTCTGTGTATTCTGGGCATGGCTCAGAATTCCTCGTCCACAAGTTGCTGCCCATGTTGAGAAATATATCCGCTCTCTCGTTTCAGTGGGATCTTGAGGGGAAAGTGGGTGTGTCGTCTTCAGCATTTTGCACCCGAAACCTGGGCTTAGTCACCCTGCCTGTCTGCCACGTGCAGTAGCAGGGGTCTAAGCGCCGGGGCAGTGCCAGGTACAGGAGGGGCTTAAGGAGGGCTGGGTCAGCGCCGAGTGAGTGAAGGTCACGTCGCTGGCACCTCAAGATGCTCTTGTGAACCAAGCTGTCTCAGCTGCTCACAGGCCCCTCAGCGGAGAACAGAGGGTCCCCAGAGACCCCACCACTGAGGCTCATTGGTGAAGCCTGCAAGCCACTGTCTGTGGGCCTGCTGACAAACAGTGGCTCATGTTCCTTCAGAGTCTTCTGAACCTTCACAATAAATTGCTTTTTCACTGTGTCCCATTCCAGAGAGGAGGCCTTGTTGGGCTGACCTCACATTTGTGTCTTACTCCTCAGAGGTCACCTTCGTCCCCGTGTCCAAGGTGAACGGGCAGGTGGAGGCTGAGGACATCCTGGCGGCCGTCCGCCCGGCCACGTGCCTGGTGACCATCATGCTGGCCAACAACGAGACGGGTGTCATCATGGTGAGTCGCTGTCCTCCTGGGGAGACCGACGGGGACGCGGGCTTCTGGCCCGGACTCCCCTTTTCCTCCATTCTTTAGTCTGGGAACTTCCGCCACACTCTCGCTCACAGCTCCTCGTTTCTTTGACTCCGTCTCCATGGAATCAAAGTGACCGCCCACTGTCTGCTCTCCCCTCTCCAGCCCGTGCCCGAGATCAGCCGGCGAGTCCGAGCCCTGAACCAACAGCGGGTGGCAGGGGGGCTGCCGGGGGTGCTTGTGCACACGGATGCTGCCCAGGCCCTGGGGAAGCAGCGCGTGGACGTGCGGGACCTGGGCGTGGACTTCCTGACCATCGTGGGGCACAAGGTTCGTCCGCCCGCCCCCCTGCCCTCCCGCAGGGAGGCTCCTCGACACCCGTGAGGCTCACCCCTGACCAGAGCCTAGGGCACCACTCACCCTCCCTCACCTGGCGTGCCTGGCGTGCCTGCCCAGCAAGGCCCTGGGTCAAGGTGCCAGGCGGACTGTGGCCCTGTGGCCAGG
>NW_011495036.1:3996844-4005215 GCF_000754665.1 Bison bison bison
GGGAGTGAGTGTTCTCTGCAGCTTCCCAGGTGGCACAAGTGGTAAAGAACCTGCCTCCAGTGCAGGAGACGTAAGAGATGCGTGTTCTATCCCTGGCTTGGGAAGATCCCCTGGAGGCAGGCATGGCAGCCCACTCCATATTCCTGCCTGGAGAATCCCATGGACAGAGGAGTCGGGCGGGCTGCAGTCCATGGGGCTGCACAGAGTCGGACATGGGTGGATGACTGAGCAGCTGCAGAGTGTTCTCTGTACTCCCAGCCCACCCCCAGCCCCACCCAGCAGGGCTCAACAGTGAGGGCTTGTCTAACCTGATTCACAGGGCAGCTCAGACAGTGAAGGTGTGCTTTTAGCGACCCTCAGCTCTAGGCTGTGCTGGGGAAATACTAATAGTTAGCAGTAAAGACCCTTCTGAAGCTCGTGTGTCTCTCTCCACCAGCCAAGAGAACTGGGAGTATTTTTAGTACTTTCTTCCCAGCTGGTTCCCAAGGGAGTGAGTGTGCCCACCTGACACACCGGCATGTAAAACTTCTCCCTAATGAGGCTGTGAGAGCAGGAGCTGCCCACAGGATAGCCCTCGGCCACCTCTGGCTCCAGGCCATCCGTCAGTCTCTCCTGTGGCAAGCAGGTGCCCTCTGCCCCTGAGCTGGAGCTCAGCATCCAGCACCTGCCCCGCACCCATGTCTGGACAGGTCCCGGCCACGAGGCCGCAGAAAGCAGGGCCCTCACGTTAGAGAGCATCTCCGTGTCCGTCTCAGCACGTGCAGGAGAAGGTCCCCGAAGGTTCTTGTTGGATGAGTGACTGGCTTTTCCTTTCAGTTCTACGGCCCCAGGATCGGAGCACTCTACGTCCGAGGGCTTGGTGAGCACACCCCTCTCTACCCGATGCTGTTTGGAGGCGGACAAGAGCGGAACTTCAGGCCAGGGTAAGGCAGGAGGTGGACGAGCTGTCTGACCAGTGGCTGCGCTGTGCATGTGTAGGGCAGCGGCCCTTCTGCCTCTTGGAAGCAGTGTGATAGACCCTCTGCTGAGTCTGACATGGCTCCACTGGCTGACTCTGCACTTGGGACCCACGCGCGCGCCATCTTGCCGGAGAGGGTTCAAAGCAGATGAAGGAGTCTGTCTTGTGGCTGCTTCAGTGCGTCAAGTTCCTTCTGTTATCTGGGCCCAGCCGACGTAGAGGGGCCACTGCACCCCGCCCCAGCGCCGGCTGAGATGTGCTGTCCCCCCTGACTGGGGGTGCACAGGGCCACGTGGGAGCATCTGGCTTCCTCTCCACAAGCTCCTGTGTCCTCGGGCAGTGGAAGCGGGACGAGCACCACACGTGTTGTCAGAAACATGATAACAAGAGGGAGACCAGACATGCGCTGGGTCCCTGGGGTTTCTTTTGCCTCCTTTATTCCAGAGCTAGAGCGGAAGAAGCCAGCGACTCAGAAACACCAGTAAGGGCTGATGAAGAGAGCCCAACGAGCCCGCTCTCCAGCTGGGAGCAGGGAAAGGACACCCTAGAAGACGGAGGGCTTCTAGACAACACCAGCTGTCCTCCAGCCCTCACCATGGGCACCTGCCTCTACCCGCACCTGCACCACGGAGGTGCCAGGGGGCCCAGACTTCCGCCCACACACACTGTGCCAGGAAGCCACACCCTCCAGTGCCAGGCAGGGCCCAGGGAGGAGCCAGGACGCCTGCCCCGCCACAGTGGTACGCCCTCACCTGGTGTCAGCGGGACCCGTGGGGACCCTGGGCCTCGGCCCACATCCGTCACCAGCAAGGTGCCCCCTCCTCTTGGGTATTGACCTGGACTGAGTCGGGACCCCAGACGTCTGCCCCTGCCTGGCAGTGATGAGCAGGGTCAGAAAATGCCAGCTACTACAGAAGGGTTAACAAACATTGAGAATCATAAAATAACATACAGACGTTCAGGTTTCAGTTAAAAATTGCTCATCGTACAAGAGACTATCAATAGATGCCAACACTGAAATGACAAAGATATTAGAATTGACTCACAGGAGGTTTTAAGGCAAAAAAAATAAAATGCTTTAATGACCTATTTGAACACACCTGAAACAGAAGAAATAGAAAGTGTCAGCAAAGAAGAAGAGCTAGACTGAAATGTTAGAACAAACGATTTCAACAACCAAAGTAAAAAGGCCACGGACAGGCTCACCAGCAGCATGGGGCAACAGAAGAAGAGACTCGGTGAACTGAAAGAACAAAATTAACCAATATTAAAAAAAAAGACTGGAAAAAATTGATCAGAGCCGGAGAGACCTGTGGGACCAATAGAAGATCTAACATTCATTTCACTGAGGTCCGAGAGGGCAAGGAGAAGGAGGATGGGATGAAAAAGAACTTGGCAAAGAGACAAATTTGGAAAGAGACAAGTTCAGAGATTCAAGAAGCTGAACAAAACCCAACCAGGGTAAACCAAAAGAATCTAAGATACAAAAAATAGACTTCCGTAAGTGAAAGACAAAGGAAAAATCCTCAATACAACCAGAGGAAAAAATAAACAACTCCTTATCTCTAGGGAAAAATAATTCAAATGATAGTGGATTACTCATCAGAAACCACAGAGGCCCAAGGAAGTGAGGCAGAATTTTCCAAGTGCTCAAAGAAAAGGCTTGTCAATCCAGAGTCATGTCATCCGGGAGAAATATCCTTCAGGAACAAAGAAGGAATCAAGATGTTTTCAGATGAAAGAGAAAACTAACAGAATTTGTCACCAGAAAACCTAAATGCTAAAAATGACTAAAGAAGTTCTTTACACAGAAAGGAAACAGTAAAAGAAGGAAACTTGGAACAGCAGAGAGAAAAGAGAAAAGCAAGAATATAGGTAAATAAAATAGACTTTCCTTCTCCTCTTGAGTTTTCTAAATTATATTTGATGGCCTAAGCAAAAATCACAGCACTGTCTGATGTGGGTCAAAATGTATTGCAGGGGGCTTTGCTACTGGTCCAGTGGTTAACAGTCCACCTGCCAATGCAGGGGACATGGGTTTGATCCCTGGTCCAGCGAGATCCCCCATGCTGTGGGGCAGCTAACCCCATGCACCACAACTCCTGAGCCTGCATGTTGCAGCTACTGAAACCCGCACACCCTAGAGCCCTCTCCACAGCAAGAGAAACCATCCCAGGGAGAAGCCCAAGTGCTGCGGCAGAGCGCAGCCCCTGCTCGCTACAGCTGGAGAAGAGCCCCTTGCAGCAACAGAGACCTGGCGCAGCCAAAAACAAACAAATAATTTTTTTTTTAATGTAAGTGGAAAAAATATTTATGATGATTATTTTATGAATGGGGAAGAATAACAGATGTATAAAGAGGTACATTTTCTATTCTTGAACTTCTGAAAACTGTTTAAGTTACTCATAGAAAAGTAGGAAAAAGAAAACAGAGAAAAAAATAGAACAAACTGAAAAAATGGCAGACTTAAGACTGAATACCAACTATTACATTAAATATAAATGGAATAAATGTATCAATTAAAAGGCAGAGGTTGGCAGAATAAGTTTTTGAAAACTGATCTAACCATATGCTGTCTCTAAGAAACTCACTTCAAATATAGCAAGTTGGGGAAAAGTGTATCATGTATATCTTAATCTAAGGAAAGCAGACCTGTCTACATAACATGAGCTAAAGGAGACTCCAGAGCAAAGACAATGACCATAGGGTGAAAGGAATAGAGTCGGTTCACTGAGAAGACATGGCATCGTCATGTGGATGCACTGAACAGTACAGCGTCAGCACACATGAGAAAACAAAGCCTGGACTGAAAGGGAAAGAAGACAAGTCCACAGTTATGGATGGACACTCCAACACCCGTCCCTCAGCTATGGATAGAACAACTAGACGAAAATTGGCCAGGATATAGAAGAACTCAAACACCTATCAACAGGATCTAATCAACATGTTTGGAACTTTCCACCCAGCAACAGTAAGATACCCATTCTTTTCAAGTGCCACGGAATATACACTGAGATAAGTCATATTCTGTACCATCAAACAAACCTCAGCACATTTAAAGAACTGAAATTACACAGAGTGTTTTCCTTAACCACAGTGGAATCAAACTAGAAATCAATAACAGAAAGATAATAAGAAAATCTCCAAATACTTAGAAACAACACACTTATGAGTAATCCATGGGGCAAATTACTGAAATGAATGAAAATACACTTATCAAAATCTGTGAGACACAGTTAAAGGCTGGCTGAGAGGAAACTTAGAGCACTAAATGCACATGTTAGATAAAGGGACGAATCTCAGATCACTGAGCCCCCATCTGAAGCACCTAGAAAGAGTAGACCAAAATAAAGCCAAAGCAAACAGAAAGCATTAAATGATAAAGATGTGAACAGAAATCACTGAGATTATGAACAAAAATCACTTTTAAAAATCAATGAATTGAAGATCTGGCTCTTTGAAAACATGGATAAAATTGACAAACCTTTAGCAAGACTGACCAAAAAAAGAGAGAAGAAACAAATTGCCATTATCGAGAATGAAACAAGATATCACTGTGGGCCCTAGAAGAGCCCACAGAATAAAATTCTTTTTATTATCAAAAAGAATAACGGAATGCTACAAAGAACCTCACATACATGTATTTGATATGAAGAGTGGACTACTTCATCAAAAAATATAAGCTACCGTAATTCCCCTAATATGAGGTAGCCTTTCAACGTTTGGTGCTGGAACGCTTAGACATCCATAGGTAAAGACAGACATCAGCCCAAGTCTCACGCCTTATAGAATGTAACTGAAAATAGATCATGAACTGAAATGTAAAACATAAAACTGTAAAAATTTTAGGAGAAAACCTTCAGAACCTAGAGCTAAGCAAAGAGTTGTTAGACTCGACACCACAGGCATCCATAAAAGGAGAAGTTGATGAACTTCATCTAAACTTTTCCCTGAAGAAGGCTTTGTTTAGAGGATAAAGAGACAAGCTGCACATTAGGAAAAAATGTTTTCAAATGACAGATCCGCCAAAGGGCTGGTACCTGGACTACATAAATGAAAAACTAAATACACAACTACTATACAACCCAGGAGTCTCATTCCTGGACATTTATCCCAGAGAAGTGAAGACGTGTTCACAAGCAAAACCCGTGCCCAAAAGTGATTAGCAGCTTTATCCATCACAGCCACGAACTGCAAGCCACCCAGATGTCCTTTAACAAGCAGGCAGTTAAACAAGCAGGGGCACGTGTGTGCTCTGGAACTCCCCTCAGGGCTGAGGAAGAAGGAACCTGGACACACACAACAACCCGGAGGAACCTCCAGAGGATTTTGGCGAATGCAAACAGCCAAGCCCTCCACGTTATGAACTCTGTGATGTCACTTACATGACAAAATTCGAAATGTCCTCCAGGGTTAAGGAGGGAATGGGGCTGAGGGTGTGGGTGATGACGAGTGGGCGAGGTTACAGAAGGGCTGCAGGAGGGTCTTTGTGGTGGTGGCCGTGTCTCTGTCTGGTCAGTGTCCTGCAGTGCTAGCAACTGAGTTCAGGATACACAGAGTGCCTCTGTGCTGTTTTTTCCAATACATTTGAATATTGGAAAACATAGACATGTGAATCTATGTTCTCTCAAAATAAAAAGATTAATTAAAAGAGAAAGTAGGAAGAGAGGGGAAACAAACAAACAAAAAAAAAAAAGGAAGAAGAAGGACATCCCTGGTGGTCCAGTGGTTAAGACTCCGCCTCGCAATGCGGGGGATGTGGGTTCGATCCCTGGTCGGTCACTGAGATCTCACATGCCACAGGGCAGCTAAGCCCGCACACCACAACTCGAGAGTGTGCGCCCTGACAAAGATTCCACATGCCGCGAGAGAGATCTGACGCAGCCAAATAAATAGATACTAGGAACAAGGTGCGGAGAAGGCGATGGCACCCCACTCCAGTACTCTTGCCTGGAAAATGCCATGGATGGAGGAGCCTCATAGGCTGCAGTCCCCTGGTAGGCTGCAGTCCATGGGGTCGCTAAGAGTCGGACACGACTGAGCGACTTCACTTTCCCTTTTCACTTTCATGCATTGGAGAAGGAAATGGCAACCCACTCAAGTGTTCTTGCCTGGAGAATCCCAAGGACGGGGGAGCCTGGTGGGCTGCCGTCTATGGGGTCGCACAGAGTCGGACACAACTGAAGCGATTTAGCAGCAGCAGCAGCAGCAGGAACAAGGTGGGGAGGGAGAAGAGGCAGAACGGCAGCTGTGCCAGAGTCTTAGGGCAGCTTCGTGGGCAGACAGGTGTGGGAGCAGGTTCTCATGACTCTGGGTGGGGGTGGAGGGCTGCGGCGGGGCAGGGGCAGGGCTGGGCTCAGCCCAGGTCACAGACCTTGACCGGTGCGTTAGCTCCAACCGCATCATCCTACAGAGGAGGATGACAATAGAGGTCTCAAAGCCCTGGATGGAGCCCAGAGCTCCTGGCTCTTCCCTGTCCACCCCGCCCCACCCCCTCCAGACGTCAGAGCCCATCGCAGGGACAGACTTGACCAGTAAACTTGTCCAGGCAAGGTCAGTGGGACCTTGTTTCCTGTACTGTCTGTGCTGTTCATCCGAGTCCATTTATCTTGCTCTCTGTTAGTAAACGAGCAGGAAACAGCTCCAGAGGTTTAAGAGAACTTTATTTAGCGAAAGCGGAAAGTTAAGTTACTGTTTTGGTTTTTCCTGAAATGGAGTGAAGCGTTGTCGTTTTAGTTTGTTAGATTAACACGTGGGAACCACTGGTCAGGGTTCTGTCCCCTCCTGCACAGCCATGCACGTGCACGCATGCACACACACACACACACACAACACCCCAAATCCCTAGTCACCAAAGATCCACCCCATATTACAGCTGGGAGGCTGCAGGGAGTGGGGTGGGGACTGAGTCCCTGGACCTTGGCTGGGTTTGGCAGGGGGACCGAAGAGACGGGCTCTGGGGCCTGCGGCCGGAGGGGGGTTTCTCGCAGGGAGGGAAAGGGTCCAGAAAGAACTGTCGCTTGGCCGGCCAGTGACAGCTAGGGCAGACTGCCCATAGTGCACTGCACCTGCTCTCCCCGGGCCACGACCACAGAGGGCTTGGGGGCTGGCAGCTGCCCTCATTTAGGAAAGATGTTGGTGTGACTGTCTTTACTTGAACACCTGACTTTCATATGGCTGGGATACCTTCCAGGGGTGTTGGTTAATTACTCTGCGTGGAAACGGCACTGAATCTCTTGTCTCTTATAGGACAGAGAACACCCCGATGATTGCCGGCCTTGGGAAGGTAAGCCCTGGGGGCCTCGGACGGATGCAGCTCGCTTTGTCCATCAGCGTGCAGGGGAACCTCAGTCTTCCTCCCATGTCTCTTCCTCACTCTCACCCCATGTGCGGGGCGGGGTCCCCACCGAGAGGACCCGTGGCACCAGCCGGGCGTCCTGCAATTCAGCTCCATCCTGACACTGCCCACCCTCAGGGTGAGGGCTCGGTCCCACAAGACCCCCACCCCCGAAAACTTCAGATGCCAATTGCCACCTGTGCTTGTGACCAACTGGCTGTGAATCAGAGGTTACCATGACCCGCTCCTCGAGTTCAGTGGGTCTGCTAGAACAGCTCACAGAACTCAGAGGAACTAGACCACTGACCCCAATAAACAGTTTATCATGAAAGGGTGTGATAAAGGATGCAGGTGGACACCCAGAAGGGCAGGATGTGAGAAGGGCGTCCATGCCCTCGCCAGCGCCCCCCTCCCAGCACCTCTGTGCTCAGCAACCTGGAAGCTCTCTGAAGCCCTCCTCCCGGGGTTTTACTGGAGGATTCGCTCAATCATTAACTCCTTTTCCAGCCCCTCTCCGCTCTCTGGATGTGGGGCCCGGGGCACTGAAAACCCCACGCTTCTAATCCCGGTTCCGTGACCAGCCCCCACCTAGAAGCCCACCCAGAATCACCTCATTAGAGCAGGAAGCACTCCTGTCATCCAGGAAATTCCAAGGGACTTGGGAGCTCCACATCGGAACCAGAGTCCAAGGCCGAAATTAGAATAACACAGCCCTCTCATGCCACAGTGACTCGGGGAAGTCCCGGCTCTCGTCTGTGCAGGGCCAGGGCAGACCCCTGGGCACGTTCTGTGGGCTCACAGCAGTTTCCCAGCCACTCCAATGGGCGGCCCCAGCTTCAGAGAAGGTCACGTTCATGACCCCAATAAACGGACCAATGTATTAATAAGAGAAACCTCGAATTTTATTTATCAACCTGGAGACATGCTTTTTAGGATCCGTGGAGTGGGTTTCAGGTGCCTAGCATTTGAAAGGAACAGGCTCTCTTTTCGAGTCGTCTAACATAAGAAACAGCGACATCATTCCCGCAGGCTTGCTAGTCCCCGGTCCTGCTGCCTGCCCCCTGCACCCGCCCCCC